>NW_015505433.1:1132774-1134170 GCF_001515645.1 Sinocyclocheilus grahami
GTCTGTAGTTCTCTAAAAGAGATGGGTTAAGGGTGGGTTTCTTAAGTAGTGGGGTTATACGAGCCTGTTTAAATGCTGAGGGAAAAACACCAGTGTGATGGGATGTGTTAATGATGTGAGTGAGTGCAGGTACAACTGCAGAAGAAATGGCTTGAAGAAGATGAGATGGAATAGGATCAAGCGGACAAGTAGTAGGATGATTAGAAAGGATGAGTTTGGAGACTTCTGCCTCAGAGAGTGAAGAGAAGGATGTGAACGAGTGTATGTTTCCTGGTAAGATGTACTTGACAGATTGTGGAGTGGAAAATTGTGCACTGATGGTTTTAATTTTATGAATGAAGGACATGGCAAAGTCGTCAGCTGTTAGAGTTGATGAAGGAGGGGGAGGAGGAGGACAAAGGAGGGAGGAAAATGTTTTATAGAGCATGCGAGAGTTAGACGAATTGTTAATTTTGTTATGATAGTATGTCCTTTTAGCAGTGGAGACATTAGCAGAGAAGGAAGAGAGGAGTGACTGATAGACATACGCATTAGTTACAGGATTTCACTTACTTTTCGAAAACATGCTTTAAATTGATTATAAATGAAACAACAATTAGTTTGTTCAATTGACCAGGTAAAAATCACATATGGCATCAAACTGGGACACAATGATACCTTTTTCGTGTTACATTTCATACAAAAAACATAATTTGTTATTGGATTTTCGACTGTCTTGAGTCAACGCATTGAGTAAATCGTTTCCACATGAAAAAATACCATAGCATTTTATAGTAAATATTATAGTGTTTTTGAATCATACTATAGTAAAGTACTTGAATGAATTTGTTGTGGTAATTCTATAGTTGCTGTGGTAATATAACAGCTATAGTAATATAAACAAATTACTTTACCCATACTGTTTATATTTTATATTATACTACAATACACTACAGTTTACTGTACTAAAAACTAAAGTATACTAAAGTATTTATTACAGTTTATCAGTTCAATATAGTTAATACTACAGTAGCCTATGCTTTAGCATTCATTAAAAGTGTTGTAAATATTATAATATATACAGTATAATACACTTTACTATAGTATGGTTCAAACACACTAAAGTATTTACTATAAATGACTATAGTATTTTTTCATGTGGGGAGTTATGAGAATCTCTTTTTGTGTTTGACATATGAAGACCTTTTTTCGCTTCTGACACACGTAGCAACGAATTTGGCCACGATTTGGCCGTCTGAGACAGATTTCTCAAATCCTTAAAGATTCCTCCGATCCTAGGCTAAAACCTGTAGTCTTTGATCGGTATTTTGACATGTTCACCGACATATGCCGCGTGGCCACTAAGATTTGATCATTTCCAGTTTAATGCGAAAACAAAACAAAAAAAAGGGAAAAA
>NW_015505433.1:1134242-1175066 GCF_001515645.1 Sinocyclocheilus grahami
AGGGGGGGGGGGGGTAACTGTAATAGGTTTCAGATTTAACTAATTAAATATTAATGTAGATCATTGTGTGCAACGTGATCTGCCTCAATGTCACTGAAATATAACAACTTTTAACAAGTGCAAGACAGGTAAAAAGTTTGAGCTTATCATCACCATGCACTCGATTTGTTATTTACAACAGTTGTAAAACTTAGCAATATTTTCAGCATTTTTAGGAGTCTCGTACTGCCAACAGCGTCACGTCCTTAATAGACTGAATATGTGATTCTTAAGGCTAGAATTCTTCACCGTAAGGTAGCCTATTCACGCAACACCCCTCCACACGTTGGTTCGATCCACACACATGCGGTGTTGAAGCCTTGACTCAAGTGTATTGTGTTTTAGATGAAGACGGTTTCAGGTGGGCTGAACGTTTGCGCTCGACTGTGAAAAGCGAAGCAATCCTGCACTTTTGTAGCATCTTTGTATTGCTGTTGTGATTAAGGGTGAGTAGGCTATTAAGAGCTGCAGTAGACATTTGTTGTGTGCAAAGTGTAGATAACGCTATGTTAAGTGTGCTGCATTAGCGACGTTTACCGAGATACATGCGGACTGTAATGTTGTTCATGTCCATTTCAAAATAGCCTAAGTGATTTATTGTTGTCCTGTCCTATAAGATGTAGAGCTCTGAGAAAATATTCGGGTGCCCTTGAAGTGAAGTGTAGAGACAACGTTTTTAATGCAGCACCTTTAAAGCCTTTGGGACTTAAATGTCATGATTAAAGGCAGATATCAGGAAAAAGGGAAGGAGACCGTTTCTGACCCAGTGTATGCGAAAACCTTTAATTTCGCCCGTGTCCTAAAGCCAGAAGTAAACACCCGTTATTTTACGTTTTGATCTCTGAAATGTGTTGATTTGAACTTGGCAGGTTTAAAGTAGGTTGTTGCTGAATTGAGATGTTTTCAGCACACGGCTGAACGGGAGCTTACAGGGGATTTTGGTCATCAGAAATCAGCGATTGTTGTTTCTCATTTGAGAGCCGTGCTCGAATCAGAGAGTTTGTACTCATGCTGGGTCACTGGTCTACATAAAGCTGCGCTTTTGTGCACAGTATAAATATAATTTCTCTGCCACAAAGAACATAAAATAGCAAGAGTAATTATGCCATTTCGTTAACAGTCGGTCCAACCATGTTTTTTAAACAGAAAATGTCACTAACTTAACGGAAAGGGAATAATGTGACAATGAGCGAGTGATGAGATCTGATTTTTAATGATATTATGTGGCGCATTTAAGGCATCTCTCGTTGAACTATTGTCCGTTCACAACTGCTCGCTTCAGAGTAAATCCATTGACTGAAGTTTTGACAAACAAAAGCACTATCCTATTGCACAGTAGATCAATGGCTGTCATAATTGCCCTCATTAAGTACTTTTGGTTTATCTAGACAACACAGACCAATCATATACTGCATTTGCATAATTTTATAGTAAAAAATCACTAGGCAGTTTATTCTCACTTGGTTGTATTGTATTGTGTCTGTATTGTATTTGTTTAACTTTGTATTTGTAATGCTTGCCATTACTTGATCTCTTCATTTGCTCTCATATGTGATGCTAAAACACTTTTAAGTCCTCTGGTTTAGCTGGTCTGCAGGCTGGTTTCTCAGTCAGACCAGCTCATAAAATTCCTCACAACCCCTCTAAAACGGCAAGAGGATCCACTAAAAACCTAAAACACTAAAACCACCAAACCTTGTTAAAGCATGTTTAAGCTCTCTTTTCAGCAGAGTCTGGGTGTCTGTGGACATGGACAGTTCAAAGCACATGATAATATACAGTGTAACACATCCAGAAGTCAAATTGCATTGTAAAAATGTAGTCAAAATATGCTTCATGTGGTAACACCTAAATTAAAGTCAGATATATTATTTAATATGAATTTTATTGAAAGTAGCATGCTCTACACTGATTGCAGAGACAACCCCACATGTGGTTATGTGCTGTGCTTGAGAGCACGATATATTGACAGCACTGGATTGTGTTCTCTGTAACTATTCCATTCCTGTGTCACCTTAATTGGAAATGAACCTGTAAACCCTTAACCATTTATCTGTAGCCACCATGGAAACCGGCTTTTTGTCTTTGTAATCAGGTTGAAAAGCTAAATGTTGTCAAATAAGGTTCAAAACATTTAAGTACTTAAGTAAAGTTTATGCTGGTTAAATGCTTGAGTTTAAATATTGAGCTAGAGTAACAGAATTGAACAATCTATTAAAGAGTTCCAAGAGAATGTCTTATGTATAAAAGGGGAATTCAAAGTATATTGGTATACATGTTCTCTTTTCTCTTCTATCTCTTTCTATTAGGGATAATGCACTCAAATATGAATATTCTGTCATCTTTTCTGTTATACAGAACACTAAAAAGCATACAGGTTCAGAACAAAATGATGTAGAGTAAATAATGACAGAATTTTCATTTTTGAGTGGACTATCCCTTTAATTTCTTACTGTCCTTCATGGCTTTGGGCACAGGCTAATATAGGAGATGGAAGGCGAAGGAGAGCAGGGAAAGATTTAAAGATGACGTGAAGAGATGCAGAGAGAAAAGGAAGATGAAAGTAGATGAAATGATAGGTAAAAAGGAAGAACATTTTCAAAAATAAGGGTAGGCTATATTAGCAAGCCACAGACAGGTTTTTGATGTAGGCCTATATCTTAGATCTTTTCCATAAATGTCATTTTCTCCTTAGAGTGAGAAAATGAGCAGGAATCTGTAATCAGTGTCCCTCTGTGCTTGTGTGTGGTAATGTGCCTGTTGAGTGTGGACATTGTGTGTGTCCTCTCTGTTCCTCCTGACAGGACCGACTCCAGACTTACTGATGAGCATGCTGGGTAATGATATGCACTATGGGTAATCAGAGGTACGTTAATCAACACGAAATGTCTGTTGACACCTCAGAACCATTCTGTCAGCAATCCCATTTATTTTCTGTTTTTATGCTTTGTCTCTTTTCAGCCAAAGAATACAAGTGTGATTTTTGTGTTAGTTTAATTCTTTTCAAACAGAGGGCAAACACAGCAATCAACAGGGCAGAAAACTCAAGCCTCTCATTGTTGTCATCAATGATATGACAGCTTGTAAAATTCCTTTCGCTGTTGTGCTGCTGGCAGGTATTTGATGTTTTGATGATTCTACTACTGAGCTCTTTTGACAAGCTTGCTGTCCTAAGTACCTTTAATTGAGTTAAAGTGGGTTCAGTGGGTTCATTTTGACAACCATAAACCAGGAACTAATGAAAATCGAAGCCTTTTGGCTCTATGACAGCCTGTAGTATAGCTACTTTTCAGTGTGGATGGCTGTGCTTTTGGGATAAAGATGCTTCTTCCTGTGGGACAGAGCCAAGGGTGTAGTTTTGGTTTGAATATGGGGGGGGGGGGTTGAAGTGTGAACTGTTTTAGTAGATTCCCGGGTCATCCCGGGTACTTGCTAGTTTTGGGTTATTTCCCCTCTATCCCCCCACAAACTACGCCCCTGGATAGATCTTTAGCAGCTGAAATTATTGCAAGAAGGTCGATATGAAGACAGGCAGTCAATTGAAGTCTCATGTATAACTTCATTGCTACAAATAATTGAACCGAATCGGTTTCACAAGCACTTAGGGCAATTACATCCAACCCAATGGGGGATTTAAAACCTCAAGGACCCCATGGGCCGAATTACAGATAAATAAATAATAAAAGAGCCAGTTTATTAAGCAGAGTCAAAATAATAAAGAATGAGCTTTAAATCATTTTGCCTGTCGGGCTTCTATTGTACAGAGGATTTGAGCAGCTAAAATAAGAACAAGTTCTATCATGAAAAGTCAGGATATCTGATCGCAAGCCATAACCAAGAAGAACAACTGCACAGTGGAGTGGAGTGGAATGGAATAATTAATCATCAGCCCAAATGTTTTGCATTATTATTAATTCTTGCGATTTTATCCAATTGCAGCACAATGCAACATCAAAACAGATGAATTTGCAATTATGGAGGGGACATTCAGGGGATTGCGAAGTTAAACAAAGCTTACAGTATGCACTGTTCATGGCCAGAATGAGACCCTTCACAGTGTGCACATGCTCAGCTATGTTTACAATGTCCTGGCACAAACACATGATATGTATATATAGAAAAAGAAAGAAGCCCATTCCATATAGGGCTGTTTTCTATTTCAGGTGGTGGCTGAATAAGGTGATTTTGTGGAATGAACTATGAAATTTATTTATGCCCTTTTTTCTTGTGTTATAGGGTGGAGGATGTCTTTTCACACCTTCAGATGTGTGTCCTGAGAACCCCTAAATTGCTCAAGGATATAAACGCATGTTTATCAATGTGTGCAGTCATAATGCCATAATCAGTATGGCAGCACTTTAAAACGCCTACCTTTTCAGTGACCAGCATACAGAACTGTGAGCTAAAGGACAATAAGCTCACAAATTGTAGTGCCAAGAACACATGACGCCTACTCGGAAAACAAACTCTTGCAAATATTTTCAAATAAATGAACTTTAAAATATCCAATAAGAAAACCATGACTGACCTAAAGAAACCGTAAAAAAATGTATCCACTCTGGCAGTGACATTTATTTTCACCTTGTCCTCTAATGAGAGCCAGCTATCTATTTGCATACCATCACATGCTGCCATGACTCAACCCAATGTTACAGTTCTCTCGGCTAATATCTCTGGAGGATCTGAATCGGGTAATCTGTACCGTCCATTTTCTGTGTTCAGTGTTCTCACACTCACTTTGCTGGCCATGCTAGTGATGGCCACCTTTGTATGGAACCTTCTGGTATTGGTGACCATCCTGAGGGTGCGCACCTTCCATCGTGTTCCCCACAATCTGGTTGCCTCCATGGCCATCTCGGATGTGATGGTTGCAGGACTGGTAATGCCCCTCAGTCTGGTCAGGGAGCTCTACGGTCGGCGTTGGATTCTGGGTCGGGCCCTATGTCAGGTCTGGATCTCCTGTGATGTGCTCTGCTGCACAGCTAGTATCTGGAATGTGACGGCCATTGCCCTAGATCGTTACTGGTCCATCACTCGCCAGCTGGAGTACACGCTGAAGACACGCAAACTAATCTCCAATGTGATGATTGGCCTCACATGGGTGCTTTCCTCTGTTATCTCGCTTTCGCCACTCTTCGGTTGGGGTGAGACCTACTCGGAAGACAGCCTGGCTTGTCAAGTAAGCCAGGCGCCCTCTTACACAGTCTTCTCCACCTTTGGAGCCTTTTTCCTGCCCCTCTGCGTGGTGCTCTTTGTCTACTGGAAGATTTACAAGGCTACCAAGTTCCGTATTGGCTCTCGCAAGACCAACACCATCACACCCATGGCTGAGGTCATAGAGGTAAAAAAAATAAAATAAAAAAGATTATATAAGGCTATATACAGTGGCAAGAATAAGTTTGTGATCCCCATTTCTTCATTTACTGCTCATAAAATGTGGTCATCTTTAATTAACTAGATAAACACAATCTGACTAAACTAATAACACACAAATAATTTTTTTTCCACATTTTTATCGAATGCAATTAATTAATTGAATGTAACTGTTCACAGTGCAGGGTGTAGAAAGTAAGTGAAACCTTGAATTTAGTAACTTGTAAATTCTCCTTTAGCAGCAAAACCTCCACCAAACTTTTTTGTAGCTGTTTTAGTTCAGTATACATGTTTCTGTATTTTCTTGATAGCACCGCCTTGTTTAAGTTATGCCACAGCATCGAAATTGGCTCAAGGTCAGTACTCGAGCATCTTCTCTTTTTTTTTAAGCCATTCTGTAGTTGGTATTACTTGTGTGATTTGTCATTGACTTGTAGCCTCTCTGAAGCTTGAAGTCATTAGTTGCTGTGCCATCATTCTTCTGTAAAATGTCTTGATACACTTTATAATTAATTGTTCCTTTAATGATTGCAAAGTGAGGCAACAAAGCAGCATTAAACCATGATGCTCCTTTCACCACGCTTTACAGTTGAGTTGAGGTTTGGAGCTCTAAACAAAATATTGTGTATTTGGCCTCAACTGTTCACTGAACATTTTCCTAGAAGCATTGTGGAACAACCAATTTGTCTTGGATAAACATGAGACATGCCTAAATTTTTAATGGCTGCATTGGAGTGCAGTAGAGTTTTTTGAGGGTCCTTTTCGGTTAACCTTTGGGTTGTTTCTTACTCACCTTTTTCAGGTAGTAATCTTCTTAGAGTCATCTTTGCAGGACACCTGCTCCTAGAGAGGGTAGCAACATCCAGAACTTTCTACATTTGTAGAAAAATTCTTATTGTGGATTCTTTTGCAATGCTTTTCCTTCTTTTTGCATCTTTGTAATGTGTTTTGAAGCTATTGGGATAAAGGCATGGTTCACACTAAACAATCTGTTAAGATACATATTAAGATACATATTTGTATGAAACCGGGCTTTGTGTGCCTTTATGTAAAGGGCAGGGCACCTGTGTGATCCTTACTTCCAATCTCATCGCCTTAACTGACTCATCTCCTAAACTGTCAGTGATCACACAGTATCTTCAATAAAGTGTAAAAAAAAAGTACAACTGGTTGTGTCACATTGATCAGACCACATTTTATCAGCAATCAATGCAGAAATTCTGATATTTTTAAAGGGTCCTCTAATGTGTGTGTGTGTGTGTGTGTGTGTGTGTGTATATATATATATATATATATATATATATATATATATAACAACTTGGTTGAGTAAATGATTCAGTGAGTCGCTCATTTAAGACTGCTTGCATACACTCTAAGTAGGTAGTTTGTGACAATTGTTTATTTATTTAATCAATGTTTGTATTTGAGACTGTTAAATACGAACATGTAAGTTTAAGAGCCTTGATTTCATTTATTTGTTCATACAGACAGTATTCGAGTTGCTCCTGTAAGCTGTCATATGGACAGGACAATTCACACGGGATTGTCAAACCCAAAAACCCACTGTGTGAACAAGCCATATAGCTATGTTTCCATCCAAACCTATGAGCAAAATTGGAATATCGCATAAAACATTTGCGAATAAAGCACCGTTTCCATCCAACGAGTCAAAGAGAAGACAATCATCACTTCCTGATAAACTGGCACTAAATATCTCTAAGAAAACTAGGAGAAGCCACTGAATATAATAATTTTCATATGTAATAAATTACTTGCGCTTCAGAGAGAGCAGACGTAACACAATAAATGCGGTCATTGCTTTTAGAGGTGGGAACGCAGTCATGTAAGACAGTAATTATACAGAAATACTTTGATGACAGACTCTCCTCAGGCATTTCAGGATGACCAAAACAACATATAGATGCTGTGAATGAGATCGGTCCGCTGGTTAGTCAATTTATCCCATCTCATAGCGCAAAGTCACTTGACTTTTTCAATGCGCATGGTGGAATTTATTCAGTAAATGTGTTTCCATTGTGGTTTATGCACATTTTTTCTTATCGGATAAAAAGTTTATCCTACTCAGTTGTGCGCATAAGGTTTTCATGCACATTTTTAGAATGTATGCACATCTTGGCATTTCAATCCAGCGTTTTTTAAAGCGATAATCCAAAATGATGGAAGCATAGCTAGTGAGAGTTAGTGAGGTGCCATAGGAAACAAAAATGAAGACTAAAAGACCGAGATAATAGAAATGTTTGGGTGCCAGTGCAGAGATGAAGGTCAAACGTAGCAGAGCTATTTTCTCAGAAGGTAGGCTCAACCCACAGGAGCTGACACCTGCCCCACATTGACACGAAGTTCTGTCCCAACACGCACATGCACAGAGTGAGAGAAAAGGGTATAATTAGAAGAAGCTTCTCACTGCTTCCTCACACAGAACAATCATTTGTAAATATGCATTTCTGTATTGGCTTTTTAGATTTCCAGATAATGCTTAATCTTAATATATTGGCTCTGCTCTACAATCAGTTTTCAACATATAATTAAATTTCAGTGATTAATTTCACATCAAATAACATCACATGACTATGTAATTTCTTCATTAAAACAGCATCCTATCATTAATTTGGCATTATCATTAAATTCTCCATATATACATTTTAGGTCAATCAGTAAAAAACTATAAAAATCAAGACTGGATGGATGCTCAGTATCCACCCTTTTTCCTCATGAGGACAATCTTAAACAACAGTATTAATGTAGACGCAGTTAAAGCCTAATTGCATTTATTTGATTCGTCCACTGTCTCTCATTATAATTCTATTCTCTTCCTTTCTTCTCTGCATGTCTCACCTTTTTATGTCTTTTCTTTTGTCTGCATTGCTAAATTTATCTACCCTAGCGTAGTGATGAATAAAAAGTCACAGAGATGGCATTTGATAGTAAAGACAAACTCCTTAACAATCCAACCTATATTCTATTTTTAAACACATATATATATAGACATATGTATAATATATTGTAATATTCTTTTTTTATTTTAATTTATTTTATCATTTGAAATAGAAATATATCGATACATACATTACCATTCAATTGTTTGGGATTTTTTTTATGTTTGAATTTCTTATGCTCACCAAGGCTCACCTTGCTAAATAAAAGTATTAATTTCTCATTTAAAAAAGTACAACAGAACACCTACAAAAGCAGCATTGAACATTCTCTACATACATTCAATGCAGATAATTTAATGAGACAATGGCATCCTTGGGATGACATACCAACTGTCACTCCTTCTCAGAAGAAAAAATATTTTTGATTTTTAATACAGTTTGCATACACATCTTTTGGATTTATCCAATTATTCCGTAATTTTATTTTCCTCAACCTCTCCACCATCTCTTTTATGTCTTGTTCTACCTTTTGTATGCACACAAGCATACTCACACTCCCTCTTTTCATCTGTTTTCACACAAAAACTTAAGTCCATTATTCTCACTAACGTACACTGATCCAAAAATCAATTAATTGCCTGGTTGCCTCCTTTATCTGTCGAAATGCGCAAACAAACACACAAATGTGCAGTAATTGTGCTTTGTTCTGCCACAGTACTCTGTGCACTCAACTACAACCTTTCAAACAAAAAGCTAAAGCAAATTTAAATACTCATTTTAAAAAACATGATGAAATACACAAACAGCGTTCATATACTGTAGTCAAGTCAACTTTATTTATATAGCGCTTTGTACAATACAGATTGTGTCAAAGCAGCTTTACAGTTTTAAACAGGAAAATGTGTGATGATAATGCAAGAGCACAATATAAAACAGTCAGTTTATCAGTTAAAGTCAGTTCATTGTTGATTCAGTGATTTCATTGTCCAGCTCAGTTCAGTTCTCTTCCAATAGTGTCTGTGCAGTCAAGTCAACAGTGTTGCCAGAAATTGTGTCCCCAAGCAAGTCAAAGGCGACAGTGGCAAGGAACCAAAACTCCATTGGTGACTGAAATGGAGAAAAAAAAACCTTGGGAGAAACCAGGCTCAGTCAGGGGGCTCCGCTGGCCAGATGAAACCAGCACAGTGTGGTTTAATTCCAGACTGCAACAAGTCAGATTGAGCAGAGGACACGTCTGGTTCTTATAGTCTTGTGCCGATGGCCGACGAGGTCTTCACAGGGGATCTGTCTTTAGGGTTCATCTAGTTGACATGCTCTCCGCTGACAGGGCTGTAGAGGTCGTCTCTTGGTCTGAGCTGGATACAGACTGGATCTGGGTGGCTACGGTGACCTCAGAATAAAAATAAAACAGACTAATATTAGCGTTGATGCCATTCTTCTTACGATGTAACAAGTACATCGGGTGTTATGGGAAGTGTTCCCGGTTCCGGTTGACCTAATTAATGGAGCCTAACAATCCTTTTTCAAATCCTTTAATGGATTTGAATTGTAGAAAAAGGATTGTGTGTTTGTTTATACCAGGTTAAAGAGATGGGTCTTTAATCTAGATTTAAACTGACAGAGTGTGTCTGCCTCCCGAACAATGCTAGGTAGATTGTTCCAGAGTTTGCGCACTAATTAGTAAAAGGATCTGCCGCCCGCAGTTGATTTTGATATTCTAGGTATTATCAAATGGCCAGAGTTTTGAGATCACAGCAGACGTGAAGGACTATAATGCGATGAGAGCTTGCTCAAGTACTGAGGAGCTAGACCATTCAGGGCTTCATAAGTAATTAGCAAGATTTTAAAATGTAAACAATGTTTAATAGTGAGACAGTTTAGTGTTGACAGAACCGGACTAATATGGTCATACTTCCTGGTTCTAGTAAGAACTCTAACTGCTGTGTTTTGGACCAGCTGGAGTTTGTTTATTAAGCGTGTAGAGCAACCACCCAATAAAGCATTACAATAATCTAACCTTGAGGTCATGAACACATGAATTAACTCCTGCATTTGACACTGAGAGCATAGATCGTAATTTAGATATATTTTGTAAGATGGAAAAATGTGGTTTTACAAATGCTATAAACATGATTTTCAAAGGAAAGTTTGCTATCAAACAGCACACCTAGGTTCCTAACTGATGACAAGGAACCATGCCAATGCAATTCCACATTTTCAAAAGAATGTTGTGGTTGATAGTGTCGAACGCAGCGCTAATATCCAGTAGCACTAATAGAGAGATACAAAAAAGCGATCGTATGATTAGAGAAGGTCATTTGTAACTCTGATGAGAGCAGTCTCTGTACTATGATACGTTCTAAATCCTGACTGGAAATCCTCACAGATACCATTTTTTCTCTAACAAAGAGCATAGCTGTGAGGAGACTACTTTTTCTAGTATCTTTGACAGAAAAGGGAGATATGAGATCAGTCTGTAATTAATTAATTCTCTAGGATCAAGTTGTGGTTTTTTTATGAGAGCTTAAATGAAGTTTACTAACAGCCAGTTTGAAGGTTTTTGGTACATATCCTAATGACAATGATAAATTAATAAAATTCATAAGAGGATCTATGACTTCTGAAAGCACTTCTTTTAGTAGCTTAGATGGTATAGGATCTAACATACATGTTGTTGGTTTAGATGATTTAACAAGTTTATACAATTCTTCATTTTCTATAGCAGAGAATGAGTGGAATTGTTCCTCAGGGGATCTATAGTGCACTATCTGATGCGATACTGTGGCTGACGGCTGCATGGTTATAATTTTATCTCTAATAGTATCGATCTTGGAAGTAAAGAAGTTCATAAAGTCATTACTGCTGTGCTGTTGGGAAATATCTGTGCCTGCTGATGCTTTATTATTATTTTTTGTTAATTTAGCCACTGTATTGAATAAATACCTGGGGATGTTTGTTTTCTTCTAAAAGATATGTAAAGTAAGCAGAACTAGCAGTTTTTAAGGCTTTTCTGTATGTAGAAGTTCTTTCCCTCCATGCAATACGAACTACCTCTAGTTTTGTTTTCTTCCAGCTGCGCTCCATCTTCCAGGCTGCTCTCTTTAGGGCATGAATTGCTTGTTATAACACAATGTCAAACTGTTTTCCTTAATCATCTTTACGCGTAAAGGAGCGACAGTGTCTAAAGTGCTAGAAAAGAGAGAGTCAATAGTTTCTGTTACATCATCAAGTTTTTCTGAGCTATTGGATATGCTGAGTAATCGGGAAGATTATTTACAAAGCAGTCTTTTGTTGTAGAGGTGATAGTTCTACCATATTTGTAACAAGGAGTTGAGTTTGCAGCTTTAGCTATATGGAGTATACACGAGACTAGATAATAATCTGACATATCATCGCTCTGCTGCAGAATTTCAATGCCATTGACATCAATATCATGTGATAATATTGACAATGTAGGTCCTGGCACATATTGTCTAACTCCACTAGAGTTTAGAATGTCTATAAATGCTCATCCCAGTGCATATTTTTCATTATCTACATGGATATTAAAATCACCAACAATTAAGACTTTATCTGCAGCCAGCACTAACTCAGATAGAAAATCAGCAAATTATTTTATAAAGTCTGTATGGTGCCCTGGTGGCCTGTATACAGTAGCCAGTACAAATGTAACAAGGAATTTATCATTAACACTTATAACAGTAGATAATGTTATATAAAGCACATTACTTCAACAAATTATAGTTGAAACCAGACCTCTGAGAAATACAGAAAATATTGCTATAAATTGTAGCAACACCTCCCCCTTTACCTTTTGCACGCGCCTCATGTTTATAACAGTAATCTTGTGAGGTAGAGTCATTTAAAGTAATGTAATCATCTGGTTTTAGGCATGCTTCTGTCTACAGAGCACATCTATGATCTGTGATCATATCATTTACAAAAAGCGCTTTTGTAGAAAGGGATATAATATTCATTAAGCCAAGCTTTATCATTTGTTTATCTGTATTATATCTGTTTTTTAATTTGTTGAACATCAATTAAATTGTTACCCTTAAATTTGTTTGGACATTTTTTGTATTTGCTAGTTCGGGGAACAGACACAGTCTCTATAGTATGATATCTAGGTGAAGGAATCTCTATGTGCTGAGAATTAACTGAATTCTGTGACGTGAGGTGGCTAGCAGACGGTTTGTTTAGCCAGTCTGTCTGCTTCCTGACCTGGGCCCCAGTTAGTCAAGTATAATCTCTAAGACTATGTGCCATATTTCTAGAGAGAAGAGTGGCACCAACCCTGGAGGAATGAAGACCATCTCCTTTCAACAGGTCAGGTGTGCCCCAAAAACTCGTCCAATTGTCTATGTACAATATAACAATATAGTATACTATATTGTTACATTGTAGTGTATGATTTTATGTCAAAGCAAATTTATCCAGGTTAAAAATTACAGTTAGTTTTGGTCCCCTAATTTGATTGGATAAGCTGTGTTTTAGAGGCTTATAACAGCACTTGGATGTTTGACTGTTTATATCACTCTATTTCTCTGTTTGGCCCGTTCTAGACTAGAGTATGTGAACGTTATGGAAACAGAGTAAAGTGGTGTGAGTTTAACACGCTGTCATTCTGTGCATTGCTTGGCAACACATAAAGCTTGATGCTTCTTTTGAAACTTATTTATTTATTTGGTACATAAAAATGTGTGATATTGCTTAATAATACATGTTGGTGATTTGCCAACATAGAGAATCATCTACAATATTACTAAAGACAATTTTTCAAGAGGGTGGCTGTGGGTAAATAGAGCCAAATACTTTGGGCAAATTATGTGTGATTTAAACAATTCAGACTTCTTAGTTGGTCAAAGAGAACTTTGTGAGCAAATACAGGATATATAATTATGTCTTTATTTAGAAACTTCACAGCTCTGCTTTCAAGGGAAATGATGTGAGATTTGTCGCATAACAACGTGTTGCAGAAGCTACGTCAGTTTCACAAAGCTGGGGAAATCTGCTTCATATTTTCCAACATTAATGCTTGTATGTGGAATACTCTCAGATTGTTTTTCTCCTTACTGTACAGTCCTTACTGTAATTGGTTTTCTGCTCCAGAGGCTTCATGAGCAGCTGTAAACCGCATTAAATCTATGGTAACTATGGCATTACATGGAAAAAAACGATCTCCTCGACATCACTTGCCCAACTGTTTTTTTTTAGGGCGGGCCAAAGCAGGTAGTAGGCGGGTATTATGCAGATGTGTATCTTGTTCTGCATTCATGCCATGTTGTAATTACTGTAATTTCTAGATGACACCACGTGACATCCTTCTTTGAGCTGTTCACATCCTCGGACTCGGAATTATGTGTTTCTATGGCAACACTATCAATGCCTAAATTAATCTGCAGTGGTCACAAGGTACAAGTCGGAGCTCTCAGAAATTCCCAGTTTACAAGCTGTAATTTTGAGTTCTACAAAGATGTGAATGCTTTTACAAGTTGGAATCTCACAATTATGGTAATTATGACATGGCGAAAACGCACCTATAGTGACGTAGCCAAGTCATACAAATAATGGCAGGACTACAAACGAAGTGTTTTCTGTCAGAAAGATTAACTCCCTTTGGCATGGACTTTGTGTAGATTGTTTATATGCAAACAGCTACATTACATGCTAAAGCAAAGGTAAAATTGAAAAAAGCATAGCGGGTGTCCTTTAAAGATCAATGTAGGAAAAGTGTGATGTCTAGACAGATATGTACCAAAGGAATTTTGTACTCCCTAAAGCCCCGTTCACACCAAGAATGATACTATAAAGATAACGATATTAGCGTCCACACCAGCAAACAATATCGTCTGTTTATTCTAAGTGCACATGCATCTGCCGCTTTAAATTCTTGAGCTCGTTACAGCAGGATGGATTCTGATTGACTGTCAATGTTTGTATCGTTCATCAGCTGGAAAAAATCATTCTGAAAATGATTCCAACGATATCGATTCTCTGTGCCTTTATCGTTACAGCTGTGGTGTGGACTCTGCTATTCTTTAATATTGAGACAAATTTTTAGACCTATATCTTTATCGTTATCTTTATAGTTATCGTGCTTGGTGTGAACGGGCCTTTACCGTTACAGTGCTTCAGAGTTTCTTTATTATTACATTTTGAATTATTTGATATGAATTAAACACTATTCTTTTTACTATGAAACTGTGCATAGTCCAAACCTGTCTGACACAGAACTGATCACAGAGAATTTTAACAAAATGTGTAGTTGCTGCTTTCTGCCCACCAAGCAGCATAAACATAAAGTGGATAGGGTTGATATAGGTTGTTGGAAAGCCAAAAAAGTTGCCTGCTATCAGGCAATGATTAACCATTTAAGCTTTAAAGATGAAAAATAAAGTCTTTCATGAGCAAATTCTCCAGTTTAATTTCAAATAGTTGTGTACTTCATTAGCACTACCAATACATTTCTTCATTATCCTATTTTTTTACTGCCAGGTTAAGGAGGCTGGACGACAGCCACAGATGGCCTTCACAGTTCGTCACGCTACTGTATCTTTCCAGACGGATGGCGAGACGTGGCGAGAGCAGAAAGAGAGGAGAGCAGCTCTGATGGTGGGCATCCTGATTGGTGTGTTTGTGCTCTGTTGGATTCCCTTTTTCCTTGCTGAGCTCATCATTCCGCTCTGTTCATGCGACATCCCCCCCGTCTGGAAAAGTGTCTTCCTCTGGCTGGGTTACTCAAACTCCTTCTTTAACCCACTCATCTACACAGCCTTTAACAAGAACTACAACAACGCTTTTAGAAACCTTTTTTCCAGACAGCGATGAGGAACAGAAAGAAGAAAGACCAGAATGAAAACCTTTGGGTTTTATGAGTAGAAAGTGAGAAGAACATCAAGAGAAGCCTTCTTCTCAGTTCAGACACAGAAGATACAAAAGCAATGCTCTCACTCTAACCGTTGTTCCAGGAGGAAGGGGGATTTCCAACACACATAAAAAAACCTGCAGGTCTAGTGTTCAGATTTTCATCTGCTGGTGATAATATCTGTCCGTCTATGGCAGCTGCTGCTGATGTCTTCATGCTTAGACAAGTTGGGCACTATCTGTTGAATCAGCAGTGCTGATATAATGCAAGTCTGCTAAACCATCCGAGTGTCTCCTTTAGCAAAACTGAACAACTCATTCGGACACTAAGCAAACTGTCTGTAGCTCTTGCCATTTCTGTGAACTCTTGAGAGAGAAACCATAGTTTTTTCCCCACTGTTTTTATGGATGTGAAACATCAAAGCCATTTTTCTTCTAATTGTAAATGAAGACAAAAAGTAGGCATTTGTACACTTTATGAAAATCTGGCCTAATTCATATCCTTTCACTTCTTAAAAAAGGGAGCCATTTGTATTTCCATCACATTTCCTTTTATTACATTACATTTTCCTTAAGAAGTAAGTTGATGAAGCAAAAGATGAACGAAGACAAGACATGATTCCAGGTAGACACATGGTATAATGAAGTGAAATGGAAATTTTGAATAAAATAGTTGTTATAAGTGACCTCATAAATGCCTTTGTTTCCAAGCGTCACATCTCAGCATTTATGTACATTACCATGAATGGATTCAGCTTTCCTCTTTGTAAGCTACCATTGTAGCAGAGTAAACTGGAATATGGACATTACATGGAACGAAATGTAAACATGCCTGCAGTTTTTTTTTGTTTTGTTTTTTTGTGATGGGAGCTGTGCTACAGTTGTTAAATAAAAGATTTGATCCAGCATTCAAGGTTATTGAAGATACAGAATGATTAATCTGTTCACTGGTTATCAATAATCAAAAGATCAGTAAATAAGATAATATAAAAGGCTGAATGTCTCTAAACACTTCTTTGTCTTTATAAATGATGGTGAAGACGTTCTGATTTTGTATTGCCATGTACAGGCTTGTCCACACGTGTCCTGAGTCGGCTGCTTCTGTTAGAAAAATACCTTTCTAATACTAAAATGAATAAGATGGTCAGTGGCAGCTTTGTTATGCCCCTAGCAGTTATCACAATGGTTCCAGTGCATGTGCAGAGAATCACAATAAGTATGAGAGCACTGATCTCACCCCATCTCTTTGAAATACTATCCATGTATCAAGACTGTCCATCAATCTGTCAGTTCATCCATTATCCATAGACTCAGCTTTAGGGCAGCACAAAATGTTACTTTGCATATGTGTCTATGAGAATAATGTCTGTGGTGAGAGTAGTGCTCAAGCTGCCCAAAGGTTGAATAAGGAGAGCCAAATACTGAGAGATGAAAAAGGAAATGGAAAGGCAAAGAGTGGGAACATGAATATGTTTACTTTGAACATGATGGGGCTTTTCACAAATACCCAATCTTACCCAATCTTGCTTTATTGTTTAACATTTTTCACACTTGTGAATGAATCACACTGTTTAGGTTTCACACTGTATGTTCATAAATTTTGCGGTGACAATATTATTGGTTGGACAAACAGCACATGACCTGTGTTATAACGCCTTGTCTCGCTCTTGCTCTTCATCAGTTTATATATTTCTGTACCATTCAGATAGACCTGAATAGGAGACTTTAACTGTAAGAATAAAACAATCTTATTATTCACTTCAATTAACTAATTTTCTGTCAATTTTTGACATTTTTATTTTTTCCATGACACTCTGACAAAATGCAGCACTCAGGTTCAAATAAGTTAAACATTATTAAAACGCCTTTTGACACTTTGTGAACATGTAACTTTTAAAAGCACAGAAAGGTTGTATGTGAATCAGCCCTAATACTGCATTGTTTCATTGCAGTGGTGGTTGCCAATGTTTCACTGTATGCCAAGACGTTTACAAGACATTGTTTTTCTCAGTCACTTTGGTACAAAATGAATCATCCTTAAAATCTCTGTGAACTGGAAGTTGCTACCGACTTTTCTTTAGTATTGTGACGTATTTCCAATATCTTGCTCGCAGCAAACTTAACTGTTAGAGGGATGTGGTTAAGGATATTCTGCCCAATCAGAGAAGGAATGCCATTCCAGAGTGGAAGCAGATTTTCACTGTGGATTAGCTTGCACAGACTAATTGCTCACCTCAAAACTAGCAATGTGTGCTAACAAAGTGAATAGTGACAGTTTTGATTTCATGTGGACTTCAACATTTGCAAACCCATTTGTACAAACAGTGCAACGAAATAGATTACCTGCAGAAGTCGGTATCTTGCTCAAAAAACTTAGTTCATCTCTCAAAAGTAAATATTCAGCTCAATGAACAAATCAGTGCCATCACAATGACAAGTTCTTGTTCACAAATTAGCATTTTTGTTGCATTGTTCATAAGAGTGTACTCTGTCAGTATTTTCTAAAGTAAAATAAGACTAAAATGCACAAGGCTACACTTTTCTTGTATGGTATATATCAGTTATATTACTGTATGTGCGATACTGATCGCAAGAGACTGGACAGGGAAAAGACATTAGGATTTTACAGCACAAAGAAACAAAATACAAAATTAGAAAAGTAAACGTATGAGTGAAGATTGGTAAAACAATGCTCCTGTTTTCTTTCCTTTGATTAAAATTCTTACCCGACTAAGGTTTTCATTGAATTCCAACTTAACACAAGCTGGAATGTCATTTCAGCATATCTGCTATGATGTAAGCTGTGCACTTTAACGAAATATAAGTTTTTGTACTAGAAGTATTTCTATTATAAGCAAGATGAAGTTTATACTGTAATATTAGGTTGTTGTGTATGTATTCATTTAAAACCACAATGTCAAGGCTAGATGCCTTCAAAAGGAATTCATAACTGTAAGGAAAAAAACAGCAACTGGTAATTGTCTGCTAGGACATTTTCTCTTTTAACGCTAAAACACAACACAATGCAATGCATTATTCAAAATATGAGTATATGGGTACACCTGTGAAAAATCAATATGGAAAATTCCTTATTAACACAGTAAACTGTGTCCTATTTATTTTACAGACTTTTTATATGGAAATGCCTTGTGTAATGTGGTTTGCAGGCACATCGCATAATGTTATTGTCTGTACAAACTGGTGCAATGAAAAATATGTTGTAAAGGCATGCTATTCACAGTGGAGTGCATCAGAGGAAAAGGTGCTTTCATGGTAAATTTGTTCAATCATCTGAGCAATGCTCTTTAGAGACATTCACCGAGAAAGAGAAACATGTTTACTCTTCATTGTTTTGCAGTTTAAAGGCGAGTAAAGATAAAGGCTATGAAAATTATTTTTAAAATGCTTTTTAGAGAAGATAGCTAGATGTTATTAGATACATATCCTCAGATTTAGAAAAACATATTAGAAACACACAGTTGATTAAAAGATAAAATCTCTAAACAATTTGTACATTTCATATTACAAGATTGTGAGGATGAAATATGTGAGTTATTAGCTAATTTCTCACAATCTCACTTCCACCAGCCACCTCGGCCCTCACCTGCACTCAGTCATTTTCCACACCTGTCTATGCTCATCATCACCTCCATATAAGCCAGTCCCATCGTCTGGTCTGTGACTAGGACTAATCCTGTGATCTATTCACCTTGTGGATTCTTCCTCATGTCTGAAGTTCCAGTCTCCTTCTCCAATCACCAGTTCTCATTGTGTTCGCCTATTAAGACCTGCAAGAGGAATATTCTGCTCCCTACAAATTCCTTCACCAGTCTCCGGTGCTCCCCATCACCCTGTAAGATAACCCTGCCAGTTATTATCTTTCAGCTACCAAGATCCATATGTGTGTATATGGTGCTACTCACTTCCTTCCACGGACATTACAGCTCACTCTCTCTCTGTTGTTGTTGCGTGTACTCTCCTTTTCATAATAAATTCTCCACTGTTGTTTCACCAAACTATCTGAGTTCTGACAATATTTCCCCTTGATAGTGTGTGTTCATATTATACTATGCTAGGGTGACCAATACATCCTCTTTTTCCTGGACATGTCCTGGCTGGGATTTCTAAATTGCCTAAAATGTCCAGGTTTTGGCTTTGTTCTGAACGTATGATCACCTTATACTGTGCTGAACTGAATTGAATTGAATTGAACACCTCTTTTTCCTGGACATGTCCTGGCTGGGATTTCTAAATTGCCTAAAATGTCCAGGTTTTGGCTTTGTTCTGGACGTATGATCACCTTATACTGTGCTGAACTGAATTGAATTGAATTGAACACCTTTATTGTCATTGTATTTTTCTGCATACAACGAAATTAGGAGCACTGCTCCTGACTGGTGTTAGAAAAACAAACATATAACCACAGACAATAAATAAGACTATAAGGCTGTACAGTACAATTTTACAAGTAAATACAACAAGTGACTGAGTCATAATATTCACATTGAGCAATCTGAGTAAAGTGACCATTTATAGTATTGCACGTTGGCCTTCACATTGATATGCACAAAGTTTATACAAAAGTACAATTTAAATGGAATGAGTAACTGTGGTAATTTAGTGACTAGAGATAGTATTGCACATTGACACATAGTGTATATTATTGCACCTTTACTGCAGAGATAGTGTTCACATTCAGTAACCAGATATGGTATTTCACCCTGACATACTATTTAGTGCATTGTTTGAAGTTCTGATAAATAAAGTGTTCAGACAGTGGTATTGCAGATTGACATACTGCGTATTGTACAATATTGTATATTGTATGTTGTATAGCAGCAGTATAGACAGAAGAGATTTGAATGAAATAAATGACTGTAGTTAAAAGAATAATGTGGTGGGAATAGTATTTTAACATTAGTGCATTTATAAGTTTAAAGTCCTGATAGCAACTGGGAAGAAACTGTTCTGTAAGCGAGGGGTTTTTGCTCTTAAGTATCTGTACCTGAGGGCAGAATTAAACAGGTGGTGTCCTGGATGGGATGTGTCCTTGATGATGTTTTTGGCCCTTGAGAGATAATGGGAGTGAGCAATGCTTTCCAGGGAGGTTAGTGAGAGCAGCCAGTGATTTTTTTGGGCAGTGTTGATTATTCTTTGGAGGGCTTTCTTGTCTGCTGCAGTGCAACTGGAGTGCCACACTGAAATGCAGTACACTAACACACTCTCTATGGTAGAGCGGTAAGAGGACAAAAGCAGCTTACACTCTAGGTTGTTTTTCCTGAGCACTCTGAGGAAGTGCAGCCGTTGCTGTGCCTTTTTGATCGTTGCAGAGGTGTTAGCAGACCAAGAGATGTCGTTGGATATGTGTACTCCCAGGAATTTGAAGGTGCGGACCCTTTCAACACAGTCCCCATTGATGTCGAGTGGGGCTGGTTCAGTATGGCGCCTCCTAAAGTCCAGAATGAGCTCTTTTGTCTTAGAGGTGTTCAGGTACAAGTTGTTTTCAGAGCACCACCACTCCTCTAGTTTCTGGATTCATCATCTCCTGAGATGAGTCCAATCACTGTGGTATCATCTGCAAATTTGATGATGGTGTTGGTGGGATGTACAGTCACATGTGTACAAGGAGTAGAGTAGAGGGCTCAATACACAGCGTTGTGGAGAGCCGGTGCTGAGCGTGATGGTGGAGGAGAGGTGGGGGCCGAGCTTAACAGTTTGTGGGCGGTTTGTGAGGAAGTCCGTTATCCAAGTGCAGATGGAGGGGGAAAGGCCCAGTTCAGATAATTTGCTGATTAGAATGTCTGGGATAATTGTATTGAACGACTGGTGCTGTGTGGAATTGTGACACCCTGGCAGATTATTACTTGGAATTTGCCTTATGCCGTAAAAATAGTTATTACCATAGTATACCAACTGCCAAGGGTGACAAAATTAGTATAATTCTGCTGTAGTGGAGACTCCACTTTCAGGACTGGAGACCACATTATTAGGACCCTAGTTTTCTTTAGTGACAGCACCACCTAGCCAATTTTACTCCTATAGAGTGGACCTGATTGAAGCCTGAAACAAACAGGTGCAAAGACTAGACCCAGTGGAATTGATTTTCAGTTTGTATTATCTTTCTATTTTATTTTTAATGCTTAAAAATAAAAGCTTCTGCTTTTAGTTTTAACTATGTGAAATCTGTTCATTATGCTGCTTGATGTTGTAAACTGGTATTTGTTACATTTTAATTGATCATAATAATGAATACACTAGTTTGTAGTGCAAATAGTTTTACTGATCACTGCACTTTTTTAACTGCACGTTTACTTCTAGTTATTTACCTATAACGGATAAGGAAATGGTCTCAAAATAAGATCTTTCTTTCCAAGAAAACTGAATTTAAAACTCGAATACAGAAGTTCATATAATGAAACAATTTAGGTTAAAAATTTCAGGATGTATGTTACGGGATGGTTAGGAGAATACCACAAAAGGAGAAATTATATTTTTCAGGTGTACTGAAGTTATGTGATAGGGTTTAATGAAAAACAAATCAAAGTTAAAATTTTTATTTAGCGAAACCTGACCTTTGAACTGCTGCGCAGGACTGCACGTTCACTCCAGCTCGCCCAAGAAAGCACACAATGTGCCTGGGAGAATTTTTCTTCATATAGCTATGAAGTTCGTAAGACGCATCTCTCTTCTACTTCCTCAAGGTGAAACCAATAATTCCACTCCATAGGCTTTATATTTTACAAAGGCCACAGCCACATAAAAAATCTAGAAAGATGGAAAATGCCACATGCTCGTTATTTAGCCAACAAATCAGCAAGTGATCGTATCCTCATGTTCAACTACAGCTAGAAGGATTCAAAAATACATAATGAAAACAAAACAACACTACATTTTAAAGGGTAAAGTTATATGTATTTGTTTTACTAGCTTCATTTTCAATAAATCAATTAATGAAAAAATATTCTGTATGGTATATTCACATGAGCACAACTTAGGTCATTGCCTAGCATTAAATTCACAAGAGATCAGATGCACAATAGCATGCAGGTGGAATGGGGAAGACAAAAATCACTTTACAGCAACTTAAAGGTGCTGTATGTAAGTTTTTGACTCTACTAAAGCACAAAAATAACTTAATATGTTTTCAGATATTTAAGAAACATGCTAAGTTAACATACTTGTTTATCTGAAAAACAATGCTACAGTCAGTTATTCTCCTTTGAAAATGTGCGTTCCGGGCCGGAATGTCGGTCTCTGTTTTGGTTTGTGTAACCCGCCCACCGCCAGTTTACCCAATTGTATTTCGTCACACCAGGTTGCCAGTTGGCGGAAAACACAGTGTATTTCATTCCATTCATCGTCAAGTGCGCTCGTTCCTGTTGGTATCGTCAATCTGGCAACCTGCGTGTGCCTCAAGTCTGAGGAGGAGGGGCCGGGTGAAAAAAAACCCTCTCCAATATTTTGAATTTGGACTGCAATACCTAGGTCAACCACTCTGTGTCAATCCTAAATACAGCACCTTTAAGTTCATCGCATTACACAAAATAGAGCCATTGTCCCAACATTGTGCCATAAAAGAAGACAGTCACAGGTATCAATATCCCTCTTGAGTGATCCAACACGTGTTCTCATGACAAAAGTCACTTTTATCCATGCACAGCACTAATGTATAACCTGGCAAGTTTTGTGACATCAGTTTTGCGCATATTGGAATGTGAAATAAGATTTGAGAACTACAGTGATTATCAGTACATTCCTCACACAAAGCCACTGTATATTTTTCAGAAGTCTTGGACTATAGCACACGAGTTGTATGAGTAACTTTTATTGTGCTTTTTATTAAATTTATGTGACTGTACACTAACCTGCCTCTCTCCTTTTTATATACAAATGTAGTGAAGTGGTATAATGTATGTAACAGCGTGCACTTGTCTGTTCAATATGCATGTGCTGGCACTATAAACTAATGTGCTGAGTGATCACATTAACCTATGTAATTCATAAAGTACCGCAGCTAAAAATATCTTCATATTGGTGAAAAGTACCCCACTAAGTGCCTAACCGGCCAACCAGAGTGAGAGGCTATGGTTCATCCACACATATCGCTTGGGAAGTTTCTTCTTTGTGTTATTCAAACATGTGGTAATATTCAAAGATGGACAAGATGCCCTGTCTGTGCACAAAATGTAGGTTTAAATGAGGCCCTGGAATTAGTGCTGTGAGCAATGAGCAATGTGTGAAAAAAATGAACGATAAAATGAGTTAGCTTTCTTGCTTTGCACAGCTCATAACAAAATATCAGGCTATAGCTGGCACTGAAGAGTCAGAAGCTGGAGTCAGAGTCATCACTACAGCAGACAGGTCAGCTCCTGTCTCAATATTTTATGGTGAAGCATGGTGGTCATGAAATGATTTTACAGAGACAAAGATGAAGGTCAGCATAGAGTTCTCATACTATCTTAATTCATGGATGGTCATTAAGGGGGTTTGAAACACTCTGGAAATTGTTAGAGATCATTTTCACTGACCAACACTGAAACAGAAGTTTGCAGATTTGTCAGTGCTGTGAAATAGGTGAATGAAAACACTTCTAGAAACTGTGCCACTGCATATCAACATTAATGTGTTCTTGTGGTTTAAGGACAAGATGATTTAAACATTATAAACCCATATTTTCTGGACATTCAAACCACATCAGAAATATACCTGCTTTAAAAAACTCAAAGGGGTAATTCATTTTCCACTTCAAACAAATGTATACATAATACATCAAATATTATATGGTGACATTTTTGTGAAGTGGTTCAAACCAGCTTACTTTAAGGGATTTAAAATTCTGATTCATTTACATAGTCGTATTAAAATCAGAAGGGGGTATTGCGCACAACCGTGTTCTGAGATCTTATTTTACCTCCAATTCATGCTAATGAGCCATTGTTCTCCTTGCCTGACATTGTCCAAAACGTTTCTTCTATAAATGCAAAGGCACAAAGGCTATTTATAGTAAGGACTGCTATTCACGGTGACTATGTAACCAAGCATGTTTCTAAGGTTTTCCTATTAAATAACTAATAAACAAAATGGAGAAATGTGTGTTCACTGAATCCCTGGGGGTGTGAAAAGTACCCCCGGCAGGAATGAACATATTTCTACCACAAGCCCTGAAGGAACAAACACACATCACAATCATTCATAGGGCAAAGTCACTATAGGAATTGCATCCTAATTTGGTCTATTACAGTTGTTTACATATGCCTGGCGCCTCTCTTCTGATTTCAGCTTCACATTGATTTGCTGCCAAAATGGGGATTGCAATACGTGACTCGGAATCAGAGAGAAATGTCACAGGCAGTCATTTAATCTTTCACCCTTCTTTCATTCTTAATCAGTGAGAGTGACAGAGCCACCAACAGAGGAAGGTGAGATTTCAGCAATAACAGCTCAACCTTGTGCATCCTGTGTTTTATTTTAGTTTATCAGTAAACAGCACGTTTGGTTTTTATTTAACAATAAAAATGCCTTTTTGTTATTATTTTTGTCAATAATTTGAGTAAAATCATCAGCAACTCAAAATCAATAGAGCTTGGAAATATTATATTGGTCAGATGCTTCCTAGGCACGGTGAAAATTATTTTTGGACTACATAACTTTTAAGACAGGCCACACAACTTCCCAGCATTCCTGGGTAAAAAAGCTGTTACATACAGTACATCAGAAAAAACATCTGAAGAAAGTCAAGTACCTGACCTGAGCTGGCCATGTGCAATCATACTACGGTCTTAATTCCTATTGACCGCATTTACTGGGTGCTGTGCTTCTTCAATGACAAGACGACGCTCAGCTGAAGCCTGAAATCAGAGATTCACACAAATAGAAAATGCACAAGGCAGTGAGAATGGCTGTTTGTAATTTTGAAAAGTAGACCTATCACAAGCTTCATCATAATCTTCTTCACCATGGTTTTGAGGTGTTTCTCTAGTTTCTATGCATAACATTTTTCTTCCTCTCTATACCTTTCTTTGATAAAGCGTCATTAATGGTCTGCTTCTCCTCCGTAAACTGACGCAACATTAGTTCACTGAAGTTCTTGTTTGCCAATGGTATCGAGAGTCTTTCAAGAGCACTGATTTCTCAACGAGGTGATCTGAATGAGCCCGACTGATGACGAACACTGAGATGTGTGTGAATTTCCCTAAAGAGGTGGCTATGCTCCATTAGAATAAGAATGGCTCGGCTGGCTGATTGCAGAGTATGTGTGAATGCATGTGTGGAGATATAAGGTCCTGCTCATCAAAAATTGTTGCTTCCTTTTAATTTTTTATTTTTTTTTAGATTGCATCGAATTTCTGCTGCTTCACAGGCCATGCATTGTAATTCTACATCTGTCAACCACAAAACTCAACAACTTTCAAAATGGATTAAATACATATAGGCCTACTATAAATCCATTGAGCAGTGCCCTCATGTTTGCTTTACCTTTCAAACTGGAGAGTTCAAACCAATGGTCAAATCAACCATGTTCATCAACCCAGAAAATCGACCTCATGAAACACGATTCATCTTTGATTAATACTTGTTCAATTCCCTCAATTATACTGCATGACATAACAGATATTGTCTGAGAAAAGTAAAAACTAGAAACATAGAGACCGTCATGTCAGATTATTCTAAATTCTTCACGTCCAACATTCTCATTTGAGTCCTATTCTTTGAATTCTTTCAGGCAGTAAGTTTGAATTGGTCATAAATGTAGACAGTGGCAAGATCGTGAGTTTCTGCATATTTCAGGTAAAAGGAAATTACACAACATTCATGCTGGGGTTAACAACCCACCATTCCTTTATGAAAAAAGTGCTAAATATTCACACATGAAAAAAGGACACAAATGTCTAGCAGAAAACATATTTTACACAAATCTTTGGGAAAACAAAAACTATTAGTAAACAAAATGTTTGTGGCAAAAAAGTGCAAATCCCATATTTGTACCCATGATTCACCTAAAACATGAAAACAATATTTTTGACAGCCTTTTTCACACAAGTGCCATTTATGGCACATACATGCCATAAATATCAGACAGGCTCTTTTTACCAATGAAAACACAGTATGTGATTTAACGAGCTTCATGGTGGATAGAGATAACAAATCAGTAAATCTGAGTAACATGCACTGCTATAAGCAACTGTCTCTCAGGCTAATCAAAAAGGTTTTGAAAAATGTAAAAAGACTCCAGTCTGCCTGCAATATCACTGATACAGAATTTGCTCAAACCAACTTTCCCTTTTACATCACTGTAAAGCAGAGTTTTGGCAGATTCACCACAACACTGTTCCACTCTGCCTGTGTGTTTATTGGCACAGGATCCATTTCATCCAACTCAGGCTCTAGCTGATCCTTGCCTATCCCTAGTTGGCCCAATACCACCCCCAGATGAACCTCACCAGATGGGATGAAGTCCACCATCCACCTGATCTCCCATCTGATCCTCATTAGTTTCCTGCTCCTCCAGAATGTATAACCCTTACATCTTACAAGTTCAAAAGTGTACCTTATATGAAAAATTTATGTTTTAACATAATAATTTCCACCACGGTCCACATTTGGGTCCACAACTGCACAGGAAACAAACTAAATAGGAGATGACATCCTTTCCAGTAAAAAGGTAGGCACAGCAAAATAGAATACTACAGTTTAATAAACAAGACGTTAATATTGAGCAACTTGCATTACCCTATTGCTAGTTACTTTGTCTGTTTTTGGACTGTCAATGAACAGTCATTCCAAATGAAACCTTAGCAGATTTCACAATTGCACGTCTGCGAGAAACACAGTAGCCTAGTGGTATTTTGTTTCTGAATCAATCAGTGTTTTGAACGAATCGTTTGAGTGAATGGCTCAATGACTCACAGTCACTTTTTTTTCTTGAACGAATCAATGTTTTTGAACAAATCAATTGAATGAATGATTCAATTACTTACCCATGAGACTTGTTTCCTTCCTAAATGTTTGAATCCCTGTTTTGAACAAATCAGATCAGTGACTCCTACTGGTGTATCAGTGAACCCTGCTATATGAAACTATAGCCTAAATTAAAACATTACACAAAAGCAAACCTATAAGGACAATGAGAATATTACAAATATAGATCCGTCTATAATTATATCAGAATAGACTGTTTAAATAAATGAAATAGATACAGCTCTGAATGCAGCTAAACAAAGGCTGATGCCCATTTTTTTGTTTTAGCAACAGTCTGAGTGATAAAACTACTGATGCAGTCTGCAGCAAAAGAGATGTGATGTGTGTAATATGCTAGAAATTAAAAAGTCAATTGGAATTGGGACAAGTCTGTACCATGATAGGATTAGAGTTAGTTATGCAACTGATAGGCAGTGCCTCAAGGATCAGAGCTGAAAGAGTGCTTAACTGTTGGTTTTCAGTGATTCTAATGGATAGCATCTGATTGACAACTATTACTGAGAATTAATGATGGTGTGAATTAGATTGATGCAATGCAAAGATCACAGCAGTTCATTCAGATGTAAGACCCAACACACATTCAACTGTTCTTAGCTCTGAGAGAACACATATTTTATTCAAGCCCCTAATGATTAGGCTCTCCCTCTGACTGTACCCATAGCCTCGTTAAACCACCTCTAATGCCACAGTCTGTCCATGCCATTTTTATAACAAGACCAGGTGGCCAGTCTAACATGATTTATCCTCTTTTGAATCCTTCCTCTTGTTCCGCAGGGGGCTCTTTGTGGTCCAAATCAGTGTTCTGATTAAACTGCAGCACTTTAAGTCACTGGTACCTTCAGCTGAATAGAAACTAAGAGTTAAATGGAGCTTGATACATGGGTAAAGAAGCATCCTATCCAAAATATACTTACATAGGTCTAATCTTCACATAAATGGACAAAAATTAATCATTTCACAATTTTACTTATTATATTCTCAGCTGCCTAGCTCTCCCTCTCACTCTCTCTTTTCTCAGAATTCTCAAAGGAGAAAATGCAGCTGTTTGCCCTTTTGTTCCCTCATTCAGATGATTTGTGAGAGGGATGTATTCCCCAGATCTTAGTGACTGAAATATGTGAGATAAGCATGTTCACATGCTGCTGTCCATCTCATGCATGTCTGAACCTGCTGTTTTTTTGTTTTGAGAAAGCACAATTAAGTACAAACATGCTCTCCAGCTCTCTCACCCTAACCTGCTTGTTTCATCGTCCAGCTGTTGCTGCTCATTGTGTTTCAGCACCCCATCTGTCACAATATACACTTCATTCATAATTCTGAACACACTTGCAGCACTCCTCTGACAGAAGGTCATCATGAGATAAGATTAAATTCCAAACATCTTGGTTTGATTGTTCAGTTTGAAGTAGTGAAAATTATATGTTAACAACTTCAAAATGTTGCTGTTGGGTTTTTAATGTGTATATATAGTTCAGAGACATGCAGTGGCATTCTGAAATGGGGATGTTTTTCTTAAAGCTTTATTTTATTTTCTCATGTAAATTAATGTAAACTACTTATACTTTCACCAAAAAAAACCAATACAATTCTAATTTCTATTTTTACATTTTCAATGAATTTTTTATTTATTCAAATTAAGTATATATGAAGAGTTCAGATGCAAAAGCCTCTAAGTACGTCTGATGTTTTTCTTTAAAATTAGCATTTCTTTCTGACTACTATGTATAGGTTTCTATGCAAGTACTGGTACTTCTGAATGGGTTGAGGCTGGGATTTAGCGCATTTGAAGTGAAAGTACTTGATGAACATGTGTGGAGAGCATTCACTCAGTATCATTATCTCATTTTTGACCAAGATGACTTTTAGAGGCTTTTGCATCTGAACTCTTCATATATATCTCATCACTTTTTGCATTTTTACATTTATTGCAAAATAATAACTATTAGAATACAGTAAAAAGGTGACTTATTTGTGAACTGATGTTCAGCAGCTCATACTATAGTAAACACTGCGTAAGTGAACAAAGGACAAATATCACAAAGCTACCAAAGTGACTTCAATCATGTGAATATGATGGAAGAAAAAAACACATGAGAGGAGGCATGTCTCCCATGTCCTTCGTTTCGACTTTAAATGGAATAGGAAATATCATTTAGCTCCTTGAGGTATTTTCATAATGTGAAATTCTGAGGCTGTGGCAAAGGAGCAAGGTGTTGAGTAGGTCTGTTGATACCAATATAGGTGCAAGTCACACAGTCATATTGGGGCTGCCCAAGGTGAGTAAGATGACTTAATTGGACATGGTGAGATGAGATGTCTGGCATTTTGTCCTTTGAGATCATGTGGATGAGTTTATTAGTGAGATGCAGCTAAAGATAAAGGAGTAAACACAACTATATGCCCTTCAGAGGGAACAATCTGTGTGTTTGTGCTGAAGTGTTTTATAGCAATTTTCTAGGCTTATTCCCGTGTGTTTTGTAGTCGTGCCTCAATTCTCTTGCCTGATAGGTGTGTATTTTAGAATTCAAAAGAACTGTAACAATAACTATTGGATTGTTTCATTGAATACCTTAATAAAAAGATTTAAACACAGAATTCAAAAGAACTGTTATTGCTTTTAAATATTCTGCATAGTGTATACTGTGTTTCATATTACACTATAAGGTCCCTGAGTAATAAACATATTTGAACATAAGCTTATTAACAATCAAAGTAAACGAGGCTATGCCTCCCGAATGTTTTAAAAATTCAGCACAGTGTGTTTAATATGTGGTATACTGTAATAGAGTTTGTGTGTACTAGAGAAATGGAGGTTGAGGTTTGTACAGTCTGTTTTTGTATGTGGCATGTAGAGGAGAGTTGGGTAAGCTGTGCCACTTTTTATTAAAGTGGCTCTTGCACCTGTGATGGCATTTCTGCAAAATTATATTACGTTTCCTCTTGCACATTTCACTATACTTTCAATGTGAAATGCTGTGAGTGTCGCTAAAAGCATGTTCCGTTTTATCATTTTTAGTTTTAACCATTTTAATTTGGTTATTGTTTTATGTATCATAGCAGTTCGGAAATTAAATGTCTTCTGAGTGGCACTAAAAAGTTAATGCTTTATCATGTTAAAAAATAACTAAAGTATTTTTAGAGGAAAGGTGGTATCAAGTCTTATAAATAAGTCTCATTGCATACATTCACACTCATAACACAAGCACACATACATTAAAGGGATATTTGACCCCAAAATGAAAATTTGCTGAAAATGTGCTCACCGTCAGGCCATATAGATGAGTTTATTTCTTCATCTGAACAGATTTGGAGAAATGTAGCATTACATTACTTGGTTCCCAATGGATCATCTGCAATGAATGGATGTTGCCAGAATGAGAGTTTAAACAGCTGATAAAAACATCACAATAATCCACAAGTAATCCATACAACTCCAATCTATCAATTAATGTCTTGTGAAGCTAAAAACTGCATGTTTGTACACTGTAAAATCTAATTAGTCAGGCTTACTTTAAAAAAAAGCATGCAAACCGATTGCCTTAAAAAAAAACAAGTAAAGTGAAATGGGAATAGTATGTTGTACTGACAAATGCTTAGTTAGTATAGTTCACTTTCACGAGAGTTCTAGTAACTAAATAAGAACTGTAGGGAGTACTTGCTAATTTACTTTAGGTTTACTCTTGACTTAGGCTGCTGTCCAGTCCGTTTTTTAATTTCCCTTCACTCGCAAACTTCCCTCCGTCTCGTTTACTCGGATGTACGTCATTGATTACGTTGCATGAGTGCCCACTTCTGGTGGAACCCATGTCGTTTAAAGCCAAATAAAAGCTTCACAAGGTGTTTGTGAAACACAATAAAATTGTAATATAGCATTAATCAACATGAAATATACGCTAATTCATGATTTAATTATAAGTTAGGTCACCTTCTAAAAGTAACCTATTTATTACTTCCCGTCTTTTGAAACTAAATAACTGTGATTTCATGTTGCATTATTGCATCAATAGGAAGAAAATTATAATAATATAAATGAAGTTCAATGTGCCCAACCAAAGAGAGCACGAATCACTATAATGGTGAGATCAAACAAAAAAGTTTTTTAGGAAAATCAACATCAATTTATGAAGTCAGCTTATGTGATGTTCTCTCAAAATTTTCATTTGTATTGACAATTCAACATTCAAGAAGACTTTGGGAAACAAGTGAATGCAATTAGAGAAAGAGAACTGCAGAAGTGGAGGAAATGAGTGAAAAGTCTATTAAGAATAGCCCCGCCTCAAAAACTCCTTCTTCTTCTGTTGTTTTGTTGCATATTAGCAACATATTAGTGCACTGCTGCCTCTCACTGAGGTATTAATGTCATTGGTTCCTTTGTGGCTACTTTAATATTTTAAAGGGATAGTTCATCCAAAAATGAAAATGTGATGTTTATCTGCTTACCCCCAGGGCATCCAAGATGTAGGTGACTTTATTTCTTCAGTAGAACACAAACGAAGATTTTTTAACTCAAACTGTTGCAGTCTATCAGTCATATAATGCATGGCAATGGTAACAAAATCTATGAGAGTAAAAAAAACATGCACAGACCAAATTAAACCCTGCAGCTCGTGACGACACATTGATGTCCTAAGACATGAAACGATCGGTTTGTGCCAGAAACCGAACAGTATTTATATAATTTTTTTACTTCTAATACACCACTATGTCCAACTGTTTTTGGGCGAAATATATATTGTGTGTTGGAGTGGTCCAGACGCTACAAATTATATCTAAGTAAGGTCAACTATTGGATTTTACAGTGTAAGAAACAAATCCATCATTAAGTTGTTTTTAACTTCAAACCATTGCGTCCCTCTAAAATACAAGTCCTCTGTCCTTAATTTTGCTTTCTCCCGTGAATAAGCTGTCTCGTCTGAAATCTGAGAAATATGCACAAATCAAGCACTGTTTACAAGTGTTCTAAACAAATATATTGGTGGATTCTGATGTGAGCGTATAATAGGAGATGGACTTTTTTACTCTAAGAAGAGTTATTATATTATTGACTGATATTTTGGCCAGAAGCAACGGTTTAAAGTTAAAATGCCTTAATGATGGATTTGTTTCTTACAAACACGCAGCTTTTCACTTCATAAGACATTAATTGATGAACTGGAGTCATGTGGATTACTGTGATTATATAATAAAACTAATATAGTATGTTAATATAAACTCTCGTTCTGACGGTACCCATTCACTACAGAGGATCCACTGGTGAGCAAGTGATGGAATACTAAATTTCTCCAAATCTGATGGTGAATAAATTCTAAGCAAATTTTTATTTTTGGGTGCACTATTTCTTTAATTAATTAGGCCTACATTACACTCTTTAAGAATGAGAACACAGTGAGCTAAAGTTAATTTATAAACATTTAATTTCACATTTTTTTGTACTGTCAATTACTTTTTCAGTTTTTATGTTCAGGCATTCTTAATCCTGTAGATGACAAACTAAGATCTGCTTCAGAATTTGCATATTATGAAACAGTTCAGTATGAGCCCCTCCAGTAAGTGATTGGATCATATACCAAATCTATGTCAACTTTGAAAAATCCCCATGTCTTGGCACCTTTGCCTTCTTACTGAGCTGTACATCAAATCTTTCCTCTCATTAATTTAAACTCTTTCCACCAGACTTCCGATCTGCTGGTGAAGTGGTCAGATTTTTCATGTCCGAGTCATCTCAAGTAGGCAATTAAGTCAGGGAGCAGTTAGCAATATCCTCCTGCTAGTCATGAGTGTCCAGCTTTAGGCCAGCTTCACCCCTGGAATGAGCTTCATATCTGCTCTTTACACGCCCACCTAAGGGCATTGGCAGCAGGAACAGCAAGGTGCTGAGCCTCTAGCACACTAGCAGCAGTGTTCCTACACCTCATTGCTACAGATATGCAAATGCTGAAAAGGCCATGTTAGCTATTTCCTGTAAAAATGCAAATGTAAGCCTGTTTCATCTAATGATTTAAAAATATAAATAAATAAATGTAAATATAGCAAGAGCATACAGATCCCTATAATAATAATACTGTGCAGGGAACCTTCAGAATTGTAGCAAGATGGAAAAAAAGTCAATGTATTTTATTTGTCACATACAGCGCATAGAAACATCCCAGTTTCCCAATCTAGATTAAATTGTACTCATACAGGCGTTTCTGCAAGAAAAACTAAATATATGTAGGTGGAAACAAAACATCTTGGATCTCCTCCCGAGTGAGAACTACTGGATGGAAATTCAGCAGGTTGTTTATGCCCTTTGGAAGATTGCTGTTATATTACTGAAAGGAACAATGGGTGTTTTCACAATTTCAAATTGAATCATTTGTGCTGTTTTATAAGCAGTATTTGCATATGAGTGTAAGAACTGCAGATGATTTAGGTGCACAGAATTATCTTTGAGGATGATGAAATATGATACTGATATCATTAAAGTTATCCAGTTAACTTATTCAAACCAGGGTTACCTGGGGATCGATTTTGCTTTATTGGAATGAGAAGCGACAAGCATCAGCTGATTTTAATAAAATACGTTTACTTTTGATAATATAGTTGTTTGATGATTAGCCAGTTGTACATAAAATATTATTAGTGCTGCAAAACCTGCCCAACGAAATTCAGACTTCACTGCGCATATGTGCAACAGCAGACTATACTGAAGTGCACATGAGGGGAAAATGTGTGAAAGTAAAGAAAGACCCTTTATTGTGAAGGGGCAACACACCATCTGAGAACACAAAAAGCTCAAATGCTAAAGTCTATCTCTCTTTTTTTCTGTCTCTCACACAGATACACAAAAACTCACACAGCAACTGAATCGCCAAACTCTGAAAAACAACTGAAAAGGTGGCAGTTCACACATACAAATACAAATACATGAATGGAAAAATGGCGAGGAAGTGTTTTTATTTTACTGGTATCTATGACAACCTCTTGTTGTGAATGCTCAGAGAACTTAAAGCATATGTGTGTGCGAATCAGTATTTGTGTCTTTGGGAGAATGCTGGACGGTAAAGGAGGCTGATTTAAATTCATGCGTCCGAGGAAAGTGTTTGATGTCTTTGATTGTATAGCAATTACTGGTCTTGAGAGAAAGTGGAGAATAAGGGAGCCACTTAGTGTGTGTGTGTACATGTAAGTGAGAGAGAGGGAGAATGAGAAAGACCTCCAGACTAATACTGAGGTATCAGTATCATATCAATCATACCTGTTAGGAGATACAGTCTCTATTTCCTTTCCAACATAAGCACCCATTTGATGGAGAGAAGTGGACGTATATTAATCTCAAGAGATACTTGTAGCCTGATGTGGAAAGTTAAGTCCCAGTCAACTACATTCAAATTTCACGCAGTGACTCTAAACCAGGGGTGCCCAACCCTGCTCCTGGCGATCGACTGTCCTGCAAAGTTCAGCTCCAACCCTAATCAAACACACCTGAAGCAACTAATTAGGGTCTTCAGGATCACTTAAACATTAAAGGCAGGTGTCTTTGATTAGAGTTGGAGCTAAACTTTGCAGGACAGTCGATCGCCAGGAGCAGGGTTGGGCACCCCTGCTCTAAACCATCAACATTTGAGTGTGTGTGTGTGTGTGTGTCACATATCAAATTCCTTGTGCCTTTCAGCTCAAAGCAAAAGAATATTCTGGGGCCAGTATAATAGACAGCTCTTGTGCCATAATGTTGATTACCATAAAAAAAATTTTAAATTAATCCCTTGTTATCTTAAAAAAGGTAAAATGTTAAGTTATAAAAGCACTTACATTAATTTAGTTATTGAAACGTGTATTATTTGATATGTAATGCTATTTAAATCCTTATTTTTAGAACCTGTTTAGGGTTTATGGTGTCACACTGTCTTGGCAGTTAAGTGGTAAAATTGCATATAAATTACACTTTATACTTCAAGAGTTAGCAAGCAATTTTCTTCACTCTAAAATAAAGTTAACACAGGTACTGTTTTCATCTTGTGGCCACACTGTTAAAAACAGGGGTTATTTTAATGTTTTCATTGACTTCTATTGTAATTTCTTTACTGGAACCCTGATTTTTGCTTGTTTTGAAAAAGGGAAGTAAATGTTTGGGATAATCAGTTATGCCACAAATGCTGTCTACTGAGCTTAGAAGGTTAGTTCACCCAAAAATGTTTTACTCACCCCTGAGGCATCCTAGGTGTATATTACTTTCTTCTTTCAGACGAATCCAGTCAGAGTTATATTAAAAATTGCCTTTGATCTTTCAAGCTGTTTAAAGCCGCTCAGCGGGTGGTGCATTGCCTCAGTCCAAAAGAACTACCATTAAAAAAAGGGTCTCACACGGCTCCGGGGGGTGAACAAAGGCCTTCTGTAGCGAATCGATGCGTTTTTGTAAGAAAAATATCCATATTCAAAACGTAATAATCACTTTAATGTATCTTGCGCCAACTGTTTTACATGGAAGCAGCTCCGGGAGCTTGACGTATGAAGTCATCGTTGCGTATGCGCTGGTGAGTCTTGTGAAAACCAACGTTTGTTAACAGGAGCAAAGTTTCCTTTAGCAAAGGAAAACCAGTCTCCTCTTGACTTATATCGAAATCCTCCGATATTCTTCTTTACAAATCCTCGTTTGGTACCATTGTAAGTGACCATTGTTTTGTTTTGATCTCTCCCCTGCGCTTCCGCATTCGTCACTTCTGAGCGGCGCATGCGCAAAGCCGACCTTATACGTCATTCCTCCGGAATTGCTTCTGTTTACAACAGTGAGCGCAAGCTAGATTCAAGTGATTATTATGTTTTGAATATGGATATTTTTCTTACAAAATAAAAGAAGCAAAGTTTCCTTACTTTAGCAAAGGAAAACAAGTCTCCTCTTGGCTTATATCGAAATCCTCCGATATTCTTCTTTACAAATCCTCGTTTGGTACCATTGTAAGTGACCATTGTTTTGTTTTGATCTCTCCCCTGCGCTTCCGCATTCGTCACTTCTGAGCGGCGCATGCGCAAAGCCGACCTTATACGTCATTCCTCCGGAATTGCTTCTGTTTACAACAGTGAGCGCAAGCTAGATTCAAGTGATTATTATGTTTTGAATATGGATATTTTTCTTACAAAAACGCATCGATTTGCTACAGAAGGCCTTTGTTCACCCCCCGGCGATCTTTATTTAACTTCTTTTGGACTGAAGCAATGCAAAACCCGCTGAGTGGCATTAAACAGCTTGAAAGACCAAAGACAAATTTTTATATAACTCCAACTGGATTCGTCTGAAAGAAGAAAGTCATCGGGGTGAGTAAAACGCAGCCTAATTTTCATTTTTGGGTGAACTAACCCTTTAACTTGTACTGAACCCAGAATATATCTGAAATTCAGTGCATTGAGAACTGTATATGGCATGTTGCTTGTTTAATTGATCCCTTCTACAAGTCCAGAAAATGCATAAAAACTTGCACAGATACTGACATTCTTGTGTCTGAAAGTTATGTGGCTAAAGCACTTTGTTGGTGGCTTTTGTTTCACATTGGTACATGAAAAGATGTAATCCAAATATTGTGAGATCCATCAGGTTTTAATTAGTGGGCAGTATTACTGTTCTGTTCAGGAACTGCATGAATCCACTTTGAGCCACAGATTTGCTCTATGGAGTTTCTATGACAATTATATTGGCTACATCAGGTGAAACAAAGGATGCGGAGTGATTTTAGCACATACTTTTTCAAAATTTTGAATGGACCTGCATGCTTTGGAAAATAAAACCTGGAATGAATGGGTAATAGATGGATGGAGTACTAAAAAATATGATGCTGAAAAGAGAACAGAACCCTTTATGTGTATTTGTCTGCGTGTATGGTGAGTAATGATGGTGTTATGGGACATGGCTCGGTGCAAGATCAAAGGGCCTAACAACTGCACCTGTTCATACTAGAGCTGATCTGTCTCCATCTCTTGTTATATCTTTCGTTATGTCACACACATATAACATATAACGCTGTTTAGTTCTGAATACCTCTTCTTTGCTTCTTTGTGCCTGTGTCTTCCTGTCAAATCAGCATCTCTTCCACATGCACGCCTGTTGAAAACATTTTGCTCTGGTGCTGTTATCACTGTGTTTTAGATGATTTTGCTTAAGTGTATATCTTAAGTAATTTCTGTCAGCCCTGTCCTTTTTTCTTTAGGTACTTTTCAGTAATATGTGCTTTAAACAATTTAAAGCATCTATTACTGGAATGTGAGCAACTTTAGAAACCTAATATCACTACTAGTTTTAGTGGTATTAAACTAGACATCTCATTAAAAGTTAGTTTTAAATTATGTTTAAATTATGTTTTATTAAAGGTATTTTTCACAGAACCTTTCCTGAAATGGAAACTCCCATCTGATTTCTTTTATTAATTTTTCAATTACCCCTCTAACATACATTAAATGGAGTTTTTTAATAACTGCTCAGTTGATTAAAAAGAAAAACAATCTCCATTCCATTTTTAATCAATTACATGGATCTAATTGATTTTACTTTCATATTTTGATATTCATCATTGTATGCTATTATCTAGCAGTTGATACCAGTCATAGGACATATATATACTAGATGGATGGATGGATGGCTGGACAGATGGATAGATAGATAGATAGATAGATAGATAGATAGATAGATAGATAGATAGATCAATAAATTAGAATGTCGTGGAAAAGTTCATTTATTTCAGTAATTCAACTCAAATTGTGAAACTTGTGTATTAAATAAATTCAATGCACACAGACTGAAGTAGTTTAAGTCTTTGGTTCTTTTAATTGTGATGATTTTGGCTCACATTTAACAAAAACCCACCAATTCACTATCTCAACAAATTAGAATATGGTGACATGCCAATCAGCTAATCAAAAACACCTGCAAAGGTTTCCTGAGCCTTCAAAATGGTCTCTCAGTTTGGTTCACTAGGCTACACAATCATGGGGAAGACTGATCACCTCCATGCCACGCCGAATTGAGGCAGTAATTAAAGCAAAAGGAGCCCCTACCAAGTATTGAGTACATGTACAATAAATGAACATACTTTCCAGAAGGCCAGAAAGTTTTTTTTATTGGTCTTATGAAGTATTCTAATTTGTTGAGATAGTGAATTGGTGGGTTTTTGTTAAATGTGAGCCAAAATCATCACAATTAAAAGAACCAAAGACTTAAACTACTTCAGTCTGTGTGCATTGAATTTATTTAATACACAAGTTTCACAATTTGAGTTCAATTACTGAAATAAATGAACTTTTCCACGACATTCACATTTTTTGAGATGCACCTAAAGATAGATAGATAGATAGATAGATAGATAGATAGACAGATAGATAGATTCATGCACCACTGAAAACCCAGTATGCAACAAGACAGTGGATTTTTCTCTTTTTTTTTCTTTATGTGAAATTTTAGATTTATTGATTTAATGAGAAAATAACCAATAACCAGTATCTAATCAGTAAATCACCAGCAAACATATGTTTTTTAGTTATGTTTGTCAGTTTCAGTTTAAGTATTCATTCATCCATACTAGCCAGGTAGTCCAAACAGTCAGTGCATTTCAGACATGGAAGTACACCTCTCTTTTTGAGTCATGTTTGATTTAATAATATCAGATAAGGACAGCTCAAAATCACAAACGTAAGGAGACACTATATCTCATTTATGTGAATGGCATAACAGCACTGTCAATGTGGCAGCAACTGCACCTATTTTTTAATTCATTTTTTTATTAATGCATTTTTCCATCATTTGTGAAACACGTGCTCAATTACATGAAAAGCAGAGACTGCTTTGTAAATATACAAGTAGCATTGCTGATCACCAGCTTTCAACACGCGTCCCAAGCACTGTAGTCACTAAAGAAACCTGAGATGGCAGAGCAAGGATACCCATTTTTCTTTAATATTTATGACTCTTTACCAAAGAAGAAAACCCAAAGTCTTACTTTATTTTAAACAGTGCAGTTTCTCATTCCAAATAGAATCACATTTCTAACATATTCAGCTCTGAAATGAATTGGGTAACTGAAATTGATTAAAACAGCTTTGTTAGTTCATTCATGTAAATCCAACAGCCTAATGATTTCCATCATATCAAGCCGTTCAAAGCTTGTAGACTGTCCATTTTTTTTATTAGTGCATTTAAGTAATTGATATGAATGCATTATAAATAGCTATCCCGCCCTATAAAGGTCGTGAATCTACAACAAGCCTCAGTTATTGCTCAAGAGATCTTTAGAAATAATTGCTGTAATTATCTACAAATGTTGTCAATTAGCATCTCTGTTGTTCTTTGCTGAAGAAGCATTGTGCCATCAAAGGACAGATATTGCTGTTTTTGTGGGTCTGTACAGCTGTTTGTGAGAAAAAAAAGACCGGAAGAAAGAAAGAAAACCATTTTTGAGGAAGCTTGAAAAGATCATATAACTCTTGAAGAAATTCAACTGACAAGCAAACAGATGGAACATAATTTCGCTTTATGACTAACAACTCCGTTTGATCAAAGAGTAAGCTTTTGTGCTTCTGCCCTCTCCTGTCTGATACATGAACTACAGCCAACATTTTGACGTTCACTAAATGATTGAATCTGCTCTGTTGGTATAATTGAATGTTTCTGTCACCACCTCATCATTTCTGTGATTCGCATGATCCATCAACAGTCATCAAAAGATTAAAGAGCATTAAGGCTTTTTGTATAATAACCAGCCATGTTTGGAGTCCTAGCTCCCTCATCAAGCCTATTGTTTGATCAAATGAGAGTGTTCATCATCATCATCATCATCATGTCAAAACTTTAGACATTTATATTTTCGACATTACTTCAATACAGTCCTTCCCTCTCCCTCTCATTAAAATGAATGAGCATCGCAAAACCAATAAACACTCTGTAGTACTGTCACAGAGACAAGTCACAATGAGATCACAAAATACACAGTTTTGCCTTCCACATGCTGTTTTATAATAAACTGTCCAAAAGTCATAAAGTCACGCGTGGCTCATTCGTGAGTTTAGGTTTTACTCACATTTGAGAGTCAAGTTATTTATGCACAGGCAAATAGATTCCTTATCACACTAATCATGTTCACTCAGCAGGAATTAAAATAAAATAATAAGCTGAGTCAAGTGGTATTAGCTTTAAAATAAGAAACATGCTGAGATCTGTTCAGCAACTTTGCAAATATTTCTATATGAATGATGTCAATTCTTCTGACCTTTAATGCAATTAGAAATAGTGTATAAGTATTATTGACAGCCAACTAAGTTTCCTAGAGAATTTAAATACTATGCTGGCAGAGGGACATGATTGTAACACATTTAAGCCCTCATCAACAGCATACATTTTAGTGATAGCATTGGATGTCACTAAATTTGCATGCTTGGCAAATCCTTAGCACAGGCTGTATCAACCTGGTACCTTAAACAATCCCCCCCAATACAAGCACCTGTGCGCCCTCCCAAAACTTATGCAACGCCATCCAACCAGATTAGATCGTATAGATATGAAAAAGGGAAAGTGTTGTGTGCAATATGCGTCACATGCTAAACTTCACAACAACATAGTGTATTATTTGAAACTTTTATGCAGCCATTTGCACACACACACACCCACTCACACACACACACACACACACACTCAAACACACACACTCAAACACAC
>NW_015505433.1:1175258-1180987 GCF_001515645.1 Sinocyclocheilus grahami
TATATATATATATATATATATATATATGCATATGCCAATTTACAGTATATACTGCACAGTATTCACTAAACAGTACACTTCTTTTCCATTCCAAACAGTGTCATTGTTACTAGCATGACATCAAAGAGGCGTTTCAAACCCTAGTTCCAGTCCTGGCCAGATGAGGGAGTGTTGGGCTTGAACTAATCCTTCACTCAGCAACGCTGTAGCGCACAAAGTATGTGTGTTACATTTATGAGAATGTTGTAAATAACAAGAAAAAAGAATAAATTGGAGAAAACTTCTTAGATGAATGTGAGATAACAAACAGCCTTAAATGTCACCATAAACATCTCCTAACACATTGTAAAAAATATTTTTTGAAGTTGTAAATAAAACAAAGATTAATGGTGTATGTTTTACTTTACTTTACTAAACTTTAATTATAGTCTTAATTATTTGTGAAATTTACTAGCAATTTTTTTAACAACTGTAACAAAACAGAACATGGAAAATGACTTAGTATCAGGTTAAAGGCAATATGTTTGCATTCTTTCTTTTCTTTTTTTTTTTAAATAATTTAAAAATGTTGTTGTTGTTATCTGATAACAGACAAAACACTCCAGCAGAACATTTTAGAATTTTTAAAAAAATATTAACCAGAATTTTTTTCCAGCACACACACACACACACAATCACACAGGACTCAGTGTACTCACATGCAGGACTCTATACTATACATAATGTACATAATACATAGCTTACACGCTTATAAGGCTGTTTATAAATTCGTGATTTATTAGCATATTTCTAAACTCCATGATAAGACATACAATAACCTTGTATCACCTTCCCTTTTCAATGAATTAGGTTTATTGTTTGTAAGAAAGAGCAAACTTAAATTAGAATTACAAACCAATATTTTCTGCTTATTTTGTATATATACTATATTATGTAAATTATCTCGCTTCTTGTGTATTATCTCTTTACTCTTCCCCCCTCCCCTCTTTTTAAGGCACTATAACCGCACCTTACTTTTTTATGAATAAGCAATCTTCAAAACATTGCCAGTTCCTGCCACACACCCCGATGTAGCTGTTGCATGATTGGTCGGCTCAATCACAAGCTGGCAGTCAGCGGGTTGGCTAACAATACTGAGCCCATACTACATGTTGTTTTTCAAAACCTTTGTACTTTAGCAGAAAAATCTAATCATGTAGCAAAGACTAATTAATACATTTATAGTACATTTGCTGTACTTCCAAATATACTCTGAAGTGTAATTGTTGCTAGAATAATTTGTCTCCAATTAACTTGCTCATGATAACTGTTGAGCATTCTCGAACAGCAACAGTGTTTATTCAAATAACAAGCTCTTCTTCTCATTAGCAATTTAAATATGCAAGTATTTGTTTTGTTCGTGTGTTATTATTAACTGAATGTATTTATTTATTTATTGTGCTTTTGGTCAGAAGGAATAGAAGAGGACCTAGAGCAGGGTTCCTCAAATCTTGCCCTGGAGGGCCAATGCACTGCAGAGTTTAGCTCCAACCCTGATCAAACTCACCTACCTGTGATTTTCTAATGATCCCGAAGACATTGATTAGCATGCTCAGGTGTGTTTGATTAAGGTTAGAACTAAACTCTGCAGGAAAGTGGATCTCTTGGGCCAGATTTGAGGATCCCTGACCTAGAGGACCCAACAAAACCCATGCAAAAATATATAACTATAATTTTATAAGCGATATTTTAGTGATTGAGATTTGCATTTTCATGAAAGAAAATGCAATGCAATCCTTTTAGCATCAATGGAAATAAATGAAGGTTCATCTCTTAAAATGGTGAGCTCTAAAGGTGAAGTCAAAATGTGAAATGAAGATGAGCTACTCTGTATTTACAGCTAACAGCAGAAATAAATAAGAGTGAGGGAAAAAATTATATAAGTAAAATGCAACACGTCAACAAGCATTCACACAGCAATGTATTGCCAATAATTCTGTGAAAGAGGATCAAATTGGCCCTTGAGCTTAATCCCGAGTCTCAAAGGATGGATTAGAACGTTTCAACCACATAACTTCATGTTGTGTCAGGGGAGGGCATAAGGATGTCTCGTCTGATGAGTCAATTTAAAGCAGCCACTTTAACATTTTCATTATTTTGAAAATGCTGCTATTCCACCCAGACTTGCTGCTTAATCTCTGCCACGCTTCATCTGGGATTCATTTGATCTGTCATAACATCCTGCTGCTGAAGTGTCTAGAGAGACTGTAAGAGAGAAATGGGGAAGGCAGAGAAGAATACAAAAGTTTTTTTCTTTTACATTTTTACTCAAATAAAGAGAAATACTAAGGTGAGTCAGCCAAGTTTGTACTTATATACAGTGCTTTGAAAAAATATGTACATTCTTCCCCTAATTTATCCATTTATTTTATATATGCATTTTTAGCATGCTCACTTAACATTTCGGTTATGATAATGATCCTTTAATTAAAGGTGGACAGAAGAGGCAATAGTTAAGTAGTTTAATGATTAAGGCCAATTATAATTATTATAATTAATAATATTATAAAAAATAATAATATAATTTTTGTGTCCAAATCGTCACATTCATTGTTGAGCAGCCCCCAGTTTATTTTCATATAACCACGTGCATCTCTGCCTGTCTGCCATTTCAAGGCTTCTCTTTTCTCCTTTCTTTATGCGACCATGTTCTTTAGCTCTTAGGTCAGCTTCAGCTCTTTCCTGTTATTGGCTATAGGTGGTTAAATAAATGCTAAAAGACCTCACAACAGAACTACATTGCCTATCACTGTGGGTTAGATTTTGAATGCTGGACATATTGATCAGTGGGAGATTTTCAAGCTTTCATCATGAATGTCTTAAAACAGTATTTAACAAAAATAAGAAATAAAAATTTGCGGTTCAGCAGAAATCCTTGTAAACATCTGTGGAGAAGAAAAATAAAATGTTTGAGGACTCGCTGCCTTGTACTGTGATGATTGTATGGAATCATGTGTGCATGGTGTTGAAGGATGAGAAGAGCCTCACTGGGGCCCAGTTGTAGAGGAGGAAGGATGGCCGTAGGGAGTTTCCTGTCTGCCTCACGCTTCTGTACCCTCCTCAGAAAAGCTGCCTCTCCCCAGACGTTATCTCTCTCCCACACATTGCCACACAGATGTTGTGCAAAGCACTGCTGAGTATAAGCCACTATAGGGCAGAATTTCCACATGGCGTATTGTCCTCTCAACCAGACAAAAATTAAATAAAAAGGATCTGTGTTTGCATGAGCTTCCTGTGCTATATGGCACTGAATGCCATCTTCAGTTTGTGAGGCTAAATCCAAACCTGAAGTTGTAGAAGACAGAAACGGATGAAACATTATTCCAGCAATGATTAAAGATGATTAGATGTTTGTAGCTAAACATAATAATCCCCGGGTCACCTCAATTCTTGACTGAGGAGCAGTGACTGAACTTACTATGCCCAAAACCTTGAAAGATTTAAGATGGCGTTGACGAATTGGTTGGTGTTGAAGTTTAAGAGTTTCTTTCATTTCCTTCACTTTTAAACTGTAAATCACTAATCCATTTTAAGATGTCAAAGTCATTTTCTATAGGCCTAAAATAACTAGATGTATTAGACCTATAGAAGAAAATATACATTTAACATAGATCAGCCCTTTGATTTCTTCCCTAGCACTAGTAGTGTGTATTAACTATATCTATTAATGTTACATAATGTGAAATTCTGTGTATAGGAAAACTTTCATGTGCCAAACTAGTAAAGACTTAAAACTTTAGAAAAGACCTTAAAACAGCAGTTCTTCTAGGTCATAATGTGCACAAAGATAAAAAATCTAAAGACCTTCAAGTGTGATTCACCTTAAAGGGATAGTTCACCTTCAGTTGCTGGTCCCCATTGAGTTGCTTGGTTTTTTCCCATAGAATGGAAGTCAATGGGGACCAGCAACTGAAGGTGAACTTTCCATTTAAGTCAATGAATGTTCCTATTCAAATTACATTTGTGTACACTACATTCAAGCTGAAATACTGTTCTAATTCTGTTGATTTTTTGATGCACATTGTTATTCAATCATTTAAAATTACGAAAGAGCTGTATAAGAACATTGAATCATCTGAAACAAATGAAATGACAAATTATCTTATTTTTACAAAGTCAATATGCTTTCCCCAAGTGTTAATAATTGAAAATGAGAGAACACTGCATGCTTTATAGCTCTAGAACAACAACAATCGCAAAATATTTAATTAGAAAATATTCAAAACCAATAAAAAAATCCCTCCTTCACTACAGTTGATGAAGTTGGTGCTTTCCAGTTGTGTTTGCCTGAGGATTTGAAAGAAAGTGTCAAAAACAATCTGAATGTGAAAGAAGATTCACTTCTAAACAGCTAAAGGGCACATTCCAAAGCTTTGAGTTTTGGTACTTTCACTTGGATAATGTTAACTTTATTCACAATGGATTTCAGTTAATGCAGCCCAACAATATAATTGTTTATTTTCCACTCCTGAGCATTACAAATGGATCTATGATTATATGTTTGCTTTGTCATAAATTGGTTTAAATATGAACCAGCCCTATAGAAAGGCTTCCCCAGTCTATTCTCTGTTCCTCCCAAGGTTTCGTCCTCATCTGCTTAAGAACTTACAGCAGAGCTTAAGAAGAGTTTTTCAACTGCTGCTGTTAAATTGAATTGATTTTTTTTATTATTATTATGCAAACAGATTCCATTTACAGGAAACAAGTGCAAAATAACCAAGGCCAACAAAACATACATACATAACAACAGCGGACATGATTTGTTTTGTGTGTGTGTGTGTGTGTGTGTGTGTGTGTGTGTAAGTGGAAGTATATAAACAAAGGAACATGTGGAAGTATAATTGAATTGAAAATGTAATGGGATCCTGCAGTTAATGGAGCTAAATTGCTCCATGAATGGATCTTGAGCACTTGAGATTATAGCATTTGAAAAATGTTTTTGGGTGAAGGACAGACATACTGTTTGCACTTGTTTAACAGGGCAGCAGACACAACTGAAATGCTTACAACACATCAGTTACGTACTTCTTGTTTTTGTACTAGCATATCTATGCAATCATGTAGGCAACTTAAGTAATCGCATGTTTAGTATATAGCTGTTGACAGTCATTCTTGACAAAGTGCAAACATCTGACCCATCTATCTGGTGAGTAGTGGTTCCACTCAGGTGAGAGTTTGAACTCTGCTCTATTCTGAATCAGTAAATGTACTATGAGTACACAAGCTTATTTACAATGGGGGAACAGCCCACTGAGCATGTTGACCCGATTCCCTCCTTCCAGTCTAAAGGAAACCGTCCAACACATGCATCACGTAGGCATACTGCACGCTGTCACGTAGACCTTTGATACGAAAACTAACAAATCCGTATTAACTCATAAGCTCGCAGTTCATTCACGAACCAAATGTTCTGTTCAGACTTACATAATGCTATCTTGTCGGACTGCTACAAAAGATTACAACTTAATTTCCCCATTTGTTTTAGCGCAAACACGTGACTGTCGCTTAAAATTAATCAGTGCAGTATCGTTCTGTGAAAAGGGTTTGGCTAAACAAGGTCATTAAACCTTATCCAGAAATGTAAAACTTTGCATGACTTTTTGTCATCACGTCAGTCCACACACACACACACACACACACACACACACACACACACACACACACACACACACTCACTTATCTGAAACGTA
>NW_015505433.1:1181327-1216803 GCF_001515645.1 Sinocyclocheilus grahami
ACACACACACACACACACACACAGCTGACGGCAGTGAACATCAACAGCGCGTGTCCGTTCGCGTCATATGGCCCGCCGCTCTCTGATTGGCCAGCGCGACTCACCAGACACGACCGCGCTTGTTTTCTGCAGAGAAAGAGCGCATGTGGCAGTGTAGGACTGTAGCGTTCCGCGAAGAGATGATGTGACCAAACAACACATCTGAAAGTGTCTTTTGTTAGCTTAGCGTTTTGCAAAATAGTTTTGAAAAGCACAGACGCGCTGCGGTTAAGACGAGGACACTGCAGGATCAAGGTGGGTTTTCATAGCTGTACTTCCACTGACAACAGTAACGTTACTTGTGTTTTGCTGGGCTATAAGTATTTGTGGCGTAATACCTTGACTCTAGGCATTATTATAACGACTTTTCCCCCATATTAACAATAACGTTTTCGGTTCTCGCAGTGCCAAATGCCAAGACTAGAGGAACGCTGCTGGAGCTGCTCCTGTTCAACCACTGTAAAGACGACGGAGCTGTCAGGCGCCAGCTGGATTGTTTGTAAAACGGGTGAAATGATGTCCATCATAACCTCAGTGCTGAGCCAGTCATACGGCTCTCTGCACAGCCTCCAGTCCGCTAATTTAGTTCGACGGGGGCTTGTATTGTTTATCGTCGGAGTAGTTCTCGCCTTGGTGTTAAACTTACTCCAGGTCCAGAGAAACGTTACGTTGTTCCCAGAGGAAGTGCTGGACACGCTGTTTTCGTCCGCCTGGTGGATTCCCCTCTGCTGTGGCACTGCTGCTGGTAAGTCAGGAACAGTCGGGCTTATATCACATTGTTTCGTTTGCGTCGACAGGACAAAAACCTTCTGCTTGCTGTGGGCCGTTTGTTATCGACATTTTATTACTCATACTGGTGATTTGGGGGCAGTTTTGTTGACTTTGGGCTCTGTCGCTATCGGCTAGTACTGGCCTGGAAACAGCCGGGCATTCGGGGTCATTCTTTGGGGTGCTGCTTTTTCATTGGCTGCGCTCAGAACGGGTGAGCTGCGAGGAGGCACGCCATTGGCTGCTGCGCCGAACACGCCACTTAGCCGAGAAGAGAAACACGGAAGTCGTGTGCAGCAGAAATTGATATAAATTCGGTCACACACAACTCCTCCCCCTGCATTCCTCACAGTCCACACATACCAGTCTACTTCTTTTTCAGTAGAAAATACCTTTTTGTGTACTTGAACCAGAAGTTGTCTACTTTTTTGTTATAAAAAGCAGTCAAACAATACAAATTAGATTCAGACATCAAATGTGATTTTTATTTTATTTTTTCTCACGTTTTTGAAGAATCACTGTTGTTTAAAGCACGTATGTTTTCTTTTTCCTCAGCTGTGGTTGGTCTCTTGTACCCCTGCTTGGACCACCATCTTGGAGAACCGCACAAGTTTAAGCGGGAGTGGGCAAGTGTGATGCGCTGCATTGCTGTTTTTGTGGGCATCAATCACGCCAGTGCTGTATCCTTACCAGGCACTCATTAAACTGCAGCCATTGTGGACCATGAAAACTTGAAAACTGTTTTTAGATTTGTGTTGTTTTAAGGCTGGAATACACCACACAACCTTTCTGAATAGTTTTCAAAAACATTAGGCATCATATAATTTTATTTATTAATTTATATATATATATATATATATATATATATATATATATATACTTGCTGACTTTGTAAATGGTTATAGAGGAAAAACTAGGCTTCATACAGTAAACAGCTGAGGATGTTGTTCCAAACTCATGCATAAAAATGCACATAATTGCTAGGAGATGCTTGATAGATGGAAAAAAAATACATACTCTAACATTTGTATTAAAAACATAAAAGAAAAATTAAATCTGAGTCCGACAAATGTTGACTCATCCAGACTGCATTTTGGGGCAAAAATATGGACTAAAGTCATGTAGTGTATTCCAGCCTTTAGTCAAAAAGATATATTATTACTGGAATTTCCTCAAACGCCAGTAAGCCCTTCAGTTATTATCACACATGATTTCTCAAAACGTTTTTTAACATTTATCTAAAGAAAGTTCTAACCTAGAACTAACTCGTATTTCCCTTAAGTCAAAGTACCTCACAGAAACTGGACTTTGCCAATAATGTGCAGCTTTCACTAACTCTGGCTGCCCTGTCTCTGGGCCTCTGGTGGACGTTTGACCGTTCCAGGAGTGGCTTTGGTCTAGGGCTGACCACTGCTTTTTTAGCCACACTCATTGCTCAGCTGCTGGTCTACAATGGCATCTACCAGTAAGTTGTGACTCACGCATATTGAGACATTGCAGTCGAAAACAGCTTGTCATTTATCATCAATTACCAAGTGACAGCTGAGTCACAGGTTCACTTCTGTATTTATATTACATGCTCAGTCATCAGATAAGAGATTTTTGTAAATGTCTGAATGTCATTTTTCCCTCATAGCTAAGACTTAACAGTAGTTGGATGTCATTAGCAAGTTGTTTCATTGCATTTCTTTTAATGTTTCTCAGGTATACGTCTCCAGACTTCTTGTATGTACGTTCGTGGCTGCCTTGTATATTCTTTTCTGGTGGAGTGACAGTAGGAAACATCGGCCGACAGTTAGCTATGGTAAGCAACTTTTCCCCATGTGTTCTGCTCGCCAAACCCTTTTCCTGTCTTTCATATTCCATGGAATCATTTAAGTACAATAACTCTGTTAGATTACTCACTAGGCCAGATGGCACTATTGTGTTCAAAAACGAAACTTAAATGAGGCACACTTACAGAAGCAAAAGTGAACCTGAATATCCTGGAATGGTTCATCAGCTATTATTCACAACACACTGTGTAAAGGTTTTGCTCCTCTCATAACCAGCCTCAATCTTTTAGGAAACGAATCCGACTTGGAGCCAGATTATTGCACGCAACAATTTGAGTGTGTACAATTTAACACAACTTTAAGCACTATTCAGACAAGATTAGTTTTCTAAACAACATTTGAGATATAGCCGTTAACGTCTGTGATTTCATAAACTGATTCAGACGTGGTTGGGATTCAAGTTTTTAACATCATGAAACGGCAACAATGACAAATATTTGTATTTGATGAAGGACAGAGCTTTATCCAGATTGGACCATAAGTTAGCTGAAAAGTGGTAGACGGTTTGCCTTGTAACTTTTATAGATGTGTGGAAATATTGATGACTTTGTGTAAAACTAGGGATCTACACTGTACTTTTTGCATTTTCTTACAACACACTTAAATTTGACTAGAAATGTGTGAAAATATTGCTTTTCTATCAAGTGCATTCCTTTATAGCGATCCGTTTGTTAACGGTTTCCAGTGCTGTGTTGATTTCCTCACTATCTTGCGTCTGGGCTGAAACCTCATGCCTGGACATCTTAATTAGCTGCTGATTGTAGTCTGAGGCATGTTTGTGCCATCCCCTCCAAGCCTTCTCAGTCAGCTGTGCCTCTTTGTCTTGCTGACATAACCTCCTTCTTTCTCAATAAGGGCGTGAAAGCGGATTACGCTCCTTGTTTTTCATGCTAATGGTCAGAGAGATGGTAAACAAAGTGCTTTACTGGCTCCAAGTGGTGCGTTCTACATGTTGTTCCAGGGTGTTTTTTGTTTCCGAGTTGGCACCAGCTGATTTTGCTCGACCAACTGGGATTAGTGCTCTGCTAGTATTTCTTTCAACTTTCTTTATGAAGTGGCCAGTTAAGAGATGCAAACTAGATTTATCTGTATATACTGAACAGAGACCATTGATATGTGAATTTCTATTTTGTAGTCTTCAGATCACTGTATATTTTAAATATAACTTAATTAAAATTCTGCATCTAATAGTACTAACACTAGTCAAACAATTGCAAAGACCGTATTCGGATTGCCATTTAAACAGTTTGCACTATTCACTGTTTGGATTTGGAGGATTAAATGTTTGCTCTTTTTGGAGACTGGCCAGCTGCCCATGGGTGAGGCATGTGAGACAGTTTTGGCCTATGAGGCTATCATATTTTACAGGGCGCCACATCCACACAAACCCTGTATAATTTGTGCATATACAAGGCTTGTGTCATATAGTGCATACTAATTATAGCCACAATGTTGTAGGGGCCAAGTGGGCTTTAACAGGACCAGCTTCGGCTTTGTGACAAAACCAATTTTGAATTGCTCAAAGCACCATTTTAAATGCAAACCTGGGGTGCTGGAACATATTTAAGTAGTGAGAAAGTAAGCGTGAAAGAGTGCTCTGACTTCCAATTCTTAGTCAGTTGCTGCATTTTAATATTTATTTTTAGGCGTTTTGCACAGTGGTACAGTTTATGGCCTGTTCCCATATTCTGAGGTAATTAGGAGGTGAATGCAAATCAAGTGGTTTCCATTTTTTCCCATCTATTTGGTTATGCTAGATGTGCAAACACTGCATTTACTTACTAACTAACGGACTGTCTTGTTTCTCTACAGGGCTCAACGGAGAAGCCTCATAATGACTAAGTGGGTGTCAGAGGTCATGAAGTGAGCTACAACGAGTGCCAAAACAGAGGGCCTTCAAACTATATTGGGTGTTCCTGGTTTCTGTCCAAGCATAACTTCTGCTCCTAATTTTGCTCCACTTTATAATGATACAAGAAAACAAAGAGCAGGTTGGTTTGAATTGGCCTGGTGTGCCATGAACAGCACCTTTGGACAGCCAAAAGAATCCCCCTAGCATTCATTACTACCATCAGCATTGTCGTTGTTACAGCTCCTTGCATTAGAGTTACTGGTAACGTCAGTCTCCTTATTACCAGGTTGCTGGAGTGCCACAATTGGACTGTACTAAATCATAGCTAATTTCACTTTCAGTGAAGGTGAGCAAGTGAAAAGTAGTGGTGAAACTTTGTGTATACAAATGAGTGTGTGCTGGTCCTATGGATAAGGCCAGGCAAAAAAAAGTTGGTGTTGAAGTGCACAAGAGCGAAATCAAAGGGAAAAAAATGAAGACTGCAAAATACCGAAAATATCCAAAGAGGTCTGTGTACTGTCTATATAGGGTTTGTTGTAGTTTTATTTTTGAAAACGCTCGCAGCACTGCGAGTCTCATACAGACTGACCACCTTGAGTGTTATTTTGAGTACCAGTGAGGTTTGATTTGCCAATCACATTTGTGCCGACTGGTTAGTGTAGTATATTGACTGAATTGATTGTGTTTTTATCATACTTTGTTGCTAACGCAGACCAAAAGTAAAACTAGAAACATTAGTTTTCAAGAAATTAAGTGGCACCTTGAAATAAGAATCAAACATAAGTTAAAACATCAAGGATGCTTCTATTTGTATTAATGTAAACTCACAGAAAAGGTGTAATGAAGTCCATTTAAAGGTTTCTAAATCAAAAGGTTGGAAACTTAGGATAACTAAACGTCCAGAGGACATTTGTACTGCGGCCTCGAAGGTTTGCAATCTGTGATTGCCTTTGTATTATAGCATTAAGTGCTTTTGTCACTTCTTCTCCAGTATAGTAATTTTTCTTTGTACTTTATTCATTGTGTATTGCTTATCACCTGTAGCCGCTTCTATATCTAATATAAGAGGAATCACTGGGCTAGTGTGTAGGTTTGAGGGTCTTGGCAAATGAAGTGCAATCAGTTTCTTTGAGCCTGGTATTCTTTCATATTTATTACTTTTTATAATGTTAAGGTACCCCAGACAACTCATATGCAGTATAGCAACATACCAGCAATAAACGCATTGTTTATATGTATATGTAAAGATGTAATATGACGGCAGACTCATTTTTAAAAGAAGTCGCACACAAAAAGATAATCTTGCAAATGATACCAATGACCATTTCCACTGTTCTGAAAAAAAAACCCCACCATGTTGTTACTAGCAGTAAATTGGAGAAATCAATCAAATGCTGTGTTGTAGTTTGGGAATGTTTTAAAACGGTGATGACGTTGCTCTCTGGAGTAACTGACTCCTCCTTTCAGAACCTCTCTGCTTCAGGGAACGAGAGATGTAAAACTGAATGAAAGCTTTATTTAGAGGGGAGTGAGAAATGCAATAATGTGTTTCTAGGAGTGAGTGTGCATGTGTGTCTTTACCATTTCGTTTATATTGTTGTAGGTTCGATGAATGAAATTCAAATAAAATGGTGTTGAAAAATGGTCTTTGAGTTCTTCATTCACTTTTGTTTTTGTTTGTACGGTATTGTGAATCATAAGCAGTGGTTAGGGTTTAAAATATACATTATACAATGCGTAAAATATATCCATCTTTTTAAAATGGCTTGTAAAGGCTCACTTTTCACCTTGAAAACGTGTCACAAAAAAACAAAAAAAATCTTAACTAAAGTTGCCCAATAATTTCTGGCCCGGACGTCTGTTTTTGTTTTAAGTGCATTGAATGTTAGCTTTTGCATTGTTCCTCACACCACTGAGCAGAGTAACTTATTGAGAATGAAGCAATCTTCAACACATTTTATGTGTGAAACATTACTGACATTCTTGTAGCATTTGACCAATCTAATTATCGAAGTATTTATACCAGCATGTTAAGTATCTTTATACAATAGAATATGTTGTTTCCAGTTATACATTTAGTGTACACAAAAGCAAATACAAACAAATCAAACAAAAAACCCACTGATCTTCATCCTTTGTGATTTCAGTCATCAAACTGATCAGCATGTTTTCCCCAAATAAATCCTTCTCCCTTGCCGTCTCATCATTCACTTCCCCTCGGTTTGGTCCTACGAGGAAGGAGTCATCTGAGACAGCTTCTCCTACCCCCTCATCTATTTATATCAGCAACTAGGATTGACCATACATGTAAATGTGTGTGAAAGCACATACTTGATACAATTTTACTCATCCATTAATTTATATTCTCAGAATTTCTTACACAAAAAAACATAACACATATTCAAATATTCTGTTCTGTGTACACTGTTACTGTTTAACCTACCACATCATCTTCCCTTCAAAGTCAAGAGCAAACATGAGCTGTCCAACTGTATGTTAAATTGATAAAGGATGAATCCTGGTGTGCCATAGAATGCAATGCCGCTTCATGGCAAAGTGTCCTGAACTTGAGATGACGGTGTGTGCATCTTTCAGAGTTATTTAGCACAGGGTGTTTGGTTAAAGTGAACTGGTCTAAGCTGTTGTATGTTCTGATGTATACGGCTGCCCTTCATGTCCTTGTATGTGAAGATAATGCTCCGACTCAGCAGTGGTGCTGCTTGCTGTTATGAGTATCCTCATCGGTGGAACCAAAGTTAACTACTATGTTTATAATTCATTATTATTATTATTGACAAGGATTTACATTTTTTATTTTTGCAGTTATTAAAAATGGATAATTATTTAAGCAAATTACCAACATAATATATACAGAAGAGTAATAATTACACATCATTTGACAAGATAATATATCCCATCTTTTCTACCATTTCAAATGCTCATCATTCTCTCTAGCATATAAGAATACTTGAGATGCAGTCAGACATTATCCAATACAATCAGTAGAGCGAAACATAAATCATAATGCATTACAAAAGGTGGATGTGTGTTAGGAGTGAGGTGCAGGATGTGTGACTGTGGTAGATGCTTTGTCAAATTCATATTCCAACAATAAATTAAGCTGCCCAAGAAAAGTGAAGAAAAAGTGTTGCATTGTGTATTGCAAATACTTGAAATATATTATATATACTGTATAGGCCAGGGGTGCCCAAGCTAGGTCCTGGAGGGCCGGTGTCCTGCAGAGTTTAGCTCCAACCCCAATCAAACACACCTGAACCAGCTAATCAAGCTCTTACTAGACATACTAGAAACTTTGTAGCAGGTGTGTTGAGGCAAGTTGGAGCTAAACTCTGCAGGACGGTTTGGGCACCCCTGGTATAGGCTATATAGGTTAAACTGGCACATTTTGACCCTTCATAGAACGCTTTCATAAATTTGGTTCCAATTCACGTCAGCAGATGACAGTATTGTACGTTTTTCAACAGTACCGCATTACATTACAGAGGGCCCCCTTCTAGTAGCGTGAACGCTGCCTGTTCCTATCAAACTTCAACAGTGACAAGCATGTCATTGTGTATAAGAGATGTCCCTTCACATCTAATACAAAGCCAGATGTTTCAAACGTGATTCTGGACAACTAAAAATGTGGGAATTCTCAACACCAAAATAAAATAGCTTTTAGCAATGTTTGAAGTACATTTCAGCGTTTTTGGTGGTTACAAAAAATCAGCAACACGTGTTGAGTAAAGAAATACAAGCATAAAGAATGTGTGAAGTTGCATCAGAATTGCACTGAACAATACAGATTTTCTGGCGGTGAAAGTGTTGTGCTTATGAATCTGGGCTGAGGTTTGAACCTTGGTCAGAGCAATATACAAAAAATTCTGAGCAAGTTCTTTTCAATAAAAGTTTATATCAACCATTCTGTAGGGCAAAATAAAGGTACACACAAAAGATAAAGAACAACAAAAATCAATGTTTGTGTGTGTTGGTGGATTTTCCATGTGTTTGTATGGAGATGACTTGCAGAGGCTTTAACAGGCGTTGAGGATTTAGATTGCTCTTTGGCCCTGGGTAAGGGCCCCCCCACCGCTCCTCTAATGGAAGATGATTCAGTCGAACGGACGAGAAGACAGAATCGCAATTACCCAGACTTATTGAACTCACCCCTGACATTTCTTTGGCTTCTGACTGAACTAGCACAGAAGTACAAGAGGACAGGGAAGTGGAGAAGAGATTAAGGAGACTGGGGGGATAAAGAAAGAGAGAGAGAGAGAGAAGATAGAATATGTTAATGACAAAAGAGACCAAGACACTAAGAAAATATAGATTACACAGAGTACACAAGCCCTCTTAAAGGTCTTGCACTTGAAAAGATATAATGCAGCCATATAGAAACATGCACAATTTGACAAAAACGGAATAAAAACACAGACAAAATTAATCGCCGCCTTTTTCAACTAACAAAATTATCTTAAATTGGACTACCCGGCTGTGAAATAATTTCTGCCTCAGTCAACACTGTCACTGATTCTAGGGATTGGCGTGTGCATGTTAAGCCACAATGGCAATCTCTCTTCATTCTCTCATTCGGCATCTCTCGCTCAGTGTCTCATCACCGTCTCTGAGGGTAGCAATAAAGAATTGAAGAATTAGACCTAATGGGACACAGACCAGCGACGGTGTTACAGAAGGGTGCAAAAAAAAAAAAAACAGAGCACCATTTCAGTGCAAATTGCTCGCGATGCCATTCAAATGCCAGCCTGGCATTTAAACATGTCTCACCCCTCACATCTGACCAGGACTTCCAATAGCCTTGGTCAGTCTGATTCAGCCCTGCTTGTTCTAATTGGTTTATGGATTCCATGGTTGATCACAAGACAAGAACTCTTATATTAAAGGTGGTGGCAAAGTGCTTTTCAGTAAGGAGGGTCAAGGTCACAGGACTCAACAAGGATTCAATGAAAACAATAATCAACAAGGGTGTAGCTGTCATTATAACAGCACAACCCCATTCCCTTCAGAAAAATATATATATTTCTGCAATTTATCTCATTTAGGATTCACATCCTAGTCTAACAAATGCCAAATGGGTCTCAAAACAAACAAATAAACAAACAAAAAACCTTGTTGGAAAAAACATACTATTGTTATCTGCGAGTATATGAAGGGAATGAGTGAGGACGAAACAGAGGTTAGGTCAGTCATTTATTACGGGGGCACTTTATATCAACAATGTAATTTAATGAAGATTACAACTGATATACTTCAGGCATTGTACAAATGAAAATCAAACATACTTCCCTCTTGTGTGCAGTGGAATGAATTTCACAGTTCTGCGATGGCTGTAGTCAGAAAAGTAAATATCAGGTGGTGACACATGAAGCGTCTGATCCGCACAAATCCTTTACAGTCAAATGAAATACACGTGGCATTACGGTCTGGGATTAACTGTCTGCTGACTGCCGTTAGGCCTGCCACTATTACAGCCTAATCAAGCACATGAAGACACACTCTAATAGTAGGCCTGTGCTGCAAAACCCTGTTGTTCAGGGTCTAATTGACAATGATAAAAATACAGTAAATAAATAAACAAACAAACATATAAAAAATAGGAGAAGGATCAAATAATTGTTTAAATAACTGCATCTACTGTTATTTCAAAATGATAGGGAACAGATTCCATACTGTACATTTCCAATTATATTCCAGCTTTTCAGAAATCAGCTGCATGTGCTGTTACTCAACCTGTAGAAAGGAATATAAAATAAACGTATTGCCATTTTCCTACATGTTAGGACTGAAGTAATACAATATATTTGGTTTTCTTCAGAATACTGCTTTTATCTTCAATTTTATAGTTTGTATTTTTCATTAACAAAAAATGTAAAAAGACATTTAAAGACATTAAACATTTACCTTGAGGTCAGTGGCCTTTGCGTGGCATTCTGTCATGTTATTTTTAGATAAAGAATGTAATTCGATGCCAGAGTTTTTATATTTAGTCATTTGACCTAAATATTTTGCAGGGACATGCACCTTTCAATATGTGTCTCAGAATTTAGGCCCACTCACTCACTGTCGCTCGTCCCAGGCCAGCCTCTCAAATGCCTGTATAGCCTGGGACACATAGAAAATTATGATTTAACTTTCTCGGCATGAGCTGTTAAAAGTTCACACTCCACTTTTGTGATTATTAAACAATATGTAACCAACAAAAGCCACATGCATGAAAAGAAAATGAATACATTCTGTAAAAAAATTAATAAAAAAATAAATATATATATATATATATATTCACGTCTAGTGTTATAATTCCCAAAGAATAGGCTAATTAATCTCAATTATTTAAAAAAAATAATAATACAAAAAATAATAATAACTCACCCAAGAGCAGATCTTTATACAAATAACTAGCCCTTAGCAATTAATTTAGTAAGCCTATACCCATCATATTCAGTCACCCATCGTCATTAAAGTCTGACCTTTAATACATGCAGCAGAAGGAAGGAGAAGCAGGAGGACTAGACTGGACACAATAGTCAAATACAGCGATCACAAGCTTTATTTCTAACCAGTTGGGAGCATACACTCTTAAAAATAAAGGTGCTTCAAAAGGTTCTTCAAGCGATGCCATAGAAGAACCATTTTGGGTTCCACAAAGGACCATTCAGTCAAAGGTTCTTTAAAGAACCATCTCTTTCTTACCTTTTTGTAATCTGAAGAACCTTCTTTTGCCACAAAGGACCTTTTGTGAAACAGAAAGGTTCTTCAGATGTTAAAGGTTCTTTATGGAACCATTTAGACAAAAAGGTTCTTCTATGGCATCGTGAAGCACCTTTATTTTTAAGAGTGTAACTTCCGCATGCGTTATTGAACGTTTATCGGGAGACAGTCACGTTCATTCATACATGAGCTTTCATCTGTTAGTTCAGTTGAGTAATCTTAAATATTTAGAAAATTCAATTTACCTTTATTACAAGTCGAATTTAGACATGATGACGAAAACGATTCCATTTTTCTTCCAAACACTGTGCAGAGATTTCTCCTTTGATTTCTTTTTTGACAAGTGATGTTAAATTTGTGAAGTCAAAGCATAAAGGGATAGGCAGCTTATGTAGCAGAATATTTTCAAATTGAATGAAGAATACGAAGTGCAAAATCAGGGAAGTGGAGATAAATAGATGAATGTGTGAAAGATTGCGAAATAACGCATCCCCCATCACAAAGCAGGAGAGCAGCTGTGGACGGAGCAGGTTCCGGTCGAGTACAGACGCACAAAAGACGACTCCAACTTTCTCAGAGGGGCACTGGAAGGGAAAAAAAAATACCCTAGCTACTCTGAAAATATCTGAGGTAGAAATGTATTCTGCATTCAAAACTTTAAACGTAATCGCAAGAAACATGCTTGGACCTTTGACCGCATATTAGGTCCATGCTTTACCATGATTGGTGGAAGCCTCGTTTCAGGAAGCCCTCTCATCTCAGCTGTGGTCAAAATAAATATCTTAGGGGTTAGGTTAAAGGTGGGGCACGCGACACATGGAATCAGCCTCTTCTCTATATATGCTTACATGCTGAACCTGAAGATATGATTAGTGATGCCATGCCACACACAGAGAATATCCAACCCCATTTCCAAAAAATAGAATAGAATAGAATAAAATAAACAAATAAAAAAGCCAGAAACCTAGATGCAAATTGCACTGTTTAAATTTCGACATGTTAGGCTATAGCCTATCATATCACGTGTTTCTTAACCAGCCCCCTTTTTTCTTTAATACTTGCTTCGTTACATATTAATTCTCCAACTTAAGACCATTTGCTGTTGTGTGCACGGTAACTTGACAGACTGAGCTAGGTGTAACATGCTTATTATGTATTTAGATACGAATTAATTTACAAAACAAGTGACGCTAAAGTGAAGTAAGCAACAAGTGCACAGTGAGGTGGAAGTGAGAAAAGTGTTTAGAGGCAAGTGATTATTGTGGACGTCAAGCGCCACACTTGTCGCGAGGGTCGTAAACAATCACAAGCACGTGAAACAGGTGCCAACGAAATGTAAAGCATCTAGACTCCCGCGAAGAAACCAGGATAACGCCCTGTGACCCACCCAGGGTGTTCAGACATCGGTACAGGGCCAGGCGCTGTCTAATGTAACTTATTGTTTCTTATTGTTTTCTGTGGGTATACCCATTTATAAGGCTCCCTCTTCTCATGCTGCTGTTATTTATTTATTTATTTTATTTATTTTTTTCTAAATAGGGATGTAAATCCTTAACCCTACTGAAGTGTATTGCAACCACACGGTGTTTAATAGTAGCCTAATTGCCAAAAGTAGATGTCCCAGCACTTGAAGGGTGCATATACATCATTTACATTTATATTCAGAGAGGGACCAACATTAACTCTGTGTGTGTGTGTGTGTGTGTGTGTGTGTATATATATATATATATAAGTCGCTATATATATATAAGCTCTGCTTTTTGAACAGAATATAGCACCGTGCATTGGAAAACATTAGCAAAGCGGGCGAATCATCTCCCGAGTAATCAAAGCTTATTCTACAAATTTTGAGGGACATTTTAAGTATATATTTTTAACTTGATTATGTTTATTATAAGATAAATTATTAATATGATAAAACCGCTAATAATTATTTGAGCTGTTATTTAGCAAGATCCCAAGAATTACGAAATATATGAAAGAAAATTGGAGAATAATTTATTTAAATGGCATATAGCCTATTTATAATATTAATCAAATTGACTGCTTTTGTCAAATGAACTGGAAATGAGAACATGAAATGGCACTAGTTATTATTAACGAATTCTGGTCCCATGTTACAATGTCAAGTTGGTAGACATAATCTCAACAGAAATTCAGAATTAAGTAAGCATTAAACGTGTTTTTGTTAGCTTAAAGAAATCAACCCTCAGTAATGTTTACAACACGAGATACGCATATTTAAAAGAAGTACAATTTTGAATTAATAGGAAAAACAAAAACAATTTCTACTTTTTAATCTCGTACCAATTCTAACTAAATCACTTCAAAATCAGATTACTTTAGTATATTCAGTGCAAACATGCTAACTTCGTTTTAGTAAAATGAAAGTAAGAACAAACTGGTCATAACACAAAGTGAACATTTGAGTAACATCTGTCCCTAACACAGACTACAACTGAACAACATTTAAATGGCATAAAATGAACAATTTGGAACATAGACAGTGAAAGAAGTTTACGCATGGATGTAGCCTTCATTCATGGATTCCTGCAGGGTTTAACTAAATAAAATGCATAATATTGCGCATACATATTTTTACAAAATTAAAAAAATAATTAATATCATTCAATGATTCTAGTTTTTCATTTGAAATGAATCAATTTATCTAAATACAACTTACTTAGTCCAGATCAAACATGAAGAAATTATATTTCTAACAATTCGTAACAGACAAGGGTTTTTTCACTTTCTTAAAAGTTTCTGACAACTGGGCACAAACCAGTTTGAAAAAATGCGTTTTATCCGTGATGTTAATGAAATATAATGTGGGCTGACACGTTTGAGAGGCACTGTAAATGCGAGTTTTCACGGAGAGAAAATGCTTGGTATTTGTGAAAGTGAAAATGCACCTGTGGCATTTTCATCTTGCAGTAGAAAAGCCAACCGACATTACACGTATAAAAATATTTTAAGCAGCATCAATTAACTTTTTACCTGAGTTGGGGGAAAAAAGGTCTTTAAGCAAAACAGTTTTGTTTCTATGCACTGAAATCTTCAAGGTGGGATGACTGGAGAGAGATACAAGGCTAAAGCTTTGACTGTCAATGAAGCCATTTTCTCCAAAAAGGGTCTCAAGATGGGAGCAGCATTCAATTAACTTGATCCCATCTAAAGAGCCTTAATTAGGTTTGTGGAGGACGCCACATGCACGGTGGGTCAGGGACAGCGAGACTGTGTCGACTGAAAGGAGACTTATTTACGCCAGGACGATCAGACGCTTTAGAATTAAAAGCATTAAAACCTATCAACTCAAAGCGTTTTCAAAGTGTCCACTCTGCTAGGATCCGGACCCCAACAGTTCCCTGGCTTTGATGGAGGGATCTGGATTTAAAACAAGAAGCATCAGTCATGCATTTAGACCAATACCCACAGAGGTATTGGTTTCACTTTTGGTACTGGACCAAATATTGGGCGATGGATTACAGGCATATTGCTAAAATAATTTCTGGTGCGGTCACTTCAGTCGCGTTTGTCAGATATGGAGTCCTACGAGACGAAGACAATATTCCAATCGTAACATATAAAGAGCTTTACAAATATTTGGGAAGAAAAAAGATATTTGTGTGTAACATCGAAAATAGCTTCCTCGTGAATTGCAGATCCTAGAGTGGTGGTTGGCTGGGTTGGATCCTGCCCTGCATGGTGTCAGGACTCATATCGCCGGCGTGCTTTGACTGACCGTGTTAGTATGATAGTTTGTGTGTCTTTGAAAGCCAGACGGTGAGAGAGAGGGGGGGTGTTATCCTTTACATCAGGCGCGCGCGCACACACACACACACACCAGCGCGTCCATTCACAAATCGAGTCTGCGCGTCAGCACCTATTGTATAGTGACTGAGCCAGTGGCATATACTGTTTGTTAGAGCACGAGAGTCCAAAGACAACACACAGAGGGTCAAACACTACCTAAACTGGTACAATACATCGATTCAAATAAAACTCTGCTCTATATGCTGACTCCATCATATATTGATAGGCCTCATCACCTCGACATTTTCCTATCGACATGTCTGTTCGGAGATTTTAACACAAACCGGAAACCAAAGCATTTTACGGGGTTTACCTATCTGTATTTCCTCTGAATCTGTGCCTGTGTTTACACATTTATGCATGAATATTAGCTATATAACATTTATACATTTTTAATCAAATTACCGACGCTCTCGCTGGCACTGACCTGCTTAATTGACGGGTGTTGATTGGAAAACACTTTTGCCTTCTAGTGTGATCAATTTGTGCATGGTCCTCTTTACAAACAAGCAAATGCTGCATAGACTATTCATATTGCATAACTAAAAGAATATTTTAAATGAATATTTAGAAAATGGTTTCGTTTACCTAATGTAGATCGAATGAATTGTGCTATGAACGTTATTTTGTTCGTCTATATAAATAGATAATAAATAAATAAAGATGAAAACATGAATGAAACTCTTTGCAGAAGTATAGCCTATCTCTAACATATCACCAAAGCTTACTTTAAACAATGTAAACAGAGAAATATCTTTGATTACCTAAGAACCAAAGTTATCGATTAACCACAGTCAACAAAAATGTCAGCGAGAATCAGTTTACAAACAAGACTGAATGTTATTCTACCTAATTGACACCTCCCATACCCTGTGTCCTTAATATTTTCCTTTCTGCTCCACTTGTGGACGGTTTTTAGGTGCAAAGCCAATATAATTTTTTTAGAAATATACTGCCTTATGTAGAAAATATTTAATTTCCTTTAAGTGCTCAGGAAGAGGTATAGAGTTGCCAACCAAACCTCAATGTTTTGTCTGTGGGCATAACGGCGCAGTGAAATGCAAAGCTCATCAAAATCTTTGATGAATAAGGCAAAGTAAATGAAGTGTCCCCAGGGTGAGCTACATTCTGGAGAACAACATGCAGACAAGATGCGCACGTGAACATTCACGGCTGACACGTCACAGACAACACAAAAAACGGAAAGACTGATGTCATATCAATGCAAATAAAGTATGGCCTTAATCCTATGCATAGGGTTTCGTTAGTGGTCCAGTGCAATTATGGTTACCTTAAAGCACTAAGTCCTTACAAGAGCCACTATAGTGTGAAATTAACGTGATATGAAAAACGGCATGAGCCTGCCTGAAATGGCATCACATGATAATGTAATCCATCATATTTGATGTAGTAGGACATAAAGTTGAATATTCAAGATTTACCCTTAAATAGATGCACTTTAGAAATATATTTATTATAGATGATTCATTCTTTTTGCTGTTATAACAGCCTCTTAACTGTTTCTTATGGGAAGGGACGCCTCATATTGGTTAGTGGCATCACAGAATACATACAGTAGAGGATGAAGCAGCTGAAGTGGAGGGTAAATGAGGAGACAGGGATGCTTCATTTATGGAACATCATTGATCTAATGCATTGCTGTTTTATTTTAATCACCTAAGTTCTGGCTCCTACAATGCTAATAATGCTGGCATGATGTAGCCTAACTGTTGTGATATGCATGTCTGATAATGAATCGATTCTACGAGCAAGAAACAAATAATTGCGCAAAATGCAATTCGCGCTTATGCCAGAGCGAGCGTTTCAGGCCAAAAGAGAAACAGTGATAGAGGGCAGGCCATGGCGCTTGCGATCTGTCAACCGCTCTATTGTCTTTCACCTTTCACCCATTCCGCGCATGGAGTCTAGGGTGAATGTCTTGCGGGTGATTAAAATCGTTCTAAAAGAATGCCCCGTTGTGATTAAAGCCAAAGCATCCTTGAAGACCCTTAGATTAGAGCCGTGTCGATTCCACTCTTGAGAAAGGCTGTACAACAGGCTCGGGGGGTCTCCATCACGCAACAATAGGCCATCAGTATGAACGTAGCCAATATAAAAACATGACTAAATAATATTTTTGATCCACAGTTTATTCCCCCCAACAAGAGAGCTAAATTATGCTCACAGTAAAACAACATTACCCACAATGAAAAGCAAATATATATGCATATATATTCGGACTGTAAATTTTAAAAACAATATTTTGTTATTAAAATTTGGAAAATCAGAAAGGTGTAATAATAAAAACATGCCTTGTATATTGGCATTGGTTAGATAGATAATATGCACCAATTTGAAAAGAGGCTGCACGCTCTTGGCTCGCCACAAAAACTTTATAATGAGAACTGCAATCACAGAAGGCCTCTTGAGAAACCTCTTCAGTTAGAAAAGCTATACATTCTGCACTTTCATTGAGAGAAGCTAACATCTATACCGGCAACTCAAACAGGGTGATGTCTTTACAAACGTTACACTAAGGGCATTAGGGTCACTGTTAGTGTTGATTTCGATGTGCTATACACTGTAAATGTCACAGTCAGTGTAGCCCAATGCCTATAGGCTCCTTAGGCGCTATTCATAGACATAACGACTCTAGGCTGCCTGATTGAGAATAAAGATAAATTAAATGAATCCGAATCACATGATGTGCTCGATGCATTTGCTGCTCCGCGGTACCTGGAGAGCGCGAGACAGTAACCGTATCTGCAATAGGCTACAATGATTCAGCCGTTGCCAGAGTGCCTAGGCTGTGGTTAAAGCGTATGAACGAATGAAAAATAAGTTCTACTATTTCATTTTTGGCGCGACTATACTTAGATTGATAATCTTTGAAATACCAGGTTATGTTTAAAGAGCCATAGGCACCTGTCCAAAGAAATCAGCATCCAATCACCATTACGTGTAAATACTGCGTACTCATGATTCTGTAATAAGAATGCCGAAAATCCTTATCGCTGTAAATCATGTCAAATTGAATGATATTGCTCTGAATATTGAGAAACTCGAATTTCTCCTGCTGCTTTTCACAAAAACTGTCATCACACATCAAGAAAACAGTAATGGTTATTATGGCTTGGGAACACCAAGCACACCGTTACACGGAACGATGTTGCCTCCACTCGTTTTGGTTTGACGCATATTTTACATTATGCATTTTTCCAATTCAACAAAACTGCTATATAAATAATGCAATAAAATACTTCCCCTTCTAAGAATACTTAGAACTCAATAGTATCAATAGTAGAAAAAAATATGACATTAAAATTCAGATTTTAAAATCTGTAGTTTCGTGAGTGTATTGGGAAAGTGAGTTGACGACCAAATATGGTTAAATGATACAACAACAAAAAACGCACAGCACACACTGCGCTACAAGAAAACCTGTATGATTATGATTAGACCGTGTTCAGTAGGCTATGCAGGCTGCGTTTTTGGCACTGCCCGAATTTGTATTTTGGTGAAGCACTGTGTCTTTAAAAGTGCAAGGATGAGTGTTGTCTGTTACTCTCGAATCAGGGCCATGTGACTGGCTCTTGGCTATTCTATTGGTCAAAGGCACGTGTCTAGGATACCGGAGTGTAACGTCACTGGGGGCTCGTATTAAAAATAAGAACAAAAATCCAGAGTGAAAGTATTTCAGGAGCAGTTAGAAGCCCCACTTCTCTGTCCTCAGAGTAGCCACTTACGCCCCGATAGTAGCATTGCGCAGAAAACAAATAGCACCAAACTGGCAAGTTACGGTTCATCAACCTTAAACAGAGAACATTCCGTGATTGGAAGGCGTAACTATGTTTTTCCTTTGTGACCACGGTGTGCAAAGGCTTTTTATTTTCGCTAAAGCTCACTGACAGATTTTCTTGCTCAGTTTTGAAATTTTCCTGAAGTGAACAAAGTGGACGGAGTCGCCCGTGGAGTGGGGTGCGACTGCCTGAGTGCTGGAGAGCGATAAAGGGTTAAGGACGGAGAGTGGAAAGTGTGCCTCAGCATGGATGAGAATGAGCAGAGCGCAAGAGACGCGGAACAGCGAGGAGCGGCGGATGAGTCCAACGGTGCCATACGACCTCTTCTGCAAGCTCCAGGGAACCTGCAGCTCCCGCACCGAATCACAAACTTCTTCATCGACAACATTCTGCGACCGGACTTTGGCCGCAAGAAAGAAGCGAACATCACGCGCGATGAGCGCAATCTCGGCGCGCGAGAGAATCACAACCCTACGGGTCCTAGCACGGGACAGGTGGGGAGTACTGTACCAGCAGAGGGAACTTCCACATCACATACGAGCAGTGGAGGAAAGAAGGCAGAGATAGAGAGCGAAGAGCCCCTGAAGACCCGCGGGGAGAATGTGGATCAGTGCCTAGGTTCAGAATCGGATAGTTCACAGACCAATACAAATGGACAAGTTAACCAGCCTATGCTGTGGCCCGCTTGGGTTTACTGCACACGATACTCGGACAGACCGTCGTCAGGTAGTACGTTTTCCTTTAATTCCTTATAGCTACCATGTGCCAGGAAATCTGTTAAATGTATGCAAAGTACTAACAGTTCTAATCTGCACTATATTCTAATCACGTCTATCCCACATTTAGAGGGACATTGTAATTTTAAAAAACAAACCCAATAAGCTGAAATACAAATTCTTGAAAACATTAATAATTTATACTTTTATAAATGTATAATGTTAAGACATTTATACTGGGACAGTTGCGATGGGATTTTGTGTTATCTAAAAGTAAACAATACATGCTTAAGATCGTCAATCAAAACGTTCAGAAAAGTATAAAAGTAGTTTTTAACAAAATTTACGTCAATACGACCAAACTTATTGTTTCGGAGCCAGGCCTATTCTTAATATATTTGAATCGTCTTTCATTTCAATTCCATACCGTTTGCTTGTGGATTGGGAATGATGATTGTAGTCTACCTATTTTTGTTACCGTTTTAAAGAGAAGAGAATGAGAAAAGGAATGTGTCGAAATAGATCTACTTTTAATAAATAAATAAATAAAATATCACAGAAACGCAATTTTAACGTTGAATGGCTGTACGTGAGAGGTTTTGCCCTGTGAGCCTTTCGTCTTTGTTGATATTTCATTAGCATATTTTTGACAATGGAGTAGGCCTCGCATCTAATATTCGAGGAAGCAGTTGCTTATTAGTGCGTGTGTGCAGTAAAGTAGCTACATTTCGTAACTTGAACATTTAACTAAAATTGTATTTATAATATTTCAATACAGAATGTGCATACTGATTGCTAATTTAACGCAAACTCAGTAAAAAAATGGTCATTTAGCCTAGTCCGTCGAATATATATATATATTTTACTTTTTAAAATATTTGGAAAATACGGCCAAACACTACTGGCATCCAATTTCAGTTACTGCTTAATCTAAAGAGCGGAATGCTGGTTGATAACCTACCTTTTTTAGCTACAAGAGAGCGTACTTCATAGCCTACTGCCTTTCGTCTATCATTTTATTTTCGTTCAAAGAAAAGAGTCAGCCGATTCACTATATTGTAAAAGAATGTCTTTTCGCGTCAGTCTTACATTGGACTTTCACGTTGAAATGTAGGCTACTTTAAAGTCAACGTCTTCTCGCGTTAAAAGCAGATTGATTTTTTAATAGGCTATCCAAATATTCATGAAATTATTGTTCAACTGCAGACGGAGCGTCTTAGCCGTCGTAAAGCAAATGTCGTGTTTTTCTAGGACTGCTCTCGACTAACACTAGCCTTAAACAGTTATCGTGTCGAATGGGTTAATTTCACGTAGGCCTATATCGCCATAGCCTATAGGCTAACAATACTCATACCATTTTGATGCCTAAAAAGGCTTTTTAAACAAGAAATATCCAATGTGGAGCAAGACGCGAATCCCTCATTAATATTCTGCTTCATCCCTGAGGTTTCCCGCATTACCTATTAATGTAGCCTCCACCGAGCGACATACACACCTAGAGAGAGAGAGAGAGAGAGAGAGAGAGAGAGAGAGATCCATACTGCTCACACCCAAATGTGACGCAAAATAAATAAATAAATAAAAGCCAACGTAAAACGGATTCATAAATTATAACTCTGCGTTGAATTCGTTTACAGCCCCCTTCTCTTCAAGACCCTGCATGAACATAAATACAGATTATATTGTGCTTCGTTCTTATAACGACCTGTCATTTCATCCACACTTGCAGGTCCTAGATCTCGTAAACCAAAGAAGAAAAACGCAAATAAAGAGGACAAACGACCACGCACGGCCTTCACGGCGGAGCAGCTTCAGAGACTCAAGGCCGAGTTCCAGACCAACCGCTACCTGTCCGAGCAGCGACGGCAGAGTCTGGCGCAGGAGCTGGGACTCAATGAATCCCAGATCAAAATATGGTTTCAGAATAAGCGGGCCAAACTCAAAAAAGCCACCGGCCCCAAGAACTCTCTGGCATTGCACCTGATGGCGCAGGGACTGTACAACCACAGCACCACGTCAAAGGAAGACAAATCAGACAGTGATGACTGAGACAGAGAAAGTGGGAAGGGGGGAAGGGGTGGAGGGGTGCAAGGTTATATCTACAATGCAATAATTCAAAAGAATAAAGGGCCAGTTAATAAATATACCAGCATTACTGACGTTAAATAGAGGCTATATCGAATTATTGCAAAAAATACATTTATTGAATACAATTCTCTTATGAAATAGCCTAATGGTCAAATTATTTCAAAAATAGGCTATATAGCCTAGGTGCCGTTTTTTGCACTTGGGCAGAGTGGCTCTCTTAAGAAACAAGTGTTTTTATCGTTCTTCTTTGTCATGCTGTCACTAGAACCAAGCGTTTTCCACGATTAACACAACGGGAGTTTATATACATTTATTAGCTGTTGAAAAGAGAGAGAAAAAGCGAAAACCTTGCTTAAGTCCAAAGAGTCTTTTCTGCTGCATCCAGGCAACTGTGAGTACTATGAAATGCATTAGAGTTGTGTTATTTACACGTTTATCGTATTTGATTTGATGTTTGATACAAAATGGACGCAGCAATCGTCGGATCTCAGCAGGATTTTTTAAACAAAACAACAAAAGAAAAGAAAGACACTGTTCTTTTTATTGTAAATAAATTCACAGTCTTAGCCTGGTTCATTTTAATGAGTGAATTGGAGAAGAAAAGCAAATAAATAAATAAAACACGCGCAAGAACGTCGTTAACAATAGTGCATTACATTGTAGGTTATCTGGGTGAACTACCATGTGAAATAGCCTAACATAAACGAAATAACATTGGATTAACCTTCATAGCCTGGGCAAAACATTTCAATAGGTGCGCTAAATAAATAAACAAATGTACCGCAGCGTCTTAAATCGCATACATAGTTTTATAAAAGAGCAATATAATCATCTTTTGTAGCAAAGTATGTTTTAATCATTATAATGCTGCCTGTAAACGTGTAGCACTGACAATGATTTCGCTTATGCGCACTCTTGACAAAAGCCTAAGCGCCACAACACATCCCAGAAATATAAACAAATATATAAATATACAGCTATATATATATATATATATATAAACACACAACTATGGAATAAAAAAAAAAGCAAACCAGCTGTTTACTGTATGACAGATGTTAAAATACTGTTTTAATGTTGACTTCATATTTGTTATGTATTTATATAGATTCTATTAAGGGGGAAAAAAACTTTATCCAATGACCGGTGTTGCTTTTCATGTGAGAGTAGATTTCTAAGGTGTTTAAATTGCTTATTTATATTGCAATAACTTCTTTATGTGAATGAAGCGGTATTGGGGCCTTTGCATGAAAGCTGCAAATTGTCATATTAGGGCATATTCACGCGTGTTTAGAAAAGTTAAAAAGGTATGATCGAGATTTAAGTTGCAGACTGTATCCATATACCAAATTGTGGAGTTTTTACTTTTTGAATCTTTTTGTTTTATACATGAAAAGAGTGTGTGACTATTTAGCCACCAAAACTTAACACACTTTGCCTTACAAGTTCAAGTGCGAACTTAATAACACAGAACTGTGCCGAATCAGAGAAACAGTATTAGTTCAATCGCATATGAGCATATCTATGAATATGGCCTTCTAGCTGATATACGACCTAATGAATTTACACATCAGCGAAGATCTATCTATAAAAGCTATGTTGAAAGCTGAAAAGAAAAAAATGAGATAATACAATGCTATTTTTATTTTGTGTTTACAGGTAATGTTTGTTATATGTGTAAATAATTTGTATCACGTACGTATTCATTGTGTAATTAACTGCCTCCTGAAATCTTGATAAGAATTAAATAAACAATAAGAATAATAGTTATCAATGTCTCAATAGCTTATTTATTTGCTTCTACTGTAAGATTTAATAGCTATCTCGCGCTCCAGCCTTATCTTGCTCCTAAAGGACGTGCCATAGCCTACTCTCATCAAGTGGGAGCTGAGCCCAGCGGACATGACGGCACAGCGTTGGCACACAAAGCTTTACCAAATCAGGAGTGAGTCGCTAATGCACCATCAGTAAGCATTTGAGAAGCATTGCAGATATCCATAAAGCTTATATAATAATCACCAACAAACACATGGCACTTTGGGTGTGTCCCCCCACCCCCCTTCATTTGTTTAACTTCTTTGAACTCTCTGCATCTGAACAAAATCTCTGCATCAGCGAATTTCTGTTGTAACCCTTTACCCTGCCCCATGCACCATGACTGGGACGACAGAAACGGAGTCATTGCCACAGAAGCGCTTGATAGTTTAAAGTTGACTTTATTCCATAGCCTTTGAAATCACTCAAAGTAGCTATCGATTGCAAATTTACAAGCACTGTAAATAATATTTGCCTGTTTGCTTCACACTTAGGTTACTGAAATGCTCACACAAGAGAGAGAAAAATCTCACTAGCCCTGTAATGCTTATATTTAATAAAATATGCTCCTTTCATTATTATAGTTAGGGTTAGGTTAGTTATATAAAAAAAAAACGGAATCTATTAACAAATTAAGAACATCTGAAGGACCGAAGTGCCAAATGGGACGTTCATGGAGACGGGGACTCAGACTGTAGCCTACACTCTAAAAAATGCTGGGTTGTTTCAACCCAATGTTGGGTCAAATATGGACTAACCCAACTGTTGGGTTAAATTTTGGTTACATTTTTAAATGAGCTTTTTAACCCAGCAGTTGGGTTAGTCCATATTTGACCCAACATTGGGTTGAAACAACCCAGCATTTTTTAGAGTGTATGTTCGGGGCCTTGTGTATAGATTTTCAGCTGGGGAAAAAAGTTATTTCTAAATAAAAAGTTCCCATTAGATATCAACATGCAAATTAGACTCATTTATTCGTTTTATTTAGACAGAAACAATGATTTTGGAATAATGCATAGCCTACAGCTTTTTAGAAAACACGATCTTTATTAATTCCTGGTAAAATATCATAGGAACAACCACTGTTTTTGACAAACGCATTAATTAACAGCCATTGTTAGAAAAAAAGAACTGCTACGCATTTAATTTCTGTGGTTAATTTTGCAGAGTTCATTTTAAACCGGACACTAACATTTCACTTTAAAGTTCAATAACAAACCAAAAAATAAATGAAAAAAAATAAAATTGAGATTCTCATCAGTTCAGAATCTCATAAAAATGTATACTGCTCATTAAAAGTCACAACCAACCTTCAATCACCAGAAGAAATACAGTGATCACTGGTCAGCTTTTTAAGGAGTGGCTTTGATCAAAAGTGCACCGCAAATCAAATCACTGTAAATTCTAAATATAAATCTGTGAGAGTTGAAGACAAAGAAAAAAAATATTTAAACCATTTAAATGAAATTGTGAAAAGTCTAATTTTTGAGCAAATAACATTTTAAAACAAATGCATTTGGGGTAAAACAAAATCTGGTTAGATTCAGGTTTCATTGTCTATATGTGCAGTATAACAAACTTCATATAAACTTTGTAGACCACCTAATACAATATCTTACAATATTGACAGACCAACAAACTTCATAGACCACCTAATACAATGCTCTATAATATCTGCAGGCCAACAATCATGTTATTTATACATACAAAATAAAATAAAAGCAGAAAATTTGCCCCTAAACAGACAAAATTAACTAACAACATTTTCCTGGACAATTAAAACGAATGTTTGCGTAGGGGCTGCCAGAGATCAGCCAGACAACAGGACTCAACAACATCTAAACTACTTTTTAAACACATATAAAAGATATGTCCTTTTAGTATCAGTTAGGTAAGTCACTCAAACAGTAACTTGACTTTCCCTAAAATATGTAAATGATCTTTAGTTGAAAAAATCATCTGGTCATAGTCTACCTGTCCTCTGGGGGGAGGTGAAGGGGGGCACAGACAACTGGCATTTCCCATGCACTGACCTGCTCAATGACAATGCCTCATCTACATTTCTTTTCTAGCACCCCTTGTATGAGGAAGTGATGCCCAATGGTTGAGGGGAGAGGTCCCTGACTGGCTTTCTATAGAGCAGAAGTATGTGTGTTTGTGTGAGCAAAGTAACGAGAGACAGACAGAGAGTGTGTGAGAGTGTGTGTGTGTGAGAGAGAGAGAGAGAAAGAGAGAGAGGGAGAAAGAAAGAGATGTAGAGACAGAGAGAGAGAGGGAGAAACCCCAAATGAAGGTCAACACCTCCTGTCATGGCTGCAGGTGGCTCATTTCCTCTGTAAGGAATAGTCCCCAGTCCTGCCCACACCCCGTTCAGCTCTCGCTTTCTTCACCTTACACCCACATTTAACTTTCTCTATCACACACACATACACTTTATTTATATATTTACACTTGAACTATCATCTCAAATTCATATATGTCTCAGAAGGTAGTTTTTAAGTGTCAATTATGTGCACATAAAAACACTCTTCTAGGGTAAGGAAGTACACTATTGTCAATGACTGAAAACTGTAGTCATAACCTGTTGTATTTACACTGCTAAGATACACATCAAGATACACTTCTGGCCACGACAGTGTGCTTTCATTAAAGGCATCATTCATTTATACATGATCAAGTTATACAATTTCTGTCAAACTTCAACTTTGCCTGCTATCAATTCAGACAAACAACAGAAAAGCCTGAGGTGGAGGGAAAGTATCAGAATACGGATGTCTACTCGTCTGCTTTCCATACAAAAGATCCACACACCCTCGACCCCCCCCAAACTCTCCAAACACTCCCACTGTGCTTTTCTGCCCTGAGTTCTCCAAACGCTTCCTATGGACCACTGAGGAATGCGCCTGCGAGGTTCGGAAACGTCATTAAAAGAGTGAGGGATGCAAATGGGGGACAAAAGGGATGACATCAGGCCGATTTCACACCAGGCCCTCGGATGGCCAGACCCAAGCCAGGGTCCTCACTACGCACGGCAGATCAAAAAGACTGCTGCACATACGCAGACCGGTCCGGCAAAGAAACGAAAAGGACGGTAAAGAATGCTAATCCGCAGGACAAATATATTTTAATCTTGTTACAATACAAGTTAATGCTGCAGCTAGTTGATGGGAAAAGAGTATCTCATATCTTAGCCTCAACTCTAGTGTATCTATGTTATATACAGGTGCACACCTACAACTTTAACTCTCAAATTACACAAGACTTTTACTGAGATTTTGTGGAAGACCATTCAAGTTCTACTTCGCAGAAAATCCCCTGACTAATATCTCTCTTTATACTATTCCATAATGAGTAAATATAGTTCTAAGATGGGGTCAGTTCCATCATAACATACCTTCACAGTAATATAATAACTAAATCAATTCAAGACCCTCTTCTTTAGCACCTTACCGTTTTCAGAAAGCAACACACACACACACACACACACACACAAATACACACATACACAGGGGTTGGTTTTTCATTTAGGGGAAAGCTCCACTGGTGGTGTCAGTGACCTCTACTGAAACCCCAGCAGGGCTCTGACATGCAAAGGAAATGAGTCTGAGTGAATGAGTGTGAGTGTGAGTGTGTGTCTGTGTCTATCTCCTGAGCACCTTGGTAACTCTTGATCTCTCATGTATGGAACTCGGGCAATGGGCTCCTAAGAAGTCAACTCAGAGGACAAAAGGAAGCAGAGGCATTGAAACTCCAGTCTCTTGCTTTTTCTCGCTCTGTCTCTCTCTTAAGTCTCACACACACATACCACCACCTCCACATGGGTTACACTCATTTTAAAAAAGCTTAATGAGAGATTTTAATGTGCATGTAAGGTACAAGTGCCAGTCATTGAAGTTAGTGACTGGCATCTGCACCTGTTAAAAGTGATTTCAGAGTGAAATAAATATTAACAACTCTAAAGTTTAAAATAACTTAATGGAAACCACAAAATACATTTTTTAGCTGTCCTCTAAAAAGTTTTTTTGTTTTTAATTGTATACATATTAAAAAAGCAATTAAGAATAAAATTGTACTCATGGAGACATGGATGAATATCTATTACACTACAGTTCAAAAGTTGGGGGTCAGTAGGATAAAAAAAACACTTATTCAGGAAGGATGTATTAAATGGATCATAAGTGACAGTAAAGAAATGTATGATATTGCAAATAATTTATTTTAATAAACTTTTTATTCATCAGTTTCCACAAAAATATTAAGCAACACAACTACAAATTTTTTAAAAATTGATAAGAAGAAGAAATGTTTCTTGAACAGCAAATCAGCAGAATGATTTCGTAATCATGTGACACTGAAGAATGCTAAAAATTCATTTTTGCTATCACAGGAATAAATTACATTTTAAAATATATTAAAACAGCAAACAGTTATTTTGAATTGTGAATTGCAAATCCTTGGGATTTGGTATTAATAAAACAGCCATGCTGAATAGACTCCTTAAATTTCTTTTACAAAAAAAACATGTTAACTGTCTGGCCCTGAATAAAAACAAAACAAATGTATTGTTATTTAAAAGTCAAAGTACAATTAAAGTAATCTGATGTAGATGTGTTCACACTTGCACAGAAAAAGCTTTGCAAGTTTACTTCTGTCATTACACAGGGAGATATATCATTAACTAAAACTAATATCAAGTAAATCAAAAGCTCAAAGAAATCACTAGTGTGGCACTTTGCCTTTGGAAACAAACTGAGTGGCTGACCTTTCCAGAATGGTTGCTGTCATCTTTCTAATACAGCACAGCGACTTTTGACCTTATACTGTACGACATTTGGAGACATAATTGGCCGTGACGCCAACTAACCATGAGCAGGACAAAATAACCATTTAAAACATTCTATTCAGTTAAAAGGTCTACAAATATTAAGCGAATGATGCGTGTATGCTAGCTCCTTACGGATATATATATAAACACGTTTAAACTTAGTTTCAGTGCATTTAAATTGAAAACTAAATGCCTGTAGATTTCTTTTTTTTTTTTTTTTTTACAATTACACCTACACTAAGCACTCATTACAAATGTAAATAATAAAATCATTACACTGCATCTAAAATGCAATTCATTTGCATTTACTGCTGTGGTGAGTTTATTTCTTTATTTAAAAAAGGCTGTATTTATGCAGCATATGGATGATAAGCAATAATAAAAGGACTTGGAATACAGACAAAATACTAATTTATCTACAAGTCTCAATTACTTCTTGATATATTAATTTGGATAATACATAATGATCATGTTAATAAAACAAAATGACAAAGGGTGAGTATTATATTTAAAGAAGACATTTGAGAAATTAAACAAGCTTGAACAAACAGGTCTAACATTGTATTATCACAGTGTGGATCATTTGTGCAACTCGTCAAAAGAACTAGAAGTTAACTTAAGCTAAACATCTAATATTATACAGATTTTTAAAATTGTGCTATAAATCTGTATTGATCGTATGGAAGTAGTCAAAGCTGTTCTGCTTCAGTGATATATGAAATAGTGAGAGAAAGAAAGTGAGAGTAGAGAACAGTGCTTTATAGATAGTGATGGAGAGAACAATGCAGTAAAAAGAGATACACATACAATTACATTAATATTACTACCTGTATCCTCTCTGCAGACACGTCATTTCTGTTCCTCTTCGCGGTGACAAACAGACAAATTCACAAAAAGAACATCAGTGAGACACATCAATGCAAAATACAAAAGAATGCAGAATTAAAATTCAATGACACCATATGAAAGTACAGCATTCAAGTATACAGTGTGTAATTTTCAGTCCGACATGCAATGATCTATTCATTTGAACTGTCGAGCTCCATTTTATCATCAAGCAGGAAAATAGGGAGGGTCACATGCTTTCCACAGAATAATTTTGGTATTTTCTCCTAACTTGCTCACATACACAAATACATTCAGAGAAAGTCAATATCAGAGAGGGTAGAGACAACGTGTCTTCTCCATTATAGTATAGTCAGGGGGAGTTATATTACATCCTTCGTGGACCTGCCCTTCCTCTCTCTGGTGTGCTGGCAAAGCCAAGCACAAGACAGGCAAACACACTGGGTCATTGTTAAGACTGTTTCTTGGTTACAACGATTTAATTAGACACATTAGTGAATTAAACTTTGCCATAGCAGTGTAAACACCTGAGTAAATGTGCTTATTTTCCAACAGCAATCCAGATTCTCCACTCTCAATCATCTGCCATGTGGGAGTACAGCAGTGAAAAACCCTGACTACTTTCATTCATCACAAATGACATACATATGACAGGCTTCATTAAAACATTCATGACGTTTTGACTGCCATGAAATGCATTTACTATAGCATCTCCCATATGAGGTAAATTAGGCCTACTCCTATTACACTCTTCATGGTTACGCACAGTGGTGAAGAAAGTGTTCAGCGGAAAGTGTCTATGTGTGAGGATATGGATGATTGGAGAAGAACATTTAGTTTGATTTTATTTTTATCCACAGAAACTCTTAGCGGTGTGGTATGTTTCATTTTAACACAAACATGGGCATGGAAGAGCTGGCGTTAATAGTGTCAGTGTTAAAGGTTTGAGACATTTAGACAGCAAAGGACACAACATTTCATTTCATTTTACCTCAAAAGTGACAAAACATTGGAAAAGTCGAGCAGGGAAGATGGGTGGGGGATTGGGGAAATGGAGGGGTGGGTGGAGAATCGGTGTTCTCTTGGCAGCTCACTGCATCTGCCATTTTCTTGGCTCTGAGTGGCTGGTTAGAGGGCGGGGCAGGAGCAGCCACACAGAGCACGCCATAACAACCCCCCGCCTTTCCTACAAACCACCTCCATATCGGCTGTTCCAGGATCAGATTGATCTAATCCGCCCAGAATCATTCCTGACAGAACACTCGACCATCACAGACTCTAGATCTGTTGAGTAAACTGCTGCATGATGGCAAAGCAGCAGTAGCAGAAGGAGTGCAGGCACCCACCCACCCGCACAGGAACAACAACAGCGGCACTTCCTGCACTTTCAGTGAGCAAACTATGCCTACAGCCATTCATAATGAACAGTAAACCAATGCGTACACACAGCATTCACACCAGCATTTCAGAAAGATTTTGAAATTGCAATATTCCTGTGACCAAATTTTTCACCTGTCATCGGGTTTTGTGTATCTAACTCCCAAAAGGCACAATCATCATATTTTACCAGATATCTTGACTCAGCATAATACAAGAAAATAAGGACAATGATGTAGTTTTTAAGATTCAGTGCCTTCCACCTTAAGTGTAACAAATAAATATTTTTTCACAGTTCATAACATTCATCCCATGTGTGAATTAGATTTGAAACCTACATTTTTTTAAGAAAGTAATTAAAATCAAGAGGAAATAACAGAAAAATTACATATTTGATGTTGTTGCACATATGGCTGTAACGTAATATTAACATCAACTACCATATATTCATCTAAATATAATGCATTTGGTATGACATTCTAATGAAAATCATTTAAAACTTTATCCCAAAATGAAATACTGATTTTTTCCCCCAAATAAATAACATCCACAAAGAAAGGCAATACAAAAAAAAAGGGTGAGGGGGGGGGGGATCAAAGGTAGAATTGTTAATTTGGTTAATAAAAATACTTACAGAAAATGTGATGTCTCACAATGTGGGATCAGGATCATTTTTTCTGACTTGTGTTGTGTTCAATAAATTTGACCAGGAATGATCCCAGTTTAAAAGTTTCGGGGGAAAAAATCCTCAAACTACAGTGCAATTACTGACCATAGTTGTCTTCAAAAATAATAAATTAAAGAGAGAGAGAGAGAGAGAGAGAGAGGGTAGAAACATTTTATCAACAACCTGAAAAAGGTCACATTATCTATTTGTTAACTGCAGAGTCTAGACAGGTCAAGGTGCATTATGTTCCTTCCCGAATGCCCCGTCTCAATATCTCCAGACCCCTCACATGATTCTCTTCAGAAGGAGGGGTCAGCAGGGGCCAAGTGCAGGCTAATCAGGGCAGAGGGTAGTGTGACCCCCCAATGTCTCTACTTGGCTAATCAAAGCCCCCAGTGCTGGGTGTCAGGCTCTGGGCTGCAGAGGGCAACGGGGACAAAGATAATGGGGAGGGGGGGAGTTGTGTCCACTCTCCTTTGTCTCCATTCAGAGACAGAGACAAGCTTCCACTCAAACAGATGACATTAGGGCCGGGTTCTTTTACTAAGGACGCCCCTGATTTCGGAATGAACGTACAGACAGACAGACAGACAGACACTTCCATATAAACATGCACACACAATGCGCTTTTACTAAGGACGCCCCTGATTTCGGAATGAACGTACAGACAGACAGACAGACAGACAGACAGACACTTCCATATAAACATGCACACACAATGCGGTTTTCACACCCCTACACCATCTGGGGCCTTCATATCCCAAAAGGGCTGAGGAGGGAAACCAGGGTTTAGCACACCTCCTCTTTTCTCCCTCCCTTCCTCCTTCCTTCCTTCCATCTCCTCTTCTTCATTACTCGGGGTCTGTTTAAACAGACAGCCAGGACAGACACGGCAAACATACTGAAAAGCTTCTCAAAATCCTCATGCAAATCGCAAGCCAATCTGTGTAGAGAGAGACAGAGGCATTTTGGGTTTGGGTGGAAATAATTAACTCTCTTTTCTATGCTATTTTCACCAGACACAGATGAGTCTGCGAGGCCTGTGCTGTGGAGGGTACTGTCCAAGTCTTCTATGCTAAAATTTGTTTTATTAACTTACCATACTGCACAGAAAACGATTATCATTATTTTTTCCTTGCGGAACAGCACAGCTGAATCACTTCGATATTAAAAAATTGGTGGACATATAACACTTAAGTTTTTTTTATTTTTTTTTATTTACAAATTACAATCTATCGCAGTGTAAAACAACTGGTCAAATTTATCATTACTTTCACTTTAATATTTATATTTCATGTTAAAATTCACCTTGCTATGATGCATTTAAAAAACAAACGCAAACATGGTCTCTAAACTAATAATAAAAAATGTATATATTACAACCATTCTTAGAAAAATTTCGTTAAATATTACCATCATGTTCGTTTTCATGTTTCTTAGTAAACAGTGGAAAAAAACAATGTTGATGCTTTAAAGCAAAATTTTTTTTATTTTTATCAAATTATCTATAAATGTTCATTTACTCAAAAGTCTTCAAACTTACAATAAATGTAAAAGGGGCATTACTGATGCTACAATGTCTATTTTGTTGAATAGTGTCCAGTAGGGGTGGGAATCACAGGGTACCTCACGATACGATACGATGCACGATACATGGCTCATGATACTGATAATATCATGATACAGCAATTCTACGATAATCGATATATTGCTAGACAATCCTATAATGATACATCACGATATCTGTCTAACTATGAGGACAAAATGCCTCTGAAAAGGTTAATTGCAGATTATCTCTCTTCATTTATGTCCAAACTGCTGAAAATTCTGCAAAAATGAAAATTCTATAATGAACTCACTCTCAAGTTGTTTTAAACCTGAATGAGTTTCTTTCTTCTGTTGAACAAAGTTATTTTGATAAATGTGGGTAACCAAACAGTTGCTGGTCCCCAGTGACCATAGGATGTTTGTTTTTTCTTTTATCAAAGTTATTGGGACCAGCAACTGTTTGGTTACCCAAAATATCTTCTTTTGCGTTCAGCACAAGAAAGAAATTAATACAGGTTTGGAATAACATGAGAGTGAGTAAAGGTTTGGGTGAACTATCCCTTTAATGACAAGTCGTCTCAATATCTCCAGACCCCTCACATGATTCTCTTCAGAAGGAGGGGTCAGCAGGGGCCAAGTGCAGGCTAATCAGGGCAGAGGGTAGTGTGACCCCCCAATGTCTCTACTTGGCTAATCAAAGCCCCCAGTGCTGGGTGTCAGGCTCTGGGCTGCAGAGGGCAACGGGGACAAAGATAATGGGGAGGGGGGAGTTGTGTCCACTCTCCTTTGTCTCCATTCAGAGACAGAGACAAGCTTCCACTCAAACAGATGACATTAGGGCCGGCTTCTTTTACTAAGGACGCCCCTGATTTCAGAATGAACGTACAGACACAGACAGACAGACAGACACTTCCATATAAACACACACACACACACACACACACACACACACAATGCTGCTTTCACACCCCTACACCATCTGGGGCCTTCATATCCCAAAAGGGCTGAGGAGGGAAACCAGGGTTTAGCACACCTCCTCTTTTCTCCCTCCCTTCCTCCTTCCTTCCTTCCATCTCCTCTTCTTCATTACTCGGGGTCTGTTTAAACAGACAGCCAGGACAGACACGGCAAACATACTGAAAAGCTTCTCAAAATCCTCATGCAAATCGCAAGCCAATCTGTGTAGAGAGAGACAGAGGCATTTTGGGTTTGGGTGGAAATAATTAACTCTCTTTTCTATGCTATTTTCACCAGACACAGATGAGTCTGCGAGGCCTGTGCTGTGGAGGGTACTGTCCAAGTCTTCTATGCTAAAATTTGTTTTATTAACTTACCATACTGCACAGAAAACGATTATCATTATTTTTTCCTTGCGGAACAGCACAGCTGAATCACTTCGATATTAAAAAATTGGTGGACATATAACACTTAAGTTTTTTTTATTTTTTTTTATTTACAAATTACAATCTATCGCAGTGTAAAACAACTGGTCAAATTTATCATTACTTTCACTTTAATATTTATATTTCATGTTAAAATTCACCTTGCTATGATGCATTTAAAAAACAAACGCAAACATGACTAATAATCTAATAATAAAAAATGTATATATTACAACCATTCTTAGAAAAATTTCGTTAAATATTACCATCATGTTCGTTTCTTAGTATCTTAGTAAACAGTGGAAAAAAACAATGTTGATGCTTTAAAGCAAAATTTTTTTTATTTTTATCAAATTATCTATAAATGTTCATTTACTCAAAAGTCTTCAAACTTACAATAAATGTAAAAGGGGCATTACTGATGCTACAATGTCTATTTTGTTGAATAGTGTCCAGTAGGGGTGGGAATCACAGGGTACCTCACGATACGATACGATGCACGATACATGGCTCATGATACTGATAATATCATGATACAGCAATTCTACGATAATCGATATATTGCTAGACAATCCTATAATGATACATCACGATATCTGTCTAACTATGAGGACAAAATGCCTCTGAAAAGGTTAATTGCAGATTATCTCTCTTCATTTATGTCCAAACTGCTGAAAATTCTGCAAAAATGAAAATTCTATAATGAACTCACTCTCAAGTTGTTTTAAACCTGAATGAGTTTCTTTCTTCTGTTGAACAAAGTTATTTTGATAAATGTGGGTAACCAAACAGTTGCTGGTCCCCAGTGACCATAGGATGTTTGTTTTTTCTTTTATCAAAGTTATTGGGACCAGCAACTGTTTGGTTACCCAAAATATCTTCTTTTGCGTTCAGCACAAGAAAGAAATTAATACAGGTTTGGAATAACATGAGAGTGAGTAAAGGTTTGGGTGAACTATCCCTTTAATGACAAGTGGCAGCATGTTAAAGGGGTCATATTTTCAAGTTTTCCTTTCTCTTTGAAGTGTTACAAGCTCTTGGTGCATAAAGAAGATCTGTAAAGTTGCAAAGACTAAAGTCTCAAATCCAAAGAGATATTCTTTATAAAAGTTAAGAGTCAGCCACGCCTACCTAAAACGGCTCGTTCTAACACACCCCCACATATCTACGTCACTATGTGAAAATATTAGCATAATGCCGCCCAAATGTGCACACAAAGAAAGAAGGCGTGGTTTCAGGAACAGCAGTAGTGTTGATGCAGCCATGTCAGGGAGACGCTGTGTTTCAGTGCGAAAGCAAAAGCACTTTATTTGGCCTTCCGGAAGTAGATGCAATTAGGAATCATTGGTTAAGATTTATTTACAACAGAACAGCACAAC
>NW_015505433.1:1217071-1218142 GCF_001515645.1 Sinocyclocheilus grahami
AAAAAAAAAAAGGGTCAATTCCGACTTTGCTATGACAATCTGGCGCTTCTGAATCAGCAACTGTAAGTATGTTTTGTTATTAGTTTAAGTATTTGCTATTGACTGTTCAAATGCGGAGTTTTGCGCAGCGCAGAGTAACGCGTCGTGTGTGTGAGAGGGGAACAGGGTCACATCACAGGAGAGTGAACTGCCTGTCAGAAATCATAGCACGTCAGCTTGTGTACTGCATCATCACTGTGTCTGTCACGCGACTCTGTTGCCCTTTCGGGCTTGAACTGATGGTAAAACTAAGGACATTATTAACTGTCTTGATATTTACTTTGAAAGCTGAAGCTGCGATTATGATAAGGGGCGTTACATTTCCGACAAATTAAATGTTTACCGGCAAGGCTTTAAAGCACATGCAAATAATGCAGTTCTTGCATATCACATACTCTTTGTTGATTTTGTTTGTCCCATCAATGGTATAAAAGCCGAGGTGGGTCCAGACTTTGGACTTAAATGTGGATAGGTCATCTATTATTTTACTCACACCGCTGTCCGCCATTCCATTACGAAAATTAACTATGGTTTTACGACAAATAAAACCAAAAAACCATAGTTACTATAGTTAAACCATGGTAACCACAAATTAACCATGGTTTTGCTACACTAACCATAGTTTAAAGGGGTCATATGATGCGATTTCAATTTTTCCTTTCTCTTTGGAGTGTTACAAGCTCTTGGTGCATAAAGAAGATCTGCAAAGACTAAAGTCTCAAATCCAAAGAGATATTCTTTATAAAAACGTCTACCTAAAACGGCTCGTTCTAACACGCCCCCCCATGTCTACTTCACGATGTAGGAAGATTTGCATAACGCCGCCCAAATGTTCACGCAAAGAAAGAAGGCGTAACTTTTATTCTCGCTGTAGTATTGTTGTTATTATTGGCCGCCATGTCGTGAAGGCGCTGTGTGTTTCATTGTGAAAGCGAAACTACTTTGTTTGGTCTTCCAAAAGAGGACGATATCCGCTTCGTCATGCCTGGAGCTGATCCGTGCTGGTCACTGAGGAAATACATCAACTTCGCG
>NW_015505433.1:1218261-1237668 GCF_001515645.1 Sinocyclocheilus grahami
CAAAGGAACCCAATGCATGGGGGGGGGTTCCTTATCTTCTGAATATTTTTTCACTCATTAAACACTTCTGACCATTTCTGTACATAATTCAAAAAAATATACACACTGATTTTGAAGCCGTCAGAATCCCTTAAAAAGTATGTCAGAAATAACACTGAAGTTAAAGGTACATGAAGGAAGTTAAAGGTGTTTTTTAATACAGTTTACAGTTAATTACAGTTAACAACAGGGAACATCCTTACAGATGTTCGATAACCAATTAAAAAAAAAACTCACACTTTATCTTCAGCATTTAAGAAAGCTCAATTTCAACCTACACTTCTTGTTACAAAATTCAGAGAAATAAAAACAGACTTCTAGCTTGCTGCAGAGAACATCTAAAAGGGTTACATTCTGTTTAAAAAAAAACACTGGCAGCTAAGATAAATTAGTGTTCTTTTCCTGATGCAAACACTCCACAACTGCATGGAGCATGGACTGGAACAGGCTGTTCTTCATGAACTTTCCCGTTTTCACAATGCATTTCTATAAAAATGTTAATGTAAATTAGAATTCAACTATTTGAATTAAAGTTGACAAAAATCCACCTTTTAAATATGTTAAATACTATTACAGTAATGAGAATTTAGGGGCAAATGTGTAATAATGTACCAATGCAATGCAAACCTTTTTGTTTTTTGTAAATGGTTCATTTTGTGTACGCAAAATGACAAAATGTAATTTGTTATTTTTTCGTTTAAACTTGGGGTTAGTTTTTGTGACATTCACCTATGGGTAGGATGTCCGTGCGATTATTATTAACATCAAGATTTTAAGTTAAAATTAATATTTTATGAATAAGGCAAAATAGTACCTTCAGTACCTGTTCACTTTTCTTTTTCACTTTTTCTTAACTTCACAAGTTCATTTCAAATGGCCTGTAGTATAAATATAAGTATAAATATTCAATTGTAGTTTGTCAATTATCACAAGGTCAAAAATCAGCAAGAAATAACAGAATGAGCTAAATGCTTTATAGAGCTAAATACCTTTAAGATGGAGTAAACCATTTCACATCGTAGGAAATTTCAACTTAATAAAAGGATTTTATGTCAACTACTAATTTGCTGTATACCAGCACAAATTAACTGGTAAGAAAGCAGAAAGAATATTTCACACAAAAAATGTAATTCTGTCATCATCTACTCACCCTTTTGTCAAGGAGGTGTCCAGACAGGAGACCTAAATTTCTTTGGCCACCCCAAAATTTTATACAGTCATTGGCTATCCTCTATGTCAGAGACGAAACCGTTAATAAAACCAGATGTATCAGTTTGAATCACAGCAGTTCTACTATACTGGCAGTGTTGAATATTTAATGTGTGATAGTTGAGAGTGTGAAATACATTTAGTTTAATTTGTTTTCACCTATCTCTGATCTGTGTATCTCATACCTTTTAGTTGTAAAAAAAAAAAAATACAAAGTGGGAAATGGTAACTACCATATAGCATATAAAATATATAAAAATTGGATAAAATAAATGTCTTTACACAATCGTTCCACTGGACCGACGTGGCCGGCAACTTTTCAAAAAATATCTCGGGCCTAAAGCCTACTTTAAGTAGTTATTGTTATAAAATCTACCATCCTTTTCCTGAGGAGATACTAACACCAGCACAGGTTCATGAATATAGAGTAAGGTCAGCAGCAGTTTATTCCCTGTGTGCCGCGATACACCAACATTAGCCAGACTCAAACTGTGAGGTTCATTCTGCTAGCCTTGTTATAAGAGAAATGAGCGGTCAACTCTGAATACATTGCTGATTCACTCTCACCTGTACAACAGCAGCATAACACAACACAGCATGACTATAATCACCGAATAGCTAACCCTCCTTCCAAAAGACATTCACGATAACATGTCCACAAAAACATATCAGTCTACTTCCCCTATTAAACTAGTAGTGAATATATAAAAATGACAGACAGAGAGGCAGACAGAAAGAGAGGTCATCACTAATGAGGGAAACAGGTGACCCCTGAAATTCAACAGTGATCCTATCAGCTTCCTCTGTGTTGCAGGGGTTAATCTTCTTTAGCCACTAATTGATAGGAGATAACATGATACTATTACCAAGGCCCTATTTGCTGCAACCCCTGCACTCTCACACATTGAGTGTCAGTGGGAGATCAGACGTGAAATTGATATTTGGGATGTTTGCGTGCCTACGCATGGCTCTTTCTTATCGAAGAGTTGCAGTGTTCATTTGGTGTTTATGTCACAGACTCTTTGCTGGGATTAACCACTTGGCCTCTAATCACTGTGACCAGTTTATTTGGTTTTCAACCCATCAACACATGCTTTAGCAGAACAGCATCAAAATAAAATTTAGCCCTAGAACTGTTAATGAGTCTGAACGCTTTTGACTGTTTGGTGAGCCTTAGCACCTGACAGAATAAAAATGGGGGTCAAGGTTAAATCAGTGTCACCTCCTGAGATCAATCAAAACAGCGCTTAGGAAAAATTATACAACCACAGCTGAAGACAGGGAAAGTCAAACAGAATGGCGGTATTAAAAGACAGAATGAAGATGAACCTTTAACGACATAGTGCTTGCATATGAAGCGATTTTTGACATGCACGCAGTCATAGCTGGAAGTGGAGCGGCAAGGTTTGTGTTTCTCACTGATTTAATGTCAAATAGTGGCATACAGGGATTCATCGGCATCGTTCAGACAAATTAAAAGGCCATTAAGTGATCAGCAGCTGTGAAAAAGTAAAAGTGAGAGTGTGTGCGTGCGTGTGAGTGACAGAGAGAGAAAGAGCGAGAGATGAGATTTCATTAAAATACTATGCCTTTAGGGAGGATGGAATAAACAAACCTTCTTTCTACTTCTTCTTCAAAACTTAATAAATCATTCAGACAGCGGAAACATGCATATAACAAAAAATAATAAATATATAAATAAATTAAATGTGAAACATAACAAATAACATCATGCATATAACTGTTTGCAATGAGAAAAGGAAGCAAAATTCATCTGAAAATAACTGTTTTTGAGTTCCACAAAAGCCTGAACAATGTTATTAAATTTTAAGCTTTTGAATTACAGGCTGATCGAAACATCCAAATGAAATAGCGAAAAAGTTTAAAATTCACCCAGGGTGAACAATGCGTAATATAATGCGCTTGAAAATAGCATCAGCAACTTTGAAAAGCCATTAAAGAGGGATAAAAGGACACAGCACTTTAAAAAGTCATCAATGTTCACACCTAACAAAGCCAAGCTGTGTGTTTTGGCCTTACATTCTGTTAACAGAAAGTGAGTTGAATCAGTAAAATGCAAGGACTTACCCATCATATGTGCAGGAGTTCATAAATTAAACCAAATGAACTACCCTTAGCGATGACTGGCATTTCATCTGGCATAGCCTTTGAATCAGTGAATCGCTGGCCAATGTCAGCGTATCGAATCTACAGTTTACTATCAAGCTCAAATAATTATGAATGCTATGAAAGGACTGATATGATGGCATGAAGTTCTTGTGTCAATCCTCAAGACAATTGTTATAACTTTTACAAAGTATCAGCGACAGTTAGACACTAAATTTGAACAGCTTTGTTTCAGCATTCTCAAAACGTCATTTAAAAGATGACATACATAAAAGAATTCATGAGAAATTCTAAAAATTATTTAAAACCTTCAGTACTCTTGAATATTTCTGTGAAAAAAGTTTTAAAGAAACAGTACATAGTGCTAATATTTTCAGAGTAGACAATTATGCAGATATACATGTAAAACATTATAAATAAACGTGGAAAAAAACAAAGAACTAACAAATAACCTGAAATCTGCATGAAAATTGTAAACATATGAGCAAAAGGACGTGTGACTTTCATTGCTGCAGTACATAACATTTTAGTCGTATTACTGATAAAAACCTGCACTACAAAACATCTTCAAACTTCTAACATTTTAAAACCTCTAAAGCGTTTTGAAACAGTCAATTCTTTTTTTCACTGCTGTTCTTACCATTTCTTGTCGTCGCACAGTATCCAAAATGACTATACAATATTACATAATGTTTCAATTACAACTGTTAATACTTTTCAAAGATTTATACATGTAAAACGTTTACTATATATTATCAGCGCATATATATTTTATAAGTATTACATAAATACACAGGGCAAATGTGAACGTAAACCATTACTTTCTATAATTAGTTTTACAAACATTATGCTCAAAGTAGCTATTCCAATAATCACGGATACACCCTTCATAAGTATCGCATTTTGAAGCTTTTCCAGTTACGAGCAAGCTTTCAGGGCCAATGGGTCACTCAAGAGGCCGAATCTTCCAGAACATTGTGTACCGCAGATACTGAAGCACAAGGCCCCAGACACTAAGCCACAAATCTACCCTCCAACACACACACACACACACACACACACAAACACACTCTCACACTCTCTCTCTCTCACACACATACACACACACTCTCACACACACACACACACACACACACACACTCTCTCTCTCTCTCTCTCTCTCTCACACACACACACACACACACACACACACACACACACACACACACACACACTCTCTCTGTCTAACACACACACACACACACACAGTCAGTGGCACCTTTGTGGTTTTATACACTCTCTACACTCCAAATCAGTCTCGTTCATAACATATTTGTATCACATGAATCCATCAAATATGTTTTTATCAATACAAATAGACACCGTTATATCAAAGCAATTAAAAAATGGATTTTATTACAACAATTACAATAGACAAAACAATACTTACAAAAATAATTCCTTCTACACCGATGAAACAGTCCAACTTAAATTTAAATTATGAATACAAGACGACACTGATTTATAAAAGCAATTTAACATTATTTAATGTTATTAATAATAATAATAATTACTGCATTTACACAAACTGACAAAATACTATTTTTAACATTTCTATAATTACTGGGATGCTTTAAAAAGATTGCGAAAACACTTTTTAATATATATTCTTTTCTCTTTTTTTTTGCTAAATTTATTTGCTTCAATGAACATTTACTACAAAATGAACATTAATGAATATTTACCACATACTTTAATTTGTCCTGTTTACAACACAAATACTTTGACATAATGAAACAAATATCTTTAGAGATACTAAGCAATGATAGAGATAAGAATCACTAAACAGATTATTTCTAATGCACGAGAACAAATAAAGAATTTTAAAATTAATGCTTTAATAAATACATAATGTTAAGGACACATTCAAATGACTAAACTTTTGAACAAAAAAAGGTTGAATCCTGCTAAAGCAATCTGCAATTTAATATATCTTAGGGCCAAACTATCTAATTTGCTACCTGAGGGTTAAAAAAACAAACAAACAAACAAAAAAAATATAATATACAATAATATCAGACAAATAACATTTCACAGCGGATTAGAGCACATCATTATTTACCAGTAAAATCCTGAGGGCCGGAAGGCACCATTTTATTTGGATATTATGATTTTTAGTAATATCAAATCCAGAAATGCGTTTAAAAAGACGATTAAAATCTTTTCGTCTGCGTTTAAAAAAAAACAAGCTCTAGAAATGTCATAATAACAGCTATGCGGAAAGTCAAAAGTAGATCTATAAAAAGCACATTTGAGACTGCTAAACTATTCACCTAAAGCACAATTCATATTGTTCCATCTAATCTCCTAACACAACAAATGTACCACATTCGGGTAACAAGTGAACATCGAATGACAAAACATAGCCTCAAGTCAGAACTGAATCACGCTGCAAATTCTGGTACTGTGGAAAGGGTATCCATCTTCCTCTGCAAAACTCCTCCCTAAAATGGAGGCAGCTGTCCTAATACATCCAACGTCTCGCTCCAGCACTTGGGTAAAGCTTTGAGAAGAGTCAGACGCTACGCTGCCATCAGCACGAGGACAGGAGTAAAAGGAAGAAAGCCACGACAGCCACCAAAAAGAGAGAGGCTCTATGTTTTGGCTGCCTGCCAGTGACCCCTTTAAAATGCCATTGTGGCTTTGATATTGAATATATGCAAGTAATGCAGGAGAGTGAGAGCCTTGTTCTTTCACACACAAAATTCATAAGCTCACTCTACAAGAGCTACAGAGAGCGCGCTGTTGGACACTACAACAAAAATGGCTCCCATCTTCATTTTGAAAGATATAATTTCTCACAAGAAATTTTAATCATCCATACAAAGTCACAGAAAATGACTTTTTGAGTGTCTCTCTCTCTCTCAAGAGTCTCCCTGTAACCTTCTTTACTTGCTTTTTCTATGCCAGACTGTCTGTTTTTTTTTACCTGTCCGTTAATCAACCTGTCTAATCGTTGTGTTCAATGAAGAAATCAGTTAGAAATTCATATAAGAAGCGAGTACTGTAAATGATTGGTGTGCCAAGCTGAAAGTGCGATTACTCAGCAACATTTCAAACGTCACATCTGACAAAGAAAAACAGAGACTCGTTTCGGTTAGCATTAGCTTCTCTGATGCACACTCATCAGCCTGCAGGCTTTCATAATCGCACCTTTGCACACCTCTCTGCATTCCTGCCGTTCCACCTCTCTCTCCATGACATGCCCAAATGTGCTTCACAGAGTACTGGGTGGGAAATGCCCTTTTAAACCTACCGTCAACACGGCAGCACAACCGCAGAACACAGGGATCACCTTTAAGCGTAGCTGAATCTGTGACAGCTCCAAGAGGTCATCAGAAATGTAATCCTCCTGCCTATAACGAAAGCCCACATACAAAGAATTAAAATCAATAAAAGTAAAAATACATACTTATTGCAAAAGAACAGCAATCCTAATACCACTCACGGTCCAACACTTCAGTCAACCAAAATTCATTTTTACGTTTCTTTACAGATATCACACAATGAAATAAATCATTACTTTTTATTCCATAATCATTCTTTCTAAAATTAAATTGAGCAATACATTTAAAATTTATCAGATGGCTGTAACACATTGTTTAGCACTTTGAAAGCATAAAATGCTTGATAATACTTCACCTTCAAATAGAAATACTAGTATAGGGACATCATTTCACCAACAGGTTGTTGATGTGCGCACAGCGCATTTTTGCATTTTCAAATACCAATCATTATTACAAACAAATGTTTTACGGGCCTGTGAGCTAAACCAACATGCACACGCACACTGTCACATGCAGCCTGACCAGTTGAAACATGGAGTACTGAGGTTGGACACTGATAGGCCTGTAAGGTGAACTGATATACAGCAGTGTGCAATGGAGCATTTATAATACCATCAAACATTACAGTAATGAAAACCCTGGGTCAAGTGGAAGGAAAAAGGAACACCCTCTACACGCACTGAGCTGTTCAAACTGTCCGAAAAAATATCGGCCCATCAGTTTGTGCTGTAGGCAACAAAAATACTCAACCAACAGAAAACAGATTTCTCTAGGCCTCTCATATGAGCCACAACTATTCTAAATTGACCATGTGCTCCAAAATGTAGTACTCCGTTTACAAAATATTTAGCAAATACCTTTAACGAAAAGGCAAAAACTTAAAAGCTTACATAGATGTACAAGTAAAATGACTACTATTAAAATCAGATTCATTCAGAGCCCAATTTCAGCAGTCTTTAGCCTAAATACCGCAAAATGTTAGAAAATTGAAACAGAAACGTTCACAACACTGTATGTCTAAAAAAAAAGAGAAAATATTTTATGTTTTTGTTTGAATGGAGCTCTTGCGCTCTCTGTTAATCATAACACATTTCTTATGGATATAGCTAAACTAATTCTTAATATTTTAAACACATTTTTGTGTCATAATGCGTATTCATTTTAATGATTACGTTATACATAAACAACTTATCAAACCTAGAGGCCATCTACCGCTACAATATGAATTACAAAATAAATTCACACCATAACCTTGTGTGACCTTCAAAAATTATATTTTTTATTTGTTACATCCTTGATAATGTACCTAATTATAATTACATATCTGCAGCTATGAAAATGAGACAAGGTTTTTTTAAGTCTACGTTTAAGTCTATTCAATTATTGTAACTTGTAACATTTATTTGCTTAGATGTTGTTGTTTTTTTCTTGTTTTTATTGCACAACCCCTCTGGGTCAGGGCATGATACCATCCTGTGTGTGCTGTGTCACAATTTCTTTCACTAAGCCACTTTACACTGACTCAACATAATATGAAGGGACCACTATATTTACCAATGTATAGCCTTGTGCCTCCTGTGAAGCAGCCATCTTGTTTTGCAGTCCTATGACTGCTTATTTGATATCAATATCAAAGAGAGATGTCTCTGTCTGCTTTAAAACTATAATGCATGAGCATGCAAAGCCAAGCCACATGGGCAACAGATTCATGGTGCCTTTTCAAATCTGGAATTATACAAACATACATCAGGTCAAAAAAGGATGATTTACAACAATTTAAGGGGAAGAAACCAGACCCAGCACTCAGATCGAAAGATAAACGTAAAGGAAACAACAAATTTGAAAGGCAGCATGGAAGCCCATACTAAATCTGAAACGTTTTAATCTGCACGCCATATGAATCCTGACAGAGTGCACTGCATTTTGATTAACATTCGTGATTCTAATCTAAAGACAATATAACGTAAGGATCAATTGGTATCTTTTAAATACAGCAAGGAAAAAAAATTGTACAACAAAAATACAATAAAAATAACCTATTGAGGAAATGCGTCATAATAAATGCTTTCACTATATAATAAATAAGGTATAAAGGGGAACCAGGAGTTGTTATAAGTTTTACTCCGGTGAATATTGCTCAGTATTTTCTGCAGTCAACTGATGCTTCGGCACATACCTTAAAGTCTTGGCAATACAAAAAAGCTACTGTTTTACCATTATTTGCTGATGAAAAAATACATCACACATTGACCTTTTGTGGTAGGGCATGTTGTCACATTATAGTATATGGGGCCATTGAACAGCCTCGTATGACTGTTCTGCTAAATTAAAATGATTATGAAACAAATAAGAGTGAAACCGCAAACATGTAAATGTCATTGTACAATAACCTTAAACCACTGTTCTGAGCGACAATATTGCAATTGATATATATCATATATTTGCAATATTTTCCACAATATAAACCTTATGCCCTAACCTCACATTTATTGAACATATAAAACAAAAACTGTCAGCTGAATAATCATTTTTCAGTTATAAATATCAGTTGTAGTCAGGCTATAATTGTTCCTTCATGACATAGTTGATTTTGTCTGTCACTTATCAACCCAAAGGCTCAAAAATAGGACGATAACGGTATTTTAAAATTCACTCAAATGATTGCAATATGTCAGTTGTTAATTATGATAGAACTTTTAGTAGCTAACTGAACTCTCATATTTGTTCCAACTAGCCACCGTCTTCCGTGTATTATTGTCGGATGAATCAAATAAACTAGCTGTAGCCTATTTAATAACTCATTTGGGAACTTATGATGCATTTGAATTGGCTAAGTCAAAGCATCTGAATGCTTTACTGTACTAGCTATTGTGGAACAAACCACTTATGGACGAGAGCATCCAAGAGCGCAACAGAACTGCACTGACACCAGTTGCGAGCTGTGGCCGGAGACATCACGACTTCAAAACAAGTGTTACAGACACAGAAACGCGGAAGGAGCATCTGCCCGTTTCTTTTTTTCTCAGTAGTTTTGCCAAATGCCTTTGACGTCTACGTACTGTCATTAGACTATCCAGCCCTTACCTAAAATCGAACTTTTTACTAGAAAAACAGCGAAACCGCGGTGAATTACAACGCAGTCATCCACCGCAAGCGAAAATCTCACGCGCACAGACGGGCCTTAAATTGCGGATAAAGAGCAGCAGGCTGCATGCTTGTACAGCGTCCAGACACGCTGATATTCACACTGCACTGCAGCACGCTGTTGTGGCATCACGAGTTCATGGGGTTAATGAGAAACCGGGCTCACGTGAGCACAGGTGCGTCAGCTGTCTGAAGAGATGATCGCGATAAACTCTTTCTTCATCTCGCCGAACGACACGCGCTAACATGTAATCACAGTCAAATGAGCGCCCTGCAGCCGATCAGCGGTTTACATGCGCCGTCTTGTTTACTATGATTAAGCAACATCGCACACAGTAATATAGCCATTCATAAACAACACAATCCCCATAACAACGGCAGACTGTATTAGACAAAAAGATTTGCGCCCCACCACGATCCTCTTACCTGTGATTTAATGAACTGTCTGGTGAACATGGAATAAAACTTTGAAATGCGCTACAATAGAATCTAGCTTTCAAGCTACGAGATAACTACAGTGTTGGATGATTGTAAAATTCCGCTCTGTCTCCCTTTGTCTTTCTAATGAGTATGAGCGAGACTCTGGATGAACTCCATCACCATTTTGATCAGTTTCAGACAGACTCCAGACACTCTCTGGCCACTCGCAGCGGCTTCGCGAGCGTCGGCGCGCCACAGACTGACAAGCTCCAGACCAATGGCGTCCCGAACTGGAGCATAATATCCAATAACAACAGCCCCCAAAAATGATAACCTCTGAATGACTCCCCGGATGGGTGCAGAGAGAAAAGAATCTTTCGGAAACGCAGTCAAAGAAATATGATTGGGGAGGTGAGGATGAATCAGATTGATCATGCAGACATCATAACGCTTGCTGATATGGATAAACTCTTGAGTCGCAAGAGAGAAGCAGACGGCATAATATTTGCTTTTACTCCGCGGGCGACCGTAGCTTTAAACAGTTGCCTGGATAGCATCACCAAAGGATAACATATTAAATATAAAAAGAGTGTAGGCTACTTGCTGATCCATCTAATTTGAGGTGCTTGTATTAATTATATTTCAAGAGAAATTAAAACCATAAACTAAAAATATAAATAGTTTATTATAAAAGAATAATAGGACGTTGGCATTTCATATAAATAGCTAGGCTACATGATTACACATGTGCTTGGTGTAATCATTGTTGGTTCTTAAGCCAATTAACAGAATTTGGGTTGGTAGCTAACATGAAGTAGTAGGCTACAATGTTGTAGTGGTTTATTACAGAGACCAGGTCCAGTTCCTGTAAAGCCCTTCAACCTGTCAATCCTACAGTGCATCACTGTCAACTGCACTGAGGCAGATCAGATTTTAATGCTGTTTTCACGTTCAAGTATTTGATTTAGATTACATGCTAATGGAAACGTGCTTCCCAGTGAACATAATGTTGTAAATTGGTAGTTGAACGGCTGAGAAAGTAAATATCACAAGAACTGCACTTGATACAGTCTTCCAGTGGCTTCTTCCAAATAGCATCTGTACTGGTTAATTACTCACCTTCATGCCATTCCAAAGTATGGTTATGTTAGCATCTGTACCGCTGCCTCGACAGACGGCAAGACTTGTTTTATCCAGGCCAGAGATACAACTCATGTGTTTCGAGAAGATCTCTATCTAAATCAATACGGGGCTGTTTTGTCACCCCGTAGTAGCAAGTACGTTTTTGTGTGTTAAATGTAGGCGTGATGTTATGTAAAGTGTGTGTTGTAGTGGTTTATTACAGAGACCAGGTCCAGTTCCTGTAAAGCCCTTCAACCTGTCAATCCTACAGTGCATCACTGTCAACTGCACTGAGGCAGATCAGATTTTAATGCTGTTTTCACGTTCAAGTATTTGATTCCCAGTGAACATAATGTTGTAAATTGGTAGTTGAACAGCTTAGAAAGTAAATATCACAAGAACTGCACTTGATACAGTCTTCCAGTGGCTTCTTCCAAATAGCATCTGTACTGGTTAATTACTCACCCTCATGCCATTCCAAACCTATGATCACTGTCAACTGCACTGAGGCAGATCAGATTTTAATGCTGTTTTCACGTTCAAGTATTTGATTTAGATTACATGCTAATGGAAACGTGCTTCCCAGTGAACATAATGTTGTAAATTGGTAGTTGAACGGCTGAGAAAGTAAATATCACAAGAACTGCACTTGATACAGTCTTCCAGTGGCTTCTTCCAAATAGCATCTGTACTGGTTAATTACTCACCTTCATGCCATTCCAAACCTATGTGACTTACTTTCTTCTGTGAAACATAAAAGAAGATATTTGAAAAAGTTTCTCTTTGTTTTTCATTTATATAATGGGGGTAAGTGGTCAGCGCACTGTTTGGTTCCCAGCATTCCTCAAAATATCTTCTTTTGTGCGGAAGAAAGCCATACAGTTTTGGAATGACAGGAGGGCAAGCAAATGATCGCTGAATGTTTCGATTTTGGATAAACCGTCCCCTTAAGATTAGAGATATTCTTCAAAGACTAGTAAATTTGAGAAAAGAGAAATTGTGGTGCTTCAGAATCTTGAACCTGAACATCTCGAGCACAAAATCTTGGCTTTGCAGACTAGGGCTGAGCATATACAATTATTTAAACATGACACATAAAGTATAATTTTATATAAATGTAATAATGTAAGACGAATGTGTTTCGTTTTCTTGTGTGCATGTAGATGATGAGTTTGATGAATATGATAAGCCTGGTGCTGAAAGGTCAAGAAGACGGAGAGGAGAAGATGATGACTTGGAAAGGTAAGTCTTCACTGTCTCATTCCTGGATTAGATTTTATGTCTCTATTAAGCAGAATGAAAAAAAATAATAATAAAGAGAGCATCAGTTTCCCAGAAGCACTCGTAGCATTTCAGCAAAAGTCTTTCATGGCATTCAAAATAAATCTCACCAGCATAGATATAGAGTCTATTGGTTGCCGTGGGGTGTGGTTTCTGCAAAGCAAATGAAGTTGTTGCTTTAATATCTTGCTTTGCTCTACTGAAACGGTGCAAGGCATTTCAAAGATTTATTGTGAAAGCACCATCATTTTTGAATCATAAATGTATCAATTCACAGTGATTTGGAGGAGGGAGACTTACTTGCAGAAGATTGGCTGTCATCTAAAAAGGTAAAGTGATTTCCATCATTGCCAGTTTCTCCTCTACTTAAACTTATTTTTCAGTTGCAGCCTTTTTCAGTGCTTTTAAGCAATCTTAACTGATAGAAATACATAAAATATTCCCAGCAGGTGTACTTGATGTTCAAGACTTATGAGGTCAACAACATATGTAACAATTTCACCAAAATATCAATCATATTAAGCAGAAGATTATTTATTTTTTGTCCACCCCAGAACCCCTCAGAGCTGTCGGATGAGGAGCTAAATGATGACCTGTTACAAAGTGATGAAGAAGACCAAAATGCAAGGTACCCTAACAAAGCCAACAAATAAAACCCTACACTCTAAAAAAATAAATAAAAAAATGCTGGGTTAAAACCAGCTATTGCTGGGTTTTTTATTTTGACTCAGCTGGTTGGGCTAAATGTTTTTACCCAACATGATGGGTTGTTTTATTTAACTCAACTATTGTTTAAAAATTACTATATTGCTGGTTTAAAATGGGCTGGAAAATAAAACATTACACAAAGAATTACTAGAGACAACAGCAATAATCGAAAGATGAACATTTATTAATAAGCAAGAACACCCATGGGGAAAAAAAAGACAAATTGAATTTATTTGGGTGAATAGTTTACAAAATTACATACATTTAAACTCGTTTAACAAGCATTTTAGAAAAAAAATATATAACATTTTAATTCAAGTATATTAAACCATTCTCTGTTATCCCTTTTAACCAAAATAGTGCTGATTCTTGTGCCGGTGTTTCACCAAAATCTGAGCCAGTGATGGGCTGCTTTTCGGCTGGGGAACTGCAAACCTCAGACTGCCGCCTCGCGTTTCACTCATAACTGAAAGATGCTGTGACTGACTCCATAACCTGCCCATAAACAAGCAGTACTGAGATTATTTGAACATAAAAATAAATTAAATTCAGTATTATGTTGAATAAAATCAGTTATGCAAGGCAAAGCGTTTCCATCATGCAAAACAACAGCTGCTGAGACGTTTCGTCGGAGTGAGAGGGAGGGGTGTATAGTTTCAACGGTCAGTGTGATTGACTAACCCAACGGCTGGGTAATAGGGGTGTGCGATATTGACAAAAAATTAAATCTCGATATTTTCTGGGATTTTATCGATAACGATAATTAGACGATATGTTGCTGAGTGTGTTATTGTGCTGGTACCTTAAGGACTGCCGAAGACAGCGGACTCCTAATGTTTTTAATATTCTTCATATTCTGTGTGGTGGTCAGTTCATACTGATAGAAATTAATCTTTTCCAATAAGTTTAAACTGATTTTTGCATTTTATGGGCATTTTTACCTTTATAAAGCCATTTTTTCTAAAAGTGTCCATTATCTTTTGAGTCAAATTCTTACATTTAATCAGGGAATTAGAATAATAAGTCATTTGGGCTGTCACCAAGCAAATTAAATCAACACAGAAGCTGCATCTGAAGTGGCATTTAGATGTATTTACACACATGTATTTTGTTTAATGCAAGACATGAATGCATTTAACCTGTAATTACAAATGCATAAATAATGTTTTGATATATTAAACATAAAACGTTGAATACTGATATTTTAAATGATTTAAAACATGAAAAAAATCTACAAAAAAAAGAAAAGAATGAAAAAGCCGAAATGTGAAATTAAAACCGCAAGTAGGCGGCAGCAAATCACTGTTAATAAGTGAGTCATTGCGATTGAACCGAATCATTTAAACGGTTGATTCATTCAGGAACGTAACACCGTCATGTTGCTCAGAGACACAAAACAGCACTGTGGCTGTATTCGGAATGATTTTTGTTGGCGAAATAGAGCAAAAACAAGCAATATGGTGTCTAAAACATAAGTATCTTAATTAACTTATTGTTTATTGAATTCAATGTCACATTTGTAATCATTTTTGGAGAAAAATGGTACTCTTCGTGTGAAACTGAATAACTATATGAAGTGGTATAAATATATAAATTTTCTGCCATGTCTTGAATTTGTGATCATTCTAAATGCATTTTAATAGACTGAATCATGCAGTGAAAGAAAACACACTAAATGCGCACACGCACTAGTCTAGACTTCACGTAATGTATGCGTGCGCTCTGTAGGGATGTTTTGAATGGTTTTTGCAAAATACTGGATAATGTCAAATCGCACATCGTTAAAACAACAATTACGATATTATCGCAGACTATATATATCGCACACCCCTACTGGATAACACAAAAACTACCAGCACTGGAAAAAAAACAACCCAACATATGACCCAACAGGCTCAACCCAGCATTTTTTAGAGTGTAGACATTTATAAGTTATCTTGTATTGCTGTTTTTGGTCACTTCTTTTATTGAAAAACATAAACTATTGGGTGATGAGACATGAATGAAAATTCCTGAAAATGCCCTGACTAATGTGGATTAAAATTATTTGTTTTAGAAGACCAATATGGCACTCATATCAGTGTAAACATTCAAAATGTTCTTTTCTTTTGGGTTAATTGTCAAATTACTAATTGCGAATCTTCTAATATGATAAAATTGCAATTGTTTTAAGTTAATACAGTTGACGCTACTGCTTGCTAAATCTGAAGATGAGATACTTTTTATGATTATGAATGTCAAAATAGTCTGCAGTATCCCAAAATAGCCTGTATTAAAAGTATTTTTTGCCTTTTTTGCTTTTTATCGTTGTTGCACAGAAAAATGTAAGCTTAAAATGGATATAAAATATCACATTACCCAAACTTTTCAATTTGTCAAAATTGCCTTCACCCCATAATTTATGCAAAGCTTCTAAAATCAATTTATGCTTGCTCTAAAATCAATAGTTCATCCATAACATAATTAGAGATGACATTGAACTAACTTTGACACCTGCCTTAATCAAACAGCTTTCTTTTTTTGCAATAATAATAAAAAAAAAAAAGAGTTGTTTAAAATAAAAATTTTAGGTGACATGCTTCACTTCAGACTCTAATATAGTAATTGTGGTAACGGAAGGGCAAGCACAATAAAAATCTACAAATTCATCAATTTATTGTCCAGAGCTTAACACATGCTTGTCTGTTGATGTCTTTGTGTCTGTGATCCAGTGGTCAGGGTGACGTTGTGAGTTTAAATGCCACACTGGGTCTGGGTACGTCTGGGCACCTTCAAGATGAAGACCCTGATGGAGGTGGATACACTGAATACACCTATGAAGAGACAGAGCGGGGCCAACCGGGTTTCTCTCAGGGTGAGGAATATGAGGGAGATGAGTACCAAGGGGAAGATGAAGAGGTGGAATACACAGGAAACCAGAATTGTGATGAATATCAAGATGAAGTGCTGGACCTACAGATCGACGAGCCACTGGATGATGATTTTCAAGTAAGTAACACTTTCTCTTGCTATCTCTATTGCTTGCACACACTCCCCATAATTAGGTCTGTTGCGGTGAAGAAATTTCTCTTTGAGGTGATTTTTAATGGCTCAATATCACAATATGTGGTGATATCGCTAGAGATGCAATGATCGACCTGCCAGCGACCGGAATTGGCCGTTTTTCCACATGATTGACTCTGACCGGTGACCAGTCAGTCTGACAATTCCGAGCCAGGCTGTTTTGACATCACACCTACGCTCATATCCGCATGTAAATATGTAGTCAGTGTGGAAATTCTTCACTGTGAGTGAAGAAGACACAAAGTTCCCAATTTGTAATACATGTAGGCCCAAAGTAAACCTTGGGGAACCGCAGGAAGTAGGTTTTTTAAAGGGGCAAGTGAGAGAATTTTATATGCCCAACCGGACAAGAAGCCTGATTAAAACCTCCAAAACAAAACTAACTAGGGAAGCACTGAAACTTGGATTTTATTTCATTCAGTGTAAACGGCGACTGATAATGTATTGATGTCATGCCAGATGAGGCTCGAGCAGCCTGTCTGATTGAGAGAGAGACGTGCAGAAATCAAAACAAATGAGCACAACATCACACACAAAGTAACTCACAGAAAGTTACAGATACATAAATATTTATAAATATGATAAAGATATTTATAAAATATGATTTAGGTAAGCAACATTACACGACCAAGATGTTTCCCCGAATATCAACACGATTGCGAAGTGACACTGATTTTATACAATAGTAGTTCAATAAACAAGAAGTTAAAATTAAGTGACTTACATTTTAGACACATCATTGACTCTTTTTGCTCAATTTCGCAAACGAAACGTGTCTCCCAGCAATACAGCACTGTTTGGTTACTGAATTAATCCACATTTTTGAAGGAATGGACTGAGTCAATGATTCAGTAACCCATTCATAAAGACAGTCACTTGCCTCCTCCATTTAAATTAATCAGCTGAATGAATGACTAAATGACTCGCTCATTTGCCACCACCTACTGGTGGTTTGGTTTCATATTTAAAAGTATCGTTGCATTTCTCCCAACATTTCTTAGTTGTATGTTCGAAAAATTATTTAAAACATTAATCTTATAAAATTATTTATGCACTTGAAATTTTGCAGTGTAAATGCATTTATGACACCTCAGCTTCATCAAACAGTATGTATAAATGCATCTAATGCCAGTTAAGATGCAGATTCTGTTTCCTCTGCAGTGGAAAGATGGAGTTTGTTGATACTGATTTCATTTAAACTAACAACTGTACATTTTTTGTGAAAGATGACACATTTAATAGTTAAGCCTAGCTCACTCTACAGGAGTTTTAAAACGAACCTAACCGATTATTAAATCTAGTTGCAGCACACACATAAGGAGAATCTTTGCAGATTATCTTGCCTCAAATCTTAAACATGCACACACTACAAGATATTATTAAAGGGGTCATATGATGTGATTTCAAGTTTTCCTTTCTGGTTGGAGTGTAACAAGCTGATTGTGTATAGATAAGATCCCTGAAGTTGCAAAGACTAAAGTCTCAAAACCAAAGAGATATTCTTTATCAAAGTTAACGCCCCCCTAAAATGGCTCATTCTAACACGCCCCCACATATCTACCTCACTATGTGGAAATATTTGCATAATGCTGCCCAAATGTTCACGCAAAGAAAGAAGGCGTGGTTTCAGTAACACAGTTAGTGTTGAAGCAGCCATATCAGGGAGACACTGTGTGTTTCTAGGCGAAAGCAAAAGAACTTTAGTTCAAATGTTCAAATGCGGAGTTTTGCGCATCGTGTGTGTGTGTGTGTGTGTGTGTGAGAGAGAGAGAGAGAGACAGCGTCACATCAGAGAGAGCGAGAGAGAGACAGCGTCACATCAAAGTGGAGTCAGCTGTCTTAACCGTGGCTTGTGTACTGCACACATACCAGCTTCATCACTGTGTCTGTCACGCGACTCTGTTCCCCTTTCGGGCTCTGTCTTTACATTTATTTTGAAAGATGAAGCTCGCGATTATGGTAAGGGGCGTTACATTTCCGACGAGTGCTTGCGGTGTTCGGCCAATCACAATGCACTGGGTCAGCTGGCCAATCAGAGCAGACTGCGCTTGTCGGAAGGAGGGACTTTGTAGAAAACGAAGCGTTTGAGAGAGGCGGGGCATAGAGGACCTACAATAATGTACAGTATTTTAAAAATAATGTGTTTTTTGAACATTAAAGCATGTCAACATATTCTGTTACACCAAATACACAAAATAATGATCTTTAAAAAAGCATCATATGGCCCCTTTTAGATTATCATGCCAGAGGGAGCGCCTCACGTGATCTCACGCAGCAGATCGTCATTGATATTTCAGTGATGTTTACATATGTTAGCTAGTGTGCTAGCTGCTTTCTACACTCACCCGGTACATTCAAAACTGAGGCGATTTCACTCCAGTGCTTCTCTTTCTCCTTACAGTTGTGATACGTTTTCGACACATTATACAGACAGTCTGTTACTGTAAAACGTCAAGAAGCAGTTTCCTCCGTCTCAACTATCCAACGGGGCCGTACAGCAGCTGTTTTGTGGTCACGCATTGGCTATTGTGAACGTACTGACGTGATCATATAGCTGTCATCATCCCAGTTTAAATCCTAAATATCAAACATGTTTGATATGATCGGGGTGGCCCTGATTTGTGTGCGAGCAGATCGGGAGGTGCAAGATTCGATCGGTGAATGCCTCACATTACCAGATAATCCACGCCAAACATCAGGACAGATCGAGGGGCTTGACAAGATTTTTGCTCCGATTCTCAGGAGGGGGAAATCGGGGCTAAATCGGGCTAAAAATCCTATAGTGTGAGCCAGGCTTTATGGAAAAAAAATGACCAGTTATAAACATAGTGGGAAATGACATCTGTTTTGTTATACCGTTCTCAATTTCAGTTAATTGTTATTTCTACCTCTTTCCGGTCACAGAGCACTTTAATTTGAGAGTTGTTTAAGTGAGAGAACATCTGTAACTTAGTCCAGATTGAGGGAA
>NW_015505433.1:1237692-1239209 GCF_001515645.1 Sinocyclocheilus grahami
CCCCCCCGCCCCCCCCCCCCCCCCCCAGTTCCTTTTGGGAACTCGGACAAACAAACGGAGTTGCTAGCTGTCTTACAATGACAGCTTTCAGTGTAAAAACCTTGTCCCAAGATGTTTTTGATAAATTTGGGACACAGAAGAAGGACCACCATTCAAGTGGGACTTAAATATGCCATAGAGGGGATATATAAAAGATTTTAAAATAAATATGGTGAGTAACAAGATTCATTTGGAAGTGAGGGTTTCATTAGGTGACTCTTGTAAGAGGGGAAGCAGCTAGGGATACACCGATACCAATTTTTCCAGTACTCGCCCAATACCGATACTTTTATTTTTGATACTTGCCGATACAGAGTACCGATACCGATATTTTTCTTGCATTTGTACATTTTTTAAATATTGGGTACAGAAACGAAAAGGGTATGTATAATGTTAGTTGGTTAACTTCATTTATCAAATAGATACAGTCAAACCTAAATTTATTTGGACACCTTCAACATTTCTCACATTATCACAGTTTATTCGCTATAGTTTAGAAAATGGTAATAAAATATGACAAGAACTCATATTTTAAACTGTGTCAGAACAAATTCAGCTTGATAATTTTAGATAACTTTGATAGAAAGGTATGTAATGGATTACAATCAACCAAAAATTATTCAGACAGTATGACAGTATTTACACAACTATCAATACTTAGTCGGGCAACCCATAGCCTTAATGACAGCCTGTAGTTTCCTGGGCATCCTGTCAATCCAGGTTCATGCAAACCTAAACTTAAATTTTTTCTGAATAATTTTTGGTCCCAAATTTGTATCAGTTTTACTGGTAGTCCACTGAAGAATTTTTGGGTATAATTTGTCACAGTTTACTTTATTTTCCTATCCTCACTTACATAAATGAACTATAGTGTCCTGCACCCACTAGTAAAAAAATTATATCTGGTCTCTGAATAATTTTTGGTTTGACTGTATATCCTTCGGTTATTTTCACTTCATTTTGCCCATTAAAATGTATTTTACAAGTTGTTACTTTCACTGTAAATTTTTTGCTCTATGGTACATCATTAATTTAATAGCATTAGAGCTGCTCCATTGCAGCGGCTTAGTACTGTAATCACGTGCTTTGCTGTAATAATGCAGGGAACCACTCTTATAAATCTCCTCTAACTGTGATATTTTCAGAAATAGAAGTCGTGTTTTTTTTCATCTGAAATGTGCTGCGATTTATATTCCAAAGCCACTCATATAATGCAGAAACACTCAAGCAAGCAAAACACGCGCAACGCGTGCACATATTTGTACTGGTGTGGAATGAGAGGGACAAGTAGTACAGTGCATTTCACACAGGCTGCTAGATTCACTTTCGCCAGAAAGTCGTGTATGCCTAAGGTTGAAAATAAATGATGATTATAGTGAATGCCCCGATAAATGGTCTTATTTTTACAATTTAGTTTTAATCCAAATGATGCGTGTGCTGAGTGAGTGAACATCAAAGATCACACAACAGAAGTGCGC
>NW_015505433.1:1242792-1243334 GCF_001515645.1 Sinocyclocheilus grahami
CAATAATTTAATAATTTTTGGTTTGACTGTATATCCTTCGGTTATTTTCACTTCATTTTGCCCATTAAAATGTATTTTATACTTTCACTCTTTCACTGTAAATTTTTTGCTCTATGGTACATCATTAATTTAATAGCATTAGAGCTGCTCCATTGCAGCGGCTTAGTACTGTAATCACGTGCTTTGCTGTAATAATGCAGGGAACCACTCTTATAAATCTCCTCTAACTGTGATATTTTCAGAAATAGAAGTCGTGTTTTTTTTCATCTGAAATGTGCTGCGATTTATATTCCAAAGCCACTCATATAATGCAGAAACACTCAAGCAAGCAAAACACGCGCAACGCGTGCACATATTTGTACTGGTGTGGAATGAGAGGGACAAGTAGTACAGTGCATTTCACACAGGCTGCTAGATTCACTTTCGCCAGAAAGTCGTGTATGCCTAAGGTTGAAAATAAATGATGATTATAGTGAATGCCCCGATAAATGGTCTTATTTTTACAATTTAGTTTTAATCCAAATGATGCGTGTGCTGAGTGA
>NW_015505433.1:1243352-1246630 GCF_001515645.1 Sinocyclocheilus grahami
CTCTCTCTCTCTCTCTCTCTCTCTCTCTCTCTCTCCCTCTCCCTCTCCCTCTCCCCTTACCTTTAAGTAACTTGTGCATTGTTTTACTTGTTTTTGACGTATCCGACCGAACTACAAACTTTCCAGTGATGTCTGTGAGAAAGGGATATTCATTCGACAAGCCGCGCATCTGCGCCGCAAAAATGCTTTTCGTGTCTTGAAATAATAATTTCTAAACATTAAACATTGACTTTCAGTCTTTATTCACCTTTTTCTCATTGTTTCTCATTAAAATTAATTAAAGTAAATAGTGTAAATGACATCGCTGAGGGATGGAGAATGACTTAGAATCTTTTAAATTAATAAATTGTTCAAATATCAAAATATCTAACTCTAAATTAAAATGCTAAATAAGCATAATTAAAAAAAAAAAGAATATAGTAGTAATGTATAGTAGTAATATATAGTAGTTTTTATTTAAGAACATGCATGTTCTTGAAACTGGGATCACAAAATTAATTGTGGTTATTGTGTGTATGTAAATGTAAAATATGAACACTTTCAGTTTCTGTTAATAAAAACGTTAACAAGCTAGAAAACAAGCAACTTTGTCATAATTACAGCAGAAAGGCAGAAGATCTTACAATGTGGATCGTTTGATTATTGTATTGGACAATGCACGGCCTTTGAGTTAAAAAGAATTTTAAGAACCACTGCTTTTGACCCAACTTTATAAATGTGTTTGTTTCATTTTTTTGTCCTGCCTGTTTACATTAATGTAAGACATAACCGACTTTATTTAGATCAGTACCTTGTCATTACAGACAGCTTGACTGAATTTTGAAATGTATTTGCCTATTTATGCACATTAGTCACATCACTAACAGACATATGTTAGTTACTTTATTGTATACTATATGTTGTCACGGTGTTATTTCCCTGCGGGGATAGATTCCAAGGTACTAGCACAATGAGGTCAATTTTAAATCACTAGAATATCCAAAAACGGCTTTACAGCGTAGCTATTTAGATTAAGTAGTTGTTGTGAAAGCAAACATTACTATATTATGGGTAGTTTTAATTCAATACTGCCCACTTCTACTTCATATTACTGAGTTTAGTGTGTCAGGTTAATTGCAGTGTATTCAGATTTCCCACAGCCAAAATAAAATCTCAGTTTAAGGAGTGAAATGTGGACTTTAGCAGAGGGAATGGGCTAGTGGCCCGGTAGGCTTTAACAGATGGACAGAAACAGGACCTGTAGGTATAGCAGGGGGATGGAGAGCGGACCTGTGGTGGCTGTAGAAGCAGAGACAGGACCGTGCGGAAGGGGACAAGATCTGTGGCGGAGGACGTGAGATTCAGCAAGGTAGTCCGCAGAAGTGTGCGCCCATCTCTCCGGATGCTTTTGTACATTCTGTGCTTGAGCGTGTATGAGAATTTGCTCAGAGTCACATGATGATATGTTCCCTGTCAGTGAGTTATGTGTGTGCCAGAGCTTTCTTTGTGTGTGTAAAGACAACACAGTCAATGATATTTTCACCACCACTGAGCTGTGTGCATGTTTATCTCCCATTCTCTGTGTATCATGTCAAACATTTACATCTCATTGAATTTCAAATATCAGCAGGAATGGTAATAGGGCATAGTAATGAGACTGGGCTCCTACTGTTATGCTAATTTAGAAAGACTCCACTTCAGTGCGCCCTTCCCCTCCCCAACTTTAGAATGCTACACTGGGCCTTTCTTGCCGCTCTCTCAGATGTGGCATTAACATTTTCATTCAGAAGTGATTTTGCTTCATTCTAATGTTTTATCTTCATCAGTGTCGTTTTTGGCATTGAACAGGTTCTGGTTGTGCCGACCTACGACACGCACCGCAGCAGGTGTTTCAGTGGATGAAGTACAAGAGATCAGTTTAGCCCTGATGTTCAAGTCCTGCTTGAATTTACATTGAATGGAGTAAATATTAGATTTTTCTTCACAGGTGGATGAATACCCGACTGTGTATAGGGAAGAGCAGACTGACCGACAAGAAGTGCCTGAGGAGGAGGAAACTGAGGAGCAGGACCGCTCTCAGGTCAAAGAATTAGAGGAGGTAAAGAATGGCTGCTTCAGATAATGTTTAGTGCTGTGTTCGATACATCGATACTAGGGCTGGGTATCGATTCAGATGTCCCGATTCGATTTCGATTCGCAAGCTCTCGATTCGATTCTCGATTTTTTTTGATTACATTCAGTGAATATAGTTTTAATACAAATGCTATTGATATTTCTAAAAAATTAACAGTAAACATCAGTTTACAAATGGTGAATTAATAAAAAGAAATTAAGAACCACATTGCCTGTATTTTAAACACATTCTTTGATTTTTTTTGTATAGGGTCCTTTTTTAAACAATAATAGGGCCCTTTAAAATGTTCTTATTTTTTCTGATAATCAAATGAAGGCATAAAACATTAATAAAATTTTTACTAATCAAATGAAAATTAAACCCTTTTATTTTTTGGCAAACAAAGTGCTGCACAACAGATGTTTACTGTTAAAATGAAAAAGAAAACCGATGTGATTATTCCTTAAAAATAAAGATTTATCAATATTTATTAGCAGTAGTAGCATAGAGTCTTAAGACTGCTAAATAGTAATATATTCTGACAGTTTCTTTACGTTAAATTAAACTTTTATTTTGACGGGTTGCCGTGAAGAACTTGCAGCTGCTGTGTATGTGATATGATGGTAGTTTTCTCAAATGAAACGGTAAAATGCTAATGAAGTGACTCTCAGAGCAGCTGGAGATGACATTCGTGTTCATATCATCATATAGTGAGACTGCAGAAGCTGAAAACACCGCGAGCGTCATCCGCGCTTTAGTATGTGTGTAGCAGAGGTGTAAAGTATTGGAGTAAATGTAATTAGTTACTGCACTTGAGTATCTTTTCGGGTACTTCGTAGTTGTACTGAGTATCAAAGATATTAGCAACTTTTACTCTTTACTTCACTACATTTTTGAATGAGTATCTGTACTCTTTACTCCACTACATTTGAAATGAGTGTTGCAGTTACACATTACATTTTGCATGGACCTAGCTTTTTCTGCAGCAGTTTATTTCTGCTACAAAAGACGTGATACTGCCTGCTACAGGTTTTGCCCTTACTCACCCAAACTTGTCAACAAGGCTACTTTATGTAAATGCGAGTTCCTTAACAAGTATTTGTGAATCAGAGGTGTTTTATATATGAGATGGGGAAATGACTGCAGCCGGCAATGAGGCCCAAACCAGCGCTTCGGCTTTTTAATT
>NW_015505434.1:0-713 GCF_001515645.1 Sinocyclocheilus grahami
TGCTCATCTCCATGACAACCGCAGCAGTTAGCATGCTAATCATCATGCTAGCCGACCCTGCTGAATACTAACATAGGATGAAATTAACAGCACAACGAAAACACTCAGATTTCAAAATAACTCAAGAACGTTACAGCTGTACTTTACCAGTGCACCAGCAAACGGGCTATCGTCGACTGCCTTCGGTGTCAGGGAAGACCAAAGCAAAACCAGACCCAAAAACGTGCCAATGACCAGTAAACTTCGAAGGATGAATCCAACTTTTAATCTCATTTTGGAAAATCAGTTGACAAATAATAAGAAAGAAAGAAAAAGGGGAGCCAGCACAAATAAATAAACACTCCGCAGCCTGTATGGCCACATCGAGTCCCTCCCTCTCACTCTCGTTTTCTTTCTCTCTCTCCTCTGCTCCCTTATTCATTTAAACTCCAACTGTCCTCTTTATGATTCAGTCACGAAAAGACAGTTCTTAAAAAGGCCAGCAGTTGCGTGCGTGCGTGCGTGCGCCACGCAGCCATGCCATCTAAACACACACATGGATGTGTGAATGAACTCACACGGACATGCAGCGTGATTAATATGAAATAAAAGGCCCTTCGAGATGTGCGGGGCGCTCACGTGTAGTGGAGACATCCACAAGTGTTGCAGCATAGGCGTTTACATGTACAACTATTGCAAAAGTGTTGCCGCTTTGTGCCACGCACACATGACTA
>NW_015505434.1:1308-2703 GCF_001515645.1 Sinocyclocheilus grahami
CACACATACTGATAAAAAATGTATAGCCTGAATGCACTGTAAGTCTGCTAAATTGTTATTATTTAAAAATGATCAAATACTACTTTGATAATAGCCCCCAAAATTGCTCTGTATTTTCATATTTCCCATTAATTTCCTATGTCAATCCTTTTTTGACCGTGAAGATCACGTGTGACTATATATTTTTTGAACATCATTTAGCCTTTTCTAATCATTTTTATGATTTTGTGTTTGTGTGTTCATTTAACAAGTGTCACAAAAGTAAAGTTTTATACCATTCCGATGAAGTCTTCCTCTTCTTAAAAATCAGGGCAATATCAAAAGTGGCAGTGAGTATATTCTGTGTCCACCAGCTGCAAAGTACTACAGTGCAACTTCTCCTTCATGAACACGTCTCGGGGGACACGTGTTGACACATGGTTTGCCCCTGCAAGGCCGATCAGCTGTCCTAACTGTCTCCCTGCACTGTGTTAAGCGTCTTACATTACGGATATTGCAGTTTATTGCTCTGGCCACATATGCAGTCCTCATTGCTCCCTGCAGCAGGACAATGGCATGTTCACACAGGTGATCAGGAACCTTGTGCATCTTTCTCCTGGTGTTTTTCAGAGTCAGTAGAAAGGTTATAACTGTGAGCTACAGTTCCTACCGTCTAAATTAATAAATAAAAAGTTATTTTGAGAATAACTTTTTGTTTCAAACTTTGTCTCAAAAGTCTATAAAGGTCACCAAAACTATTTAGTTACCATCATTCTGCAAAATATCTTAATTTCTTCTTTTTTTAATATCTTCTTTTCTTTGTTTCTGCAAAACAGAGAAATGCATATCGCTTTCAGTTAACTCTCATCCAGATTTTTCTGTCTCTTTCTGGTCCCTTGTTTTTCTGAGTGATGCTTTCTTTTTCTTGCTTTAATTGGGTATTATTGAGGATTTTTATAAATCTATTAATACTTTTATACTCACTGACAATAATAAAACTGTTCAGGCCATTTTTATTACACTGGGCAGTCGTAGTAATCATTTTCAGTCACATGATGGCGCCAAATTAATTCTTACATGGGTATAATTGTAGAGAAATTGGAACGTAGTACACTTTACTTTCCTATGGCGATTGGTTTCTGGCTATGCTCCTGATATATGTCTAATGCAAAAATGTATACATGTTTTCACATTTTCAACACGGATTTTTGCTGGTCCCCTAAAGAATCTGTGTCACAAATTCATTTTTAAAATAGCAAATTATATGTTTTCTCTCATTTATCATGTCATGTAGGCCTAAAATAATAATGAGCTGTCATGCTTGAAGTGTTGACTACAGATTTACATGTGAATTTACAGTTGAAGATTTCAAGATAATTCATAAAATAACAAAATATGTATTTAATCTCTCTCTCT
>NW_015505434.1:6642-6930 GCF_001515645.1 Sinocyclocheilus grahami
GAGAAGAACAAAATTGGGTTACAAAACTGAGTGTTCAAAAAGTTTACTAGTTTTAATAAGTGGTCATACTTTAAAAAAAAGTTTCTTTAGTTAAGGATGGTCAATGCATTAATATGACCTAACAATGAGCACTACATTTCCAATATTTGTTAATCTCGGTTTACATATGTTAGTTCAGGTTCATTAAAGTTAGCATTTTGAAGTTTAATCATGCATTAGTAAATGCGGAGATTAGATTCTTTATTAGTTCATGTTAACAGTTGTGGTTCGCTAATGTTAAAAAACTGA
>NW_015505434.1:7906-14856 GCF_001515645.1 Sinocyclocheilus grahami
AGATAATTCATAAAATAACAAAATATGTATTTAATCTCTCTCTCTATATATATATAAATGTATGTATTCAATGCTTAAAAAAACATGCTAAAGTGGAAATTGCTTGAGAAAGAGCAGTTCCCAGTCGTGTCAGTCAGTTCCCACATGGAGTCCAGCAGTCCTTGAATCAGTGTCCTCCTCCTGCAGTGCTTGGCCAGCTCACTGGAGGTGATGCTTGACAGGATTTGGGCCTCTGTCGGAATATGCCCCCCATGTTTTTTTAAAAGCATGGTCTTTTTTGCCTCTTTAAGACGGGAGATGTCATCCTTGTCGCATTCAAAGATACAGCTGGACAACTTGGAGCAGAAAGTGCCATACAGTGGATGGTGCTCCGTTGTAAGACCCGCAGCGAACCGTCATATAAAGTGGAAGACATCAAGACACACTGTGACCTTCCATGGTCGAAACCAGGTAAGAACTGGAGTCACAGAGATGTCATCCTTGTCCCATTCAAAGATACAGCTGGACAACTTGGAGCAGAAAGTGCCATACAGTGGATGGTGCTCCGTTGTAAGACCCGCAGCGAACCGTCGCATAAAGTGGAAGACATCAAGACACACTGTGACCTTCCATGGTCGAAACCAGGTAAGAACTGGAGTCATACCTACACTAATGAGAAACAAGGAAAGAATCTATGCATTTTCTTAGATTTAAATTTGCACCATTAAACAAATATGCTAATCCAGGTTAAAATACGTTTTTTGTTTTATTGATTGCAAACAGTGAACTGGGGTTCTCATGCTAAATTTTTTATTTTAAATAGTTCTAAAAAATTCTCCTTAGGAGTGCTCTTAAGAAATATGAACAAACACCTGAACAAAAGCCATGTAAATTAACGTTCTAAATTAGTGGAAAACATGCAGATCTGTGATTTATTCTCATTCAGAAACTTGCCTGAAATGCTTGCTAATATGAATTAGAAATGTATTAACAGCATTCCAAACATTCCTATCAGGAAAAGTTATAAAGCTACAAACCCGTCCCGCTGCAGCAGTCCCTGTCAACATAAATCACAGCTGGCTCTGGCTCCCCAGCATCCTTGTATCGCTTCACGATGCCCTGACACAACTCATCCAGACCGGCTCCCTCACCAGTTGTAAGGACAGAGTTCAGGACTTGGCCAAACTCATTGCCAACGTTGATCATCCAGGTAGCAGTGTCCGCAATGCCACCAGCAAGCTTTTTAGTGATCTATATAAATACATAAGCACATCGGGTATAATCACTGAAGATATATACACACACACACACATACATGTATATGTATACATACACTTACCTTTTTGGTAGAATCAAGCTTCAGGATGCTACCATATGTTGATGTTATGACACCCTTTAGCTCATCAAGGTGACTCAGAATTTCGTTGGCATGGGCGGTCTCAAACCACTGTGCCAGAGGTAGGGGGCAAAAAGGTGGTGGCTGCTCATAAACCACTTCCAGTTGGATCAGAGCACATCTGTTTTTGTGAAGCTCACAGTCCGTCAGGTAGTCTATAGTCCGCCTTGCCCACTCCTCGCTATGAATTTCTTCCAGCGCTTGCTGCAAGTAACTGGAGCTGTTTCCTGCAGTTCTAGGCTTCAGCAAGGTCACACACTTCCTGTCAAGGGCAAGGTGAGTGGTGAGAACAGCGGGGAATTTATTTCTGTGGGAGGGATCCAGTTGTTTAAGGATCTCTGAACTCCAAGGGCAGACAGGAATCATACACTTACTGCAGCGAGGGTAGTCTACTCCAATTAAGTAGTATCTGGAGTCAACATCAATGACTTCCCTCACTTTAGTGTAGATACCTGAATGGTGCATCTTCCTATTGCACTGTGTGCATTTCAGAGGAATACCCCACATCCTCATAGGGGCCCACAGAAACATCCGCTGCCTGAAGTAACTGCTTGGATCAGGCAGTGAAGTAGTAGGCTTGCTGGGACTTGGTGGATGAAACCAGTTTTGGGAAAACTGCTGCTTCAGTCGCCCCGTGCTGTCATACAGACACTGAGCTATCCACTTCTGGTCTGCTGGTTTGATCACGCGACAGAACTGCTTGGGGAGAAAACTCACCCAGTTCACTTCTGGAGGCCTCAGTGATGGAGTGTGAAGTGTAGTTTGTGGAGCTCCTTGCTGCTCTTCGATGTATGCAGGTGACTGAGCAGTCGATGTTGTGGGAGATACTGCTGGTGGATCCACAGATGGTCTGTCTTGGTCTGAAAGACTAATCAAACGATGATGATTATCAATGTGGTGAAGCAGTCCAACTGCACCCCACACTTTTGCACCACACTGGTCACAGCATTCTTGGACATGGTAATCTGATAGATGTTCAGTGAAACCCTCCACATCAACGTCTTCGCTACAAAGAGTATACTTAATTGAACTGCTGCTCTGAGGGGCCGGTCTGGAGCAGTCACTGCTCTGAGGGGCCGGTCTGGAGCCTGCACTGCTCTGGGGGGGCCGGTTTGGAGCCTGCACTGCTCTGAGGGGCCGGTCTGGAGCCTGCACTGCTCTGAGGGGCCGGTATGGAGCCGGCACAGCTCAATGGTCCTGCCTGCATGCCTGCACTGCTCAGGGGTCCTGCCTGCATGCCTGCACTGCTCAGGGGTCCTGCCTGCATGCCTGCACTGCTCAGGGGTCCTGCCTGCATGCCGGCCCGGCTCAAGGGTCCTGCCTGCATGCCTGCACTGCTCAGGGGTCCTGCCTGCATGCCTGCACTGCTCAGGGGTCCTGCCTGCATGCCTGTACTGCTCACATATTTCACCACTCAACATGTCTGCTTTTGTATATTTGATGCAAGTCTTTTATATGTATATATATATATGCGTGTGTGTAAAATATAAAACTCCAAAAAACTCCATTCTACTGTTGCTATATTAACACATACAAATTGACAGGACTGTGTGCCATGCAGCTGACCTTAGGGCTGATGACTCTGACCCTCCAGTAGCTGTCGTGGAGGCCCAGGTGACCAGTCAGGTGAGAGACACTGGACCCAAATCCCCTGATGAGGAGGACACTGAGGAAGAGGAGGATGACACTGCAAGTCCTAGCACATCAGGCCAGATAATGTTGCTTTCCTGTACTATCTTTTACTTTAAAAAAAAAATTATCTGGTGCAGTGCAAAACACCTATTGTCAACAGTGTAAAGTTAAAATATATGCATATACAATGCAAAATAATTACTACAACACCGTATATATTTATTGGACTGTGGTTGGCGTTTTTCTCAATTTTCAGAGTACACAGTGTGATTCCAGAGGTGTCTTGGGCTGGGAGGCAGTTGATGCCCTGGCAGCCTACCTGGTTGGCCTAAATCGAACGATCACTGCCTTGTCATCCCAAGAGGCCGACATAGTCCAGCTGTACAAGGCTCTGCATGCCATGGACAAGGTACCATCAAAATATAGCCAGAGGGTTAAGAAGGCGGCTTTGACAGGACCTTGGAGAGCATCCAGGAAGCAGAGTGGCTCTCCTCCAGGACAGCAGGCAGCAGAGAGGTAATTTGACTATTTGGATCTTCACTAGTTTATAACCCAGTATACAGTTCAGATTATATCATCCTTCTTTTCCTTAGATTGTTCATGACTCTTGGGCAGGCAGCTCAGGACCCTGAAGTCCACAGGGTCTGTGAATGTGTTTGCCTACAACTTTTGAAAGAGTTTCAGCAAGCATGGAACAGGTCCAAGGACACACAAGGAAAAACTCTGCCACAATCTATTGTGGTGGTATACAGCCACTTAAAACAGCTGCTGGAGGACAGCAATGTGGTTCTAGGACAGACTAACCTGGTTCTGGTCCCGATAAACACCACTACTGTCTCATCTACTGCTTAATTTACAGTGTTTGTAAAAAAGAAAGACACAACTCTTGTGGTGAAATAGTAACACATCCATCCTTTGGGTGGGAGATTCCAGGTGCAAGTCCTGGCAAGAGTGTGTGGTGTTTTTTTCAGATCAGTATTTTATTATTATTATTAGTTTTTATTACAAATTGTATAGTCAAAAATCAATCAAACCCTTTACTTAAATCCTTTGTGAGTGTTCATGAAATATGATGGATATTTATTTTTTCTTTCCTTTTCTTTCTTTCCCCCTTGTAGCAGTCCCTTTTGCCCTGTTCTGGGCCCGGCGCCCTCTGGCTCTTGTCTTAAGGTATGTCATTGTGGTTTTATCATGTCCATTTGTTTACCCAACAAAGAGCAAAAAGTTTTTTACATGGGTATTTGATATCCACATGCAATTGGTCTGAACCATAAAATGAATTCATAGTTGTAGTATAGCACTGGTGACAACTTCCCTGTTTGACCCCCCTATAGCCCTATATAATCTAAAGCACCTTACAGCAACCCACACCAAAAAGACAGCAGTATTACTGTGGTATTAAACCTTTACCTGTAGCCTACATATTTGCAGATCATTCATGTTATCGAAATATACAAATTAAAATGTTAAAAATGATCTGCTATGTATTTAGCCTGTGTTCAAATTGAGTGGGTAAGACAGGCTGCCAAATACCACAAAAACATCAATCTACCATAAACTGTCCTTTATTCATGGAGGAAATGGCACATTTCTACCTTGAAGGAATGACATTTATAATATTAATTGCTGCTGTCACTAAAATCTCATTAACATGCAAGTCAAAAAAGCAGTTAGCAAACGATATACAGACCAGATTTTGTTATCAAGTAGTGGAATATCAGAACTAAACGAGTGACTCGAGGTTCAGTGAATTTAAAGGTGAAATAATAAATTAGAATTTAAAAAGCAAGAGTGATATCAAGCACAAAAATGGCTCAACACCAGAGGGAGCCAAACCACCATCTATCAGCATAACAAAGACAGACTACACAGGCAAGAGACGCATATCCACTCATTATAATATTAATTGCTGCTGTCACTAAAATCTCATTAACATGCAAGTCAAAAAAGCAGTTAGCAAACGATATACAGACCAGATTTTGTTATCAAGTAGTGGAATATCAGAACTAAACGAGTGACTCGAGGTTCAGTGAATTTAAAGGTGAAATAATAAATTAGAATTTCAAAAGCAAGAGTGATATCAAGCACAAAAATGGCTCAACACCAGAGGGAGCCAAACCACCATCTATCAGCATAACAAAGACAGACTACACAGGCAAGAGACGCATATCCACTCATTTTCTGCTTTATTTATAGACGAGAAACTCTGTAACAAGATAGATTCCATTGAAAAAGTCAAAGATCTCATTTAATTAGGTCAACCCAATGCCTCGACCCAAGTGTGACTCTAACAGGTACAAGAGCTAATAAAACCGAGTCAATATACACAACTTAGATCTTTAAAAGGCACCAAATAAATACAAATAAATATGCAGTCAAAACGATCCCAGAGAAAAATAAATAGCGTTAAAAAAAAGAAAGAAAAAAAAAGAAATAATACAAATCCCCCATGCAATCTTTAAAGACTGATACAGAACATTCTTTCACTGGACTCTTTCACTTCCAAAGTCCTAAAGCTGCACTGTTTTTTAATGTATAGGGAGCAATTGGGAGCCCAAGTTAGACCCCTACTAGAGAGTCCAGGCTGTTTTCTCCTCGACCAGCAAGGTGCTCATTGTGGATGCGTTTCCACCAGCCTTGTGTCTCTCGGTGTTTCTAGTCCCCTCTTTCAAGAGCCTGCACTTTCTCAGTCTGCTGCAGAACCTTGAGAGGGACCCAGAGCCAGACAGTAAGAACATCCAGGCCCACATTAAGGATTGTGGGAGGTGTGTGTATGTGTGGAAGCCAGCTGATCGGCTTGACCACAACCCCAGGTCCTATGAGCTGGCACCGCTGTTGAACTTGTCCAGAACGGTAGTGTTGACTTTCTGGAAGATCCACTGTTGTGTTTCAGTCTCGGGGTCGCACTTGTTCATGAAAACCCGCTTATCGCTGGGGCTACAGTCCATGCAACCGTTGCTCACCAGGTGGTACAAAGACTTATCCTGGAGCACAAAGAAGATGGGATGGAGAAAGAGAAAGAAATAAAAAAATAAATAAACAAGAAACACAGTCACCGTGACTCCGGTGGAGGCCTAATCCTGCTTTATCTCCCACTAGCCTTCAGTCAGATTACAGGGGTGGAACTGAAGAACCAAACAAGGAATACGCTAATCAGAAAAGCTGACTTCATTTCATGACTTGAGTTTGGAAGTGAAATGTGAGAATTTGATAAATGATGGATGGATGGGATGGGATGGGAGGGGAGGGGAGGGGAGGGAGGGAGGTAGAGAGAAAAAGAGGGTTGGCCCCTGGGTTGATTTACTGTTCTCTGCGCCTCAGGCAGCTCCACTGCCAGGTACCACCTCTTCCTTTCAACTGTATATTTCCTCTCTCTATAGCGCCGTTATTGACCTATCCTGCAATGACAGTGATTTTTTTGCTTGGCACCTTAAATCTCTTACGTGAGAGGGAATATTTCAGTTTAGGCTCGTTCTACCTCGCTTGAGGGCTAGAAAAACTGAGCTTCTGTATTAGGCTCCGGCGTTAGTGATGGGCCCAGAGCGGTAGGCATTTGTCCACAGGGGCTTCTGTAACAAGGTGTACACTCTGTCCTATCGCTGCTCTGTTGCTGTAGATATACTTTATTTACCTCCTAAAGAAGATGTGGAGAGGGAATATGGAGGAAGACAGGTGTGGCTTTTCCTTAGAGATGGTATATGAAAATCTATGAAGCTATATGAAAATTTAACACCTGGGTGTAAAACATTACTCATGTAGACTCTAATGGATTTTATTTCAATAACGCCAAACCCTTTTTCATTCCATCCAGTTGTCTTTATTATATTTATATTGTTCTTAAAAACAAATACTGTGACTACTGAACTTTATATATATATATATATATATATATATATATATATATATATATATATATATATATATTATATATGTTTTTTTTTCG
>NW_015505434.1:16123-33816 GCF_001515645.1 Sinocyclocheilus grahami
TATATATATATATATATATATATATATATATATATATATATATATATACTGTATATTCGTTTTCTTAACGTTATACAACATTTAAAAAATATATATTTAGTTAATCTAAAGGCTTATGCAATCATCTAAAGGCTTATGTATAAAACCTTTCTCAAGACATCAATCATTTTTTTGTATTTATGTATATTAATTTAAAGTCATATGCATCAATGCATACATGCAAACATATATTTACATTCTCTCAAAAACAGTTTTTGAGAGAATGTAATAAAAAAATATATTTATTTAGTTATTTATTATTTATTCATATATGTATTTATTTATATTACTCTAAATACTTATGCATACATGCACATATATAGTTACATTTTCTCAAACAATTAGAAAACCTTTTAAAAATATTTAGCGTTAATATGATATTTATTTATTTCATTTTTGTCATTTTTATTTTTTTTCTGAGAACACAGAAATGTTTATTTTTGCCTACAGAGCGTGTAGTTACTGCATCCACCAGCAGGGGCTCACAGGGTCATGCTGACTAGACAGACCTTGACCCCAGACCTGTAATCTAGGCAAAGGCAAGCTTTGAAGAAGCTACTTGAAAGACGTTAAAACAAGATATTTTTGATATGTTTAAGTTTTTAGTCACTACGTACAGTAATTCTCATACATATGTGGTATTTCATAAGAATGAGTAGCTATGTTCACATTTTTGACTGCATTACCTTCCTGTAGCTCCAGTGCTGGTTGCCTTTCATGCCATGACAGTCATACAGGGTGATGGGGCTATTCTGACTAATAGCATCAAAGCAGAATTTTCTGGTGTGCAGGGGATCCCCAGGCCTGATGTCCTCTCTCCAACCAAACGTGAAAATCTAACCACCACAGGAAACAGCAATTCTCTTAATTTCAAGGAGATTATCACAGAATGAGCTTCATGTCATGCTATCATGTCTTCAAAGTATCAGTTAGTTTTTAGAGTGTTGCTTAAGAAATTACATGAGCATCTAATGCTGTTCACATTATTCACACAAATCAGTACTAAGCAATGCAGGATAGTGTACAGAATAGGAGCCTTATACCTGCTCATGTGCCCATGTTCGCTCCGCACCCTCTTTCAGACAAGTATCCAGACGCAGCTCGGTGCCCGTGGAGCCATGTTTAGAGTCGATGCACAAACCAGATGCTGCATTACGGATCTATTGACAGAGAAACAGATTTGCTGAATGCCACCCATCAATTGCACAAGGATTTAACAAGGTTAGCTTTAGCATTGTCATTGTATCTAACAGTTCAAGAACAAGGAATTGAAGATCAAAAAGTTTGTAAGACAAATCTGTACTGTAATACACACATAAGCACTGTTTCAAAACCTAGTGAGCTGCCTCACTGCCTGTAGTGTCTGCATAGGCAGCTGTGTTTGAAGGTAGCATCCTAACAGTCATGGAAATCATGGATTTGGACACAGCTAGGAACTCCACACATACAAATAGCGCTCCACACACAACATGTTTTAACTAATGTCAATACAGGCAACGTGAGAATAATACTTTAATACGCATAATACTAATACTTTTTTATTTTCAGTTGATAAATATTGTAAGTTTATTATGTAATTTATCAATACTGAATAAAGTATACATGGTTCAACAATAAGGAATGTTCTGCCCTGCCAAACTAAGCCCACCACCACCACAAAAAAAGTATTAATTTATATATATTTTTTAAAAAGTGCCAGAAATATTTATATTTTTCATATTATTATTATTATTATTATATAAATAAATAAATTACAATTATTATTTTTATTATACATAATTTAAGTCCACAGAATACTTTTGCTAAAAACATTATTGGTTATTAATTTCTATTCCAGTTATTCATGTTGACTAATTTTGGTCTTTATTGCAATTTCAACAAAACCTCAATATACTATACTATACTATACTGGAACAGATATTATATTAGCAACATTTCAATATTCTTTATCAACAAATGTTGCCTGAGATTTGACAGTTCTGTGAATATTAAAATGTCTAAAATGATGCATATTAATGAACTGAGAATGTCAAAAGCATGTGTAAATTCTTTCTATTACTAAATATTTACACAAGGTATGTGGTTTACACTATTTAGATGTGATAGAAAAGTACTTCCTGACAATAACAATCACCTCTACGGTGCTCTTGAATGTGGATTCAAGGTACAGTTAGCCAAAAGTTTCACTTCTTCCACAACTGTGCAGTGAGGTACAATACGACCCCTGGTCTTCAATCTTTTCAAGTGCTAAATTGGCCTATTTAAATAATGATTCATTCTAAATACACCTGTTCACAAAGACGTGCGCACTTTCCCCACTGCATGAACTCCAGAGAGTTCCACTGCCCCTTGTCCTTATATTGGTCTCTTTTTTTCATTTTTTGATTGGCTGTCCAGGTCGACTAATTTTCTTTAAGGCATTCAGGTGTACTGACTGTTGTCACAGTGCAGCTCAATAATGCATGAGCAGCTGGAGCCACTGCCTCCTGAGCAGACATATGAGTTTAAACCAAAGCTGAAAACCAATACAATCAGAGTGATTTCTACAGCAGATGGACACAATCTTTCTGAGATGGGTGAGGACAATGCATCACATCAGAATGAAATTTCCTAACCCTTGTGTTGGTCTTTATTTATTATTCAACACTTTACTGCTTATTATTTATGGGAAAGGAAATGGTGCACCCGATTTGATCTGTGATTTCTTTTCAAATGAGCTGGATTGGAGAATCGAGCGAGGACATGTCTGACAAATGGAACCAAATGAAAGTGAAAAGCAAGGTCACACCAAGCTCTGCCTTGCCAGCTTATTCTTAAATGCTTATTTTTGTCCCTGAGGTTATAAAAAGAAAACATGTTTAATTCATTTTCTTGTCTATTAGCAGCCTCTCGCTCTCTTTTGGACCTTCCTTGCGCCTGCCGTCGAGTGATGTTTTCAGGATGAATTATTTGACTTGTTCAACACGATAACAAAGACATGCATTAGAACATAATTTACTGCTGGATGCAAGCAATTTACTACCCACTTCTATGAAGTGCTATAAATGAACAGCTATAAATGTGTTCCAATATGTTTTAAGAAGCTCAAAGCCACTATTGTGGCTTTTCGAAAGCCTCTGTTCTCTTAATTTCTAAAGTTTTTCTAGAATTCAGCAGGAGGTTGTGCTGATTAGAAAGAAACAGCAAGAACATTCCTCTTGCATCATTGTAAGTGCTGCTAAAGTCAAATCATCAGCGCCTACTACCCTTTCATGGTTTAGCACTTTTTTTGTGGTGCACAAAAGAAGTAAATTTACTTCATTTTTTTATTTATAATATTTACACCACAAAATAAAGCATGAATATAAATTAAAACATAGGAGGCTACCCTAGAAGAGTGCATGTAATCACAAACCCTTTTGAGGTAAATGCAGCAGAATCAGACCAAATCTGCATGGGTCTCTCCTCTCTTCTTCCTCTCAAGCCACAGGAAACCTAACAAGTGCATTTACACTATAACAGCCTTTGGCAGCAATGGCTATGAGCATAAAAGTGGCTGAAAAGTCTGCTGATTGCATTATTCAAAGTATTTGGGTGTATTGAAGAGGCAAAGAAACAGCTGTGGGGGAGAGAGAGAGAGTATATATGCATGCAGGTGGGCGAGTGGCATATGGCTGACAGCCTGCTTACACATTTCGCTGCCCTGTCAGCTGGAGGTCAGGCTGACCGTGACCCCTGTCCTTTGCTGAAAATGCCTACAAGGACCCGTTTCATTCCTTAGCTACCCCTCTCTCGCTCTCTGTCATGGCCCATGGGGGTGGCTTCGAAAGTCTAATGAGGCTCTTTTATTGAACAATACATCAGGCGGGGTGACAGTTGGCCGCACGAGCAGACCAGCTTGAGAGCATGACGTATGAAGCTATCAGCCTGATGGTCAAATTACTATCATTTCGCCTCAGGACAGAAGATATTTACCATGCATAAATTTCCCTCGAGCAAGGTTCCCCAGCCGCACACACACAGCCTTTTCCTTTTTACTATATTTACGTCGTTAATGCAGAGCGAGCCAATAAGTGAAACAAACGGCATGTTGTCGGGTAATGGACTTTTTTGGGCCGCCTCCACTGAAACATTTTAAACCAAAAGGCAGTTTCCATTACTACCTCAGTGGCTACGTTTACATGCACAATTTTGGTTCAATCGAACTGAATTCATTCTGATTGATGAATCTGAATGTAGTGTTTACATGAACGCTAAATAAAGTGATCGGGTTGATGTGCGCGTTTATATGTCACAAGCTTCAAATCGGAATAGATTTTTTTGGACATGCGCACACTGCACAAATATAGAGTTGCTCACTGTTTGCACATAACCACTCTCCTACACGGTTTCTTTATTTGTTTTTAACAGCGGAATTAATATTGATCCATTTATGGATAAATATACATATAAACCACTGTGCCGTGTTGCTCATATTTATCACGCAGTAAAAATGCCCCTCCCCGCGCCCAAAACGGGTTGCCTCTGGATGAGAATCCAAAACAAGGACTGGTGGGAGCTTGTCCTGCTCCACTTCACAGTTGCAGAATGAAAGGAGAGTTTTATAATGACACGGATTTATACAACACTTTATTCAAAAGGTAGAGCCGTTCTTTCCGCACGTCATAACGCTATTTCTGTGTCATTGCACATGCGCAGTCGTATATATAGATAGATTTATACTAATTTTTATATTTATATATACACACGCTGTCAAGAGCAAAGTGCTACCTGTAATCTCTATACTATTTGTCTCTTATCATGTGTGCAGAATATAAATAAGATAATCTTAGGAACATTGTGAATCTAGAGCATTATAAACTAGCAAAATTGGGCCACTGCAGAGAAACACGCTATCCTTTCTCATTTGGAAGGATAGTGGAAGTTCTACTCACTCTTGCCAGGCTGGTCCCTGAAGGCACCTTGTAGGGGACGTACTTCCTGTAGATGTGGCCCACCCTCGAACAAGGTACATCATACATGCTGCCTCCGCACATCCACACCTGAAAAACCACATACACACACACATTTATACTACATCACAGTACATACAGAGTTGTCTCTATCCTGCATTCTCTCAGACAGTTGAAAAAGCTCAAAAAGCCTCATGCATCACATCCCTGTGAGCTCCTACACAGGCAGGCTGGGTAGGTCTCAGTGGGAATATGCGGAGACTAGCTAGAAATATTGCTATGCTTCCACATCATACCAGCAACAAGCAACGTCCTCGCTGTGGGCTCCAATTACGGATCGACTGGCATCCACTGAAGGAAAGAACCAGAGTGTTTCCAACTGCCTCACGCTTGTGTCTCTACTGTTCCTCTTTAAACCAAAAGAAAAAAGAGATAAAGAAAGAAAGCAGGGTGTTCAATATGCTTCCCTTCCCATCTCTCTCTTTCTGTTCTACTAAGGCCAAGGCTTTGATATGCCTGTCTGTATCGAGTATTGGCTCAGGCATGGTGGAGTGTGGACTTGGCCAGGGCTACTGACACACAGAGGGAGGTGAGAAGGCAGGGGGGAGGAGGGCTTCTAGTTGGACAAGTTGAGTCTGATGGTTTCTCTCTTCCGCGGTCACCCGCTGGGTTCAAGAGAGCTGTCTGCAGATATCAAACTGCACAGACCTATCTCTCCTGCCAGGCAGCGGGTTAGCGGTCAAGCTAACTTCACAGACCCCATCGTTATGGGGAGAGAATCGTTCGAGACATCAGTGCTACAATGCGAGCAAGAAAAAGCCCCTGCTGATCCCTCATTTGAGGATAAAAGAGGAAGTCATGTAACAAATGAAGTTTTAGGAATCATTTTCACACTTTTTTCCACAGCCTTTTTTATCATGAAGCATGAAGGGAGTCAGCCATGGCAGGACTTTAGATATTAAGATGATTTGAATTGCATTTAGAAAGCTGCCTACATCGAACAGATGGATGAAACTTGGACGGAGCGTGGCAGGCAACCAATCAATGGGATGATGCCAGGCCCAATCAGCCCCGGTTTTTATTTCAGTTTGTAGTTGCATGTTGGTTCCGGATGGAGACACTGTGTTACAGTACTAAAGTTTTCAAATGGACTGTTGTTTGCTATTTTACTACCATATTTCAAGGTCTAGTGTGAATGGTACAACTTTATAACAAACAGCAACAGGCACATACTGTGCATAAAAGGAAATAATAATAATAAAAAAAACTGTCAAACAGCCGGTTTAGCCTCTAAACTATTTTTGCGGTTGCCATAGTTACTAGAGAGGCGCAGCGGATAGTGTTCCAATAACAAAGTTCAGTGCCAGCACAAGTGAGAGTCTAATGAAAAAGAGTGGGGTGGCAGGTATGTCAGAACTGATAAATAGAACACTTCCTCACATCCATCGGCGCCAGTTTTGGCCCCGCTAATCAAAACCGAATCACTTCAGAGCCACAGCCAATCACTGGATCACACAATCTAATTCGTTTCAGCAGTCTAGCCTATCTAAACACAAAAACACACGTGTTTTGGCCACTGGTGTGCTTTTGGCTCTGAGGCTTCGCTTAGTAACACAGTAAAGCAAATAACCTCTGCCGTTCAATCTCATTTGGACTTTATTGTTGAAAAGAATGAGAAAAGATTGGCTAGACAGACAGAGAGCACTTCACATTAAGTGTGAGAAAAATAATCTGGTATAGTTATAGTTAGAGGTTTGCAATGGATCAGGAGCAATGCGCTCTTGGATGTGGTTTTGGAGGGTGTGTCTTGAAATCCATTTAAATGCCTAGATTGCACAAAGCACTGTATCTTGTGTGAGTCTTATTTTGTTCTGAAAGGCCAAGAACAGGTAGCAACCTTCATAAGGTCTGTAAGAATTGATATATTATTTGCGAATTGCATAGAGGAATCGACCCAGATGCTTTAACTCACCTTGAAAGATATTTCAAACTGCTCACCGCCCCAGATCTCAAGGCCTGTGTCATATCCTCCCAACTCCCAGAACCACTGTCGATTTACAGCAAACAAGCCTCCGGCCATCACAGGAGACCTGCGGGAAGCAGAAAGACCAACATGCTCAGCCATGTCTTAGACTTCATACTGCATTTTTTTGGACAAAGTCTTAATAGAACCTGAAGGATAGTGTGCAGGAAGGACCACAAATTAAGGTCAAATAACCCCTGGGAAAGTCTGTGAGCATCAGGAAGGATCCGTTACTTAATATAAATGTATTTAATAAAATTCTTATGATGAATCACTTGTGTTATATTATTTCTCACTTGCAAATGGCTTTGGGTTAAATCAATAAATCAATGAATGTAAATAAGAATAAAATCTATATTGATGAGTAGGTGGATACACTAGGGCTTGCATGACTACTATTATTAGCAAACTGGTACAGCAAAGTCGTCGATTAGTCAGCGGGTCAATGTTTATCATATGTATATGACTCATAGTAAGTCATGCAACTTCAAATACATATCCAACACTGCACCGACAGAGTCTGTGCCAGAATAATGCTGCCTTACATTGTCATGATTAGTGCAAAAAACTGCTCACATATTTAACTTGGTTATCGTTTCTGACAAACTCGTGGCAACATCTGTTTATTTGTCATTAACTGTCAATTAAAACTATAATTCAATTGCATTTGAACTGAATTTGAACTGAGATAGCGAATAGGTTGCAGAATTGAAATCTGAATGCAAAGGAGCAGAATTTAAATAAACAGTATTTAAAGTAATTCATCTACTTTTTTCCATCGACTTTTTTTTGTTTTTAAAATTAGCAATCCTTGAAAACAGTTTTAAAAACCTTGAATTTTGAAAGTTTATAGGCCTTGCAGAGATGACAGACAGATAGCTTTGCCGTCACAGAAACAAATGACATTTTAAAACAGACAAAAGTTATTTTAATAAATAGATAGATATAGACAGACAGACAGACAGACAGATAGATAGATAGATAGATAGATAGATAGATAGATAGATATAGATAAAATATAGATTCAGAACATGACAAAGTAAATTATGCACCATCATGATCACATCATGATTACAATGTCAGATGCCAGACGGTGGCAACATCTGTTTATTTGTCATTAACTGTCAATTAAAACTATAATTCAATTGCATTTGAACTGAATTTGAACTGAGATAGCGAATAGGTTGCAGAATTGAAATCTGAATGCAAAGGAGCAGAATTTAAATAAACAGTATTTAAAGTAATTCATCTACTTTTTTCCATCGACTTTTTTTTGTTTTTAAAATTAGCAATCCTTGAAAACAGTTTTAAAAACCTTGAATTTTGAAAGTTTATAGGCCTTGCAGAGATGACAGACAGATAGCTTTGCCGTCACAGAAACAAATGACATTTTAAAACAGACAAAAGTTATTTTAATAAATAGATAGATATAGACAGACAGACAGACAGACAGACAGATAGATAGATAGATATAGATAAAATATAGATTCAGAACATGACAAAGTAAATTATGCACCATCATGATCACATCATGATTACAATGTCAGTTGCCAGACGGTTTGTGTGTACTGTGACAGGATCCAGTGGGCATCCCTCCTGCACATCACACTGTACAGAAGCAGAGAATATAACACATGGAACCATCATAGCATGAATTAATAAGCTCATTTTACTTTCATGCATCTCCTCAAGCTTCTGTGTTTTGACAGGTGAATCCTAATCTACATCTGCAAACAGTCCCCGATGGTAGAATCAGACATAAGCTGCAAGCTGAATTTATTCTGCTCACAGTCCAGTCAAAATCACTTATGTGAAAAGTGAGATTTAGTGGCCAATTCAAGGCAGATCAAAGTGAGAGAGGCTTGCGGTAAAGCAGATGTCAACCAAACATGCTGATGAGTTGCTGTTATCCTCATTGTGCTATTTTCATTAATGCTTACTGTGCTTCCAAAACATCTATTCAGTCATTATATCACGTGCACTTACGGGGCTTAAGCCTGCCAATGGGGTTTGAGAGGGGATACTGATGGATTTAATGGATCTCTCCACTTGTTCAGTGGCGTTTGAATCCCGAGACTTGGCTAAAGCAGACATGAAGCGGTACAAAGTGTCTGTTGGTAGTGCAATCTTTTAATAGAGCATGTGGGATAAAATATGGTAATGCAAGGGCTGGAATGACAGCATGTTTTGGGATTATGGTTATGCATATACTGCACTTGCACACTGCACAGACGACAGAGAGCCCTGGTTTGAGAGAGGATTTGTGGTGGATTTATTTATTCAGCTGAAATGATCTATGGGCGGATATTTCATCCGTCATTGGTGGTAGTGGTGCGGGTGGCAGGCCTCATTTATTCATCATGAGTGGCCTTTACACAGTCAGTGAAATTGACAACTGTATTGGTATGGTAACACTTTAGAATAGGGAACAGTTATTCAACTATGACTTTTCCCTCAATAAATAAATTCCTAATTTGCTGCTTATTAATAGTTAGTAAGGTAGTTGTTAAGTTTATGTATTGAGTATGATTATAGGAATGTAGAATAAGGTCGTGTAGATTAATGCATTAATATTTGCTTGATTAGTACTAATAAATGGCTAATATTCTAGTAATATGCATGCTAATAAGCAACTAGTTAAGAGACCCTAAAAAAAATGTGTTACCCTGTATTTACTAAGAGGTGTAACTCTCGAATTGTCCTCTTCAAACTGTTTGAATAAACCAAAAAAGCAAAGTCAAGCCTAATATAGATAATACAGGAATAATGGGTATAATTTGAATCAATGTGCCCTGAGAAATCTAAAAACACTAGTCTCATGAATTTAGGCAAACGTATTACCAAAAATAAACCTACATACTGTTAAAAAGTTTGTGGTTGTAAGTTTTTGAAATAAGTCTCTTATGCTCAGTAAGGCTGCATTTATTTGATAAAAAAAATGGTACAGTAATATAATTTGATTACAATTTTAGTCAACTCTTTTCTATTTTAATATATTTTAAAATATTATTTATTTTTGTGATGGCAGAGCTGTATTTTCAGCAGCCATTACTCCAGTTTTCAATTTCACATGATCCTTCAGAAATAATTATAATACGCAAATTTTCTGTTCAAGAAACATTAATTATTTTTATCAGTGTGTCATGGTCGGTGGTAGTGTGAGGAGAGCTAACGAGGAGAACTAAACAAAGGGATTTACTCTTGTCACAAGGAATCACACGTAGCACGAGAAGACATCAACATACAATTCCAGACATGGGAGAACTGAACGGGCTAGAACTAAATAGGGTAGATAACGAGGGGCACACAGGTGATGGGGATAACTAACAACAAGGAACAGGTGATACTAATAATGTGAAAAGGAACTGGAAGGACCAAATAAGGAAGGGCGCCCTGGAGGCTGGTGCAGGACTGGAACTGGGCCAAGACAACGAGAGCCTCTAGGGCGGATCAGGAAGCCATGGCGGAGCAGGCAGTTTGGGTTGCCATGGCGGAGCCGGGGACTCGGGAGGCCATGGCGGATCAGGGGGCTCGGGAGGCCATGGCGGAGCCGGGGAATCGGGAGCCCTCCGTGGGCTTAACGGGGAAACGGAAGCCCTCCCTGGGCTTAACGGGGAAACAGGAGCCCTCCCTGGGCTTAACGGGGAAACAGGAGCCCTCCCTGGGCTTAACGGGGAAACAGGAGCCCTCCCTGGGCTTAACGGGGAAGCAGGAGCCCTCCCTGGGCTTAACGGGGAAGCAGGAGCTCTCCGTGGGCTACACTCGGGAACAGGAGCCCTTCCTGGGCTGAACTGGGGATCAGGGTAGTGGACGTGGTGCTGGCACTGGAGGGTGCTCTGGAGGAGCAGGCACAGCAAAGCGCTTTCGAGGAGCCGGCACCGGGAGGCACTCTGGAAGGCGCTTATGAGGAGCGGGCACTGGGGCTGGAACGACACTGGGCCCACATGAATGTATGGTGGGCTTGCCATATCGATGTCCGGCGGGCTTGCCATATTAACATCCGGCGGGCTTGCCTGAGGAACGGCCGGCTTACTTGACTCGGGAACGGCCAGCAGATAGTTCCCGGATCGTGATCGGAAGCTCTCCAGACACCGGATGACTCCCTCCTTCCAGCCGAGGTTGGTAGTGTCTGGGAGCTCCGCGGGACGATGGTAGGTTATCCCGATCCGGAACAGCGTCAGGAGGGTTTCTCCCTCGAGGGAGCTGGCGAGGGCGAGCGGCACGAACGCCCTCGTGTAGAGAATCCGGTCGGGGTTCGTCTGAGCCGCGGCGATTAACATCGCTCTTTCCTCCATTTGGACGGGGAGAAACGAACGGGAAAACAAAACAAAATCACTTTTCAAAAAACGAAAAACAAACACGGGTAGAAGGGGCGCCTTACTGTCACTTTTAGGTCTGGAATTCTGTCACGGTCAGTGGATGAGGTAGTGTGAGGAACGAGGAGACCAGGAGTACTAAACAAAGGGATTTATTCTTGTCACAGGGAATCACACGTAGCACGAGGAGAAGACATCAACATACAATTCCAGACAAGGGAGAACTGAACGGGCTAGAACTAAATAGGTTAGATAACGAGGGGCAGACAGGTGATGGGGATAACTAATAACAAGGAACAGGTGATACTAATAATGTGAAAAGGAACTGGAAGGACCAAATAAGGAAAACAGGAACTCAATGGGAACATACACGTGACACAATGTTGAAAGCTTAATATTTTTGTGGATACCATGAACATTTTTTTCAGGATTATATGATAAGAAAGTTCAAAACAACAGCATTTATTTGAAACAGAAATATTTTTGTAATATTTTGTGTGTCGTGGACAATGTCTCCACTGTCATTTTGATTAATTTAATTGCTGTATTACCTTCTTTAATTACTGACCCCAAACCTTTGAGTTGCTGTGCCAAAATTACTAGGGGACCCTTAATCCATCATAGAAATGACTTATACTGTTATGTTTCAATACACCAAACCATTGCAAAAAACAGCCTTAGTTTCTTATTGATATCTTCACTGTTCACTTCATGAAACCATTTCTATGGAATGGTCAGCATTTAACAAGGATGAAAATGGCAAAGTACTGTGTACTGTGTCCGCTCGGGACTTGATTTAAACTAAGCAGGACCAAAATATTATGGATGGCTGAAAGCAGGAGAACGGAGAGGAGAATGAACGAGAATGAGCAAGAGAGCGAAGACAAAGAGGCAAGCCATAAACAATAATTGGAGGAATGGGTTTGTGTAAAGACGGCCAAAGTAGATGAGCAGCATGGCGCCAAAATCTATTTACTCTCACGTAATACTCTGGCCTGCTTCCTTCCTATTTAATAAGGTGCTGAAATATAACAGTCTACTCAATTAAGGCAGCTAATGGAGGAACAAGCACTCCACTGGAGAAATGACCATGTTGCTTTTCTTCCCTTCCACCGCCAATAACAGCAGCTCCAGCTGAAATCGTGTCATGGTGGACATGGTCCTGGAATGGACACTTGTGTCTTGGCTATTGCAGACAATGACTCGTTGGCTGTGGGGTTCGCCGATGGTTTATTTGATCAGTTGGGCACCCAGCTAGGAGACTCAGGCAGAAAGAAACAGAATCACTCAGACATCAGGAGAGGCAGGAATCAGCGATGGGGATGATTGGAGCACCCGATCAACAGGCTCCGGGGAGCTCTGACGACTTGACAAGTTTTTTTTTTTTGACTGCTCTAGCCACAGCCAGGGCTCTTGATTGTGTTTGCACGTTCTCGTCTCCCAGTGTGTTCATGCATGCACAATGACACAGTCCATTTAGGATGTATCTGTTTTTCAATGTTCGGTCTCTTATTCAGACACAGAAGAGGGAGCTGATTACTTCAGGGGGCCGCTCGCTCGGTAAGGCTGCCGTGCGTGGTAAATATAAGGATAGGAACAGCTGCGGTGGCTGTATTGATTGGCTATTTAGGCCTTGGTCTGAGGGGAGAGTGTGGGTCGATGTGGTGGTTGGAGTGTCAGTATGTGTGACGGAAAGGCAGGTGAAGGAAGCAGAGAAACCTCACATCAGGAGTGTTCTGCACCACTGGAGCATACCATCAGGTCAAATACCTTACTACAGAAGAAGAGAGAGATAAGGAGAGAGAGAAAGATGAGAGAGAGCGAGTGAGAGAGAGAGAGAGAGAGAAATAGGGAGGCCCTCTTGGATGTAAACCCCCTAGCTAAGTATAAATCTAACAAGATGAGCCCTTCCTGTGAGGCGATGTGGAGTGAAATTGAACACGGAGGGGATCTGTATGATTTTGCCTGGAGCGAGGAGGGATTTTAATATGGAAAGTTTGAATGTTGTGCATTCTCTTTACACTAAAATCGCTCCGATACACGGGCACAGTGTGTTAACAGACTGTAATGCAACAGCTTGTCTGAAAGAAACATGTATAATTCTGTTATGCATATAATTAGAAAGACAAATTTACGACTGAGAGTGAATGTGATCATTTATTGTGGAATTTAAAAAGATGTGTCAAGAAAAAATTGTGTACCTTTAAATAGTCCACCCAAAAATGAATATTCTGTCATTATTTACTTACTCTCATGTCATTCCATATTACTTATATTCTTCTGCAGAACATAAAAGAAGATATTTTGAACAATGTTGGAAACCACACAATTTTGGTTACTTTAAATTCCATTGAACAGGCAACATTGAGAAATTTCTCAAAATATCTTATTTTATGTCCCACATAAGAAAGGAAGGAAGTCAAATAGGTTTGGAGCGAGGCAAGGATAAGTAAATGATGGCAGATTTTTTTATATTTGGGTGAACTATAACACATGCAAATAAAATCTTAACCAGGCACAATGTGACTCGATTCCAGCTACAAGCAATTTGTCTGTTCACGTTGAAAGCAAAAAGAGGTGTGGTGCAAAACAATCAATCACAAAACACAGCCTCTTTTTGTGCACTCAGCATAAAACTAAATACACCTACCTTGTATTTTCATGACTTTATGACTTAATCAGATGTGATTTTTTGTAATGTTTTTTTTTTCTTGAGGAACTTAAGGAATTTGTGATGAGATATCTGTTTCTGAACTTTCACAATCAATTTCTCTTCAGCCATGTTGGACATTTAACATACATGAGAATTCTGTGTGGGCGGGTAAACGGTGCGACACCACAGAAATGGAAACTAATGGTAGTGGCAACTTTCTAAGAGTTGAAGTGTAAAAGTGACAGCACACTAATTAAACAGTGCTGCTGAAAATGTCTTATGCTTAAAAAAGTACATATTTAGATAAAATAAGAATCCTTCATGACCCAATTGTGTTTAAGAAAACAAGAAGAAAAGGGCAGCATTGCCTTCATTTTAAACATTCTGTTTAAGACACAGGAACGCTTCTACGGCCCAATGATAATTCAGTATGGGCGGGGCTAACTGGTGCAAGAAATGTAAACCAAGTGACCAAAATGACAAAATGTAATGACACTCGATGCTTGTCAAACTAGGCTTGTTTGGACCAAAACAATTATACTTTTTACTAGAGTTGGGGTAATCGGACTCATACTCGGACTCGAGTCTGGTCTCGAGTAAAACTTTTTAAAGGACTCGGACTTGTCACAGACTCGGATGCATTTTTACTCAGACTTGACTCGGAAAATATGTCCCAGTCCAGGGACAGTTGACGGAAATGTCACTGACTCAATGCATTATCACAAAAGTGATATTCAGTATTTGCATGTGTTTTTAAGTCTTGTCCAGTACATGAAAGCCGACGGGTTTCTGTGCTCACACACCGAAAGTGTGCTCACAGAATAATGTGCCTCTCAGTCAGCGTGCGAATGCCGAGTTCTCTTTCGCTTAAGTTCTCTTAAAGGGATAGTTCACCCAAAAATGAAAATGTTATGTTTATCTGCTTACCCCCAGGGCATCCAAGATGTAGGTGACTTTGTTTCTTCAGTAGAATACAAACAAAGATTTTTAACTAAAACCGTTGCAGTCTGTCAAGTCTTATAATGGAAGTGGACGGAATCACGGCTTTGAGAGTAAAAAAAAACATACACAAACAAAACCAAATTAAACCCTGCGGCTCATGACGATACATTGATGTGTAAAGACACGAAACGATTGGTCTGTGCAAGAAACTGAACAGTATTTATATAGTTTTTTACCTCTGATGCACTGCAATGTCTGAACTGTTCCGAGTGCGTCCTCGACAGCCGGCGCGTGACGCGTCTTCTTCTTGCTTTACGGCGGATTGCAGACTTATAAGTGCATTACCGCCACCTATCTCTCAAATGGACCATTGTCACTCCTAACTGAGATTGTAGATAGAGTGTCAATGGTCCATTTGAGAGATAGGTGGCGGTAATACACTTATAAGTCTGCGATCCGCCGTAAAGCAAGAAGACATGTCACGCGCCGGCTGTCGAGGACGCGCTCAGGACAGTTCATACATTGCAGTGCATAAATACAATATAAATACTATTCAGTTTCTTGCACAGACCGATCGTTTCGAGTCTTTACACATCAATGTATCGTCACGAGCTGCAGGGTTTGATTTGATTTTTTACTCTCAAAGCCGTGATTCCCATTCATTCCATTATAAGACTGACAGACTGCAACGGTTTGAGTTAAAAATCTTCGTTTGTGTTCTACTGAAGAAACAAAGTCACCTACATCTTGGATGCCCTGGGGGTAAGCAGATAAACATAACATTTTCATTTTTGGGTGAACTATCCCTTTAAGTTCTGTTATTGCTACACACACAAAAAGTTATATCAAAATGCCTGTCTTGAAGACTATTCATGTAAATGAAGTCGGTTTTGTCTTAAGTGAACTTGAAATACGTATGTGTCAAAATATTTGATCTATGCGTCAGATCTTAAAGCAACAGCGTAAACCTGCAGCCGCCAACTGCGTCATAAATGATAATCAAACAAAAGAAAGGAGAAAATCACTCACTCACTGCTGTTGACTGAATCACTTAACGTTAATAAGAATCATCTATATTTAATGTATACAGTGAAGATTATTTTTTATATTTATTACTTCATGAAATGTCTGTAGTAGGCTATTTCTGTAGAAGCCTTTACTACTGAAAAACTTAAACTAAAAAAATATTTAATTTGTATTTTTAGTAATATATTTATTTATCATTTAGCTTGTAAGTAATACTTGGAGTGTTTACTTGCCTTCAGTAAGCTTGAGATTGTTTTATTATATTAGTTTATTATTTTTTGCTTTTGTATTAGTGGCAGTTTCTAGCTTCAAAGAAAAATCATTAATCTAACATCTTTTCAGCAATAGTTTTTATGGGTCCAAAGTCCAAAATCACCTTGGGTGTGAATTATTTTCTAATAATTCAACGACCCGTCATCAATTATTCCTTACATAATGTAATTTATTGTAATTAATGTAACTATAAATGCATTCAAAAATAAAACAGGTGTGAGTTGGCTGTGACTTATGGAAAGTATATATAGGGCTTTTATACACAGTGTGTGCCATTGTACAGACTAGGTTTATCCCTCACAGCCTCATTTTCATCCAAGAAAAAAATTCAAAATGCCCTGACTTAGGGGTCCGTGTACTTTGGCGTCCATTCATTTTTCTTTATTTTTTTAACCCAGAAATTAAAATGCCGTTTCTTCTTTAATGGTTCAAACACTGATGAATAGAATAAGCAGATGCAAACTAATTTTGATTATTCAAAATTCATATTTCATTAAAAAAATTATATAAAGCTTGTTTTTTTATTGAGATTATAGGTGCATTTTCTGCTCTTATGATCCCATATACCAAGATGCCTACTCCTTTACCCCCACCCTTGAATTTATACATTTACTTTAACAATTAATAAAGTCAAGTCCCACCCTTTAATTTTTCACATTCTAAAACCGGTTTCAGTCTGAAAAATGTCACAATACATAAATCAATTCAGCCATAAATTCGGTTACATGACTTTAGGTTTGCTAAGCAAAGCAGGACACTAATTATTAATCAAAAATCAAAATGGCAAGATGCAACAGAGGTTTGCTTTTGTTACATTTAAACGGATATTGCGTTTTTCTAGTTGTAAAGGTTAAAACAAAGTTAAGATACTAATAAATAATAGAGTTTCGTTGGACTCTGACTCGACTCGGACTCTGCTGTTTGAAACTCGGACTTGAGTCCGACTCGGCCCATTTTGGACTCAAGACTTGTCTCAAACTCGATTGGTTAAAGACTCGGACTCGACTTAAACACTAGTATTTGCTTATCATTTAAAAAGCATAAAAACTAAAATGTCCTGCTCAACTAGTATATTAGACCTCACTTTATAAAATCCAGTGTCACAAGATCACACAAGACTGCAACATTCTATACTGTATAGCATTACATGGACTGAAAATCAGAGCTTGAAGTGGAAACTCATTTATTGCCAGTCATTTAGATAGCATCTTGATTGTGTTTAATGAATTTGTGATATGAAACGTTGGCCATGCTGTTTATGCTCGCCTCTCATTTTTCCTAAAGGGAGGGTGAAGGAGATTTTTGTCGCCTCAAGCCTCATCTGTCCTTTTTCCAAAGCCGCCACCACCCTCCACCCCATTACAGAAATTCATTTTCATCATGCTGCGACAACTACAAGCGCTACAATCCAACGTAAATGGGTCATTCCTCAACTATGCAGCACATTTTTCATGTCCTCCTCATATTGGATGCAATATTAAACAATGCAA
>NW_015505434.1:37275-51761 GCF_001515645.1 Sinocyclocheilus grahami
AGGGGTCCGTGTACTTTGGCGTCCATTAATTTTTCGTGTTTTTTTTTTTTTAACCCAGAAATTAAAATGCCGTTTCTTCTTTAATGGTTCAAACACTGATGAATAGAATAAGCAGATGCAAACTAATTTTGATTATTCAAAATTCATATTTCATTAAAAAAATTATATAAAGCTTGTTTTTTTATTGAGATTATAGGTGCATTTTCTGCTCTTATGATCCCATATACCAAGATGCCTACTCCTTTACCCCCACCCTTGAATTTATACATTTACTTTAACAATTAATAAAGTCAAGTCCCACCCTTTAATTTTTCACATTCTAAAACCTGTTTCAGTCTGAAAAATGTCACAATACATAAATCAATTCAGCCATAAATTCGGTTACATGACTTTAGGTTTGCTAAGCAAAGCAGGACACTAATTATTAATCAAAAATCAAAATGGCAAGATGCAACAGAGGTTTGCTTTTGTTACATTTAAACGGATATTGCGTTTTTCTAGTTGTAAAGGTTAAAACAAAGTTAAGATACTAATAAATAATAGAGTTTCGTTGAACTTGAGTCCGACTCGGCCCATTTTGGGCTCAGACTTGTCTTTGAGCGAGGACGGGAAAACACACACACACACACACACACACACACACACACACATTTCTTTCTGTCTGCATGTAGTACACTCTCTGGGGCAGCTTTCTCTCTAGGTCTTGAGGGACTCAGTGGGGTCTCGACCTCTCAGCCCTGTTTCACACTCATTAGCATTCATCACCACCTCACACAGTAGACACTCCAATACTGCTCCCATTTCTATTACCATTCAGCACATTGACCTAAATACACACGCACACAAGCACACACACACACACAGAGAGAGAGAACGACTCCCTGAGGACATGCATGCCCCGTGTTGACAAGCCCTATAGGTGGTCTGCTGATTCCACTGAGGCTAATAAAAAGCAACACTAAGGGGTAATTGGTGCAGGTGATTCTGTAAACTCTGCCACAATTGCCATTTTTAGAGAGAGTGTCTTGTGACTAGGCTCTTATTAGACTATATTAATTTCTGTTATTCCTCAATTAAATACCTTAATCTCTGGAAACAGACCTCAGGAGAGAAAGAGGTATTTACATTTAAGAGTCACAATGATGTTTGCTCCTTTGACTTACGGTAATTATTTTGAGAGAAAGAGAGAGAGGAAGAGACATAGTTTGTGCATTGTATTCTAGCTAAATGTGCTGTCAGTCTGTGTGGCTCCATGTGTCTGTCCTCTGTGAATGGGCTCCAAGTTAAAGGATCTCTCTGCTTTGTGCTCATCCTAATATAAATAATCATTTTTTTCTGGCTGGTTGGAGACAGCCCTTCAGAGAAGGCCCCTAAGAGCAGCTGGCATCACTGTTTCTTCTGACATACATTCAGAGTAAGGACCTGCAAAACAACATTTTTGGAAACACTTTACAATAAGCTTCAGTTTGTCAACATTAGCTAGTGCATCTGGTTTCACAGACTAACAATGAACTAGAATGTTTACGGCATTTAATTTAGCAAATGGCTGCAATATAACAAAGAGTGAAAATTTTAAGGGGGTCTGAATACTTTCCGTACCCACTGTAGGTTAATCAATCAATTATACTACTCGTATCCAGTGTATCATATCCAAAACTTGGAATATGGAAAAGCTTACATTCAGGGGATGTAAATATTGCCATTAGACTGATTTCGTCAGGAGAAAAGGTGATCTGAACACAGATGTGTAAGTTGTGGCATTACTAAGTTATGGCATTACTTTACTCTGGCATTACATGTCTTGCCCACCCACATCCTTCTGATCCAGATATAAATGATATTACTATAATTAAAAATCTTATTAACTTATGTGATTTCTTTTGATAAAATACTTCATGACATATAATCATATATGGATAATAGAGAAATTCTAGCTACAATTAGCTTCAAGCTACACATGACAATTAATGCACCACTTTTACTTAAAAGTCATTGTCAGTCAGCATTGAGTGTTTGTGATCCCATGTAGATTTTGGTCAAATGATGAGGCAGAAATATACTGTTAGTAACATTTTAGAATAATTTTATGGGGAAGATACACAATTACAACTTCTGTGGGGCATGAAGGAAAAGTAATGTAACTGGTAGTGTAACTAATTACTGTTGCCAGAAAGTAATAAGTAATAATATTACTTTTGAAAGGAGTAACTAATAATGAGTAATAAATTACATTTTTGGAGTAACAAGCACAACACTGCTCATTTCTAAATATATAATGTTCATTGTTTATTCATGTTTATCTATAATACATTAATGTTCATTTACAAAACTTAATTTAAAGGGGATTCATTTAAAGATGCACCTAACAGCTAAACCACAGCAAGCTGTCAGCGCGCTAATTAAAACACTACCATTGAAAATATCTAATGGTAAAAAATACACTAAAAATATATAAGAAAACATCTAGCCAACCATCATAACCCATTCTTAATTCAAAGCATTTCTGACAGAAAAAAAGCTTTGCCTTCATTGTGGACCCCCCCTTTTCCTTTTCAATCATGGAAAAAGTGCCAGCCACACAGATGCCAATCATAATTTGCATTCAAGGCCTGCGCAACATAAATCCAATTAAGTTCTCCCCAAATACAACATTTATGAAGATTAAATGTCTTTGTGGAGCAAGGAGGACACAGGCTGAAGAGCTCATCAGCTTTTCTTCTCTCTCTCTCTCTCTCTCTCTCTCTCTCCCATCATCCCCGCTGTCTCTGTGATTTCCACAAATATAAATCCACTATTTACTCCCATTCCTGGCAAATTCAGCAGGAAGATTTCCATTCTCAGTAGAAAAGACCTCCATTTGGAAATGTCCAATCTTGCTTGAATGGTGGGTGGGAGGGGAGCAAGTTTCAACTCTATTGTGCAGCTGCGTATTAAATGGTTAAACTCACACAAAACTGTGGGGGACTTAGAAGAGATTTGTAGTTGGAAACCGTTTCTAATGTACTTCCTTGAAGTCAAGGTCAGAGTATGCATAAAGTGAGAGAGACACAGAAAGAAACAGACGGTAAGGCAGAAAAAGGATTGAGTCCATTGCCATCATACTTTCCAGGAATTCCATTACACCTGGAGAGAAAACTTTATACATTTGCACATTTTTGTGAGTTCAAGGTGTCGTACACGCCAAGCAAGGGCATATGTGTGAAAGGCGAAGTGAATCACTATTAAAGCATATGTACACCATGAATCCATTATTCATTTCCTCCTTAGAGAAAGGCAGAAGATAGGGGACAATGTGACCTCATTATAGAAAGCCATCTCTAATGAATAAAGAGCCAATAAGGTCTGTAATATATGGAAATAGGATTGTGCTGTTATCCTCTTCTGCCATTGACTGTGACCAGCTGGAGTGTCTTCTCATCCTGGCCAGAAAGGGGCGATGTGTGGACAAGGATTCAATTTCAGCTCCGAGTTCCCTGTAGGTTGGGATAGATGCACAGACAGGGGTTATAATGTAATTTAACCCAACAGCTAACGTATGTTGCAACGTAGTGAGGTGAATCATTCCGTGCGCTTCCATAAACGCCAATATGTTGGGTTTACTACTCTTTCTTCTTCTCTCAATCAATCAGAGAGAAGTCAGGAAAGAAAGCTCAGACTTCTCAGCAGATCAGTCATTGCACAAATGAGCTGTGATCCAGATAGAGGGGCCGCTTTCATCTTGTAACAGGCGGTAAGATCTATATTAAGGCTTCTTAGCGGCATACGCTTCACACATGCGAATGCGCCAGTCTAGGTTGCTCAGCCAGCAGTAAAGGAGAGAGGTAATAAAGTATTAAAATAAAAGGACGGGGGATTTCGAAAGCCAGAAGGATTCTGTTCCACGTTGAGGGCGGCTCGCAGGAGAGGCTCATTACGTACCCGTCACGTCGCAAAGTTTTCCACGCGCAGGAGAGCAAAGAGGGTGCGTGGAGACTGAACTAATGCATTTTGTCTTCCCCTCCTATGCTTTTTTTTCACCCTCTTAAAAATGCCTCAGCCTGCTCCTTCAGAAGTAAAGTTAGCAAATTGGCAGAGGATACATCACCCCTCTAACAACACAGCTCTGACGGAAGAGTCTTAGCCCACGCGAGAGGCTTGAGTGCGCGATGAGAGAGACGTCAGCTTAACTTTGGCTTGTTAACTGCTTTAGGCAGATGTTATGTACTGTAGGGGGACTTTTCACAGAGAATTGAAGGGGAAGATAAACAGCATACGGGGGACTTAGGACTGCCTGGTACACCAAACAGAGTTAAACAGAACTGTTTGTGACAGTATACACGTGGAATGGAAGGAATGGAATGGAACAAATCTCTGCTGTTGTTTGCGATATGCATCAAAAAGGCCTGGGTCTACAGAATGGATCGAATTTATAAAACCCACTGAAATGTTTGAGGGTTTAGAATCACATTCATGAGTAATGTTTCTTAGCAAACATTTTGGCTGCCCTTCCTGTGAGAGAGACAAAGAGACTGAGAATGGGAGCACAGATATGCAGGTCAGAGTAAAATGTGAGCCGGTGGGAGTTGAGTTTTATTGGTAGCATAGTGTGAAATAAAAACACTGGAAATACATGCATTTCTGTCATAGAACTGAACTCTAGTATCACACTGCCTTTGCATCCTGCTTTCTAACTACCCCTCTTAATTCCCCTCAGAGACTAGCTTGTAAAAAGAAACGTCTCCTAGTACTCCGACTGTATTACAGAAGTTATGAAGAATATTACTTTCTGAATTGATTTTGTGTAATTCCCCAGCTTTGATTTTTCATGAGTATTTTTGCCAAATGACAAATTACAAAACGAATAAAACTTCAGTTACTAGAGAAAACTAATCCCTAGTTCTTGCGCTCAGATTTGTGTAATTACTTGACTTAAAATCAGATATTTAAAACCCATTGAATAATGTTTAAAGTGCCCATACATGGAATTTGATTGACACCATTTTCACTATCCAAAAGCCTGTAAATCAGGATTTTTATTTAAAACTGTAGGATTTTCAGGTAAATAAAAATGTGACGAGAGGGGCGGGGCCGAGAGCCGTGGGAACGGAGCGAGGCCGGTGGAGTAATTGCTAATGCGCGACACCTGCGCCACTCACCGGTCTCGAGTCTCATGGAGGAGCTCCGGAAAGATACAAAGGAGGAGTGACGACAGTGAAAGACGAGAGAGGACCAGGCCTGGAGTTTATTTTGTATTTTGGTTTCGTTTGTGCGCGACAGTCGTCCGCGAGGGGCTGTCGTGCTATTTTGTGTTTGTTTATTTTATTAAAGTTTCTTTGAATGTCCGCTGGTTCCCGCCTCCTTCTTCCCGACCTACAAACTTGTTACAGTGACTTCGATTACTTTTATTTAGGGCTATCAGTTTAACGCGTTAACTTAAATAATTAGTTATGAAAAAAATAATATGATTAAAATATTTTAACGCAGTTAATGCACTGGCCCCACCCCCAGACCTGTATGTCATCATACATTTCCCTGTATGAGGGTTTGTCTCATATTTATATGATATGATAAGCAACATCACACGAGTGCTGTTTTTATCACGAATACCACGAGTGCAAATGTGATTTTATACAACAGTTCAGTAAATAAGAAGTTAATATTGTGCTATATCTTAAACACAATATTGTGTATTTTTGTTCAGTTTTGCCAACAAAATTATTACCTAAGAAGCCACAGCAGAATTGTGCGTCTCCGAGCAACACAGCAGTGTTTAGTTTCTGAATGAATCCGCATTTTGTACGAATTGTGTGAACCAATGTTTCAAAGGCCCATTCATAAAGTGAGCCGTTTACTGAATTCCTGATTGAATCAGCCATTTGAACAAATTGGCTCATAAAGACATTTACGCGCCACCTGCTGGTAGTTTTAGTTTCTTCTTTAGAGTATCGTTTCATTTCTTAAAAAAAAAAAAAAAATTATATATATAAAAAAAACCTTTAAAGGGATAGTTCACCAAAAATAAATAAATAAATTCTGTCATTATTTACTCACCCTCATGTTGTTTCAAACCTGAATGACTCACTTTCTTTTGCACAACATAAAAGAAGGTATTTTGAATATTGTTGGTAACTAAGCTGTTTTGCCACTAGTGACTTTCATTGCATGGACAAAAAATACTGAGATGTTTCTCAAATTATCTTCTTTTATGTTCCATACTTTATATTAGGCCATTGTAGCCTAAACATTTAACACAATAATAGCTTTAAATGATCTTTTGGGGGTATTTTCACAGCCAAATTAGGTTGCGATTAATTAGATTAATTAATTGCAGCACCCTGTAATTAATTAGATTAAAGCTTTTAATCGACTGACAGCCCTACTTTTATTATAATAAATAATTATTATATTATTATTATTCACAATAATCTTTGTATATTTTAAAGGAAAACACACACACACACACACAGGTTTGTTTTTGTGAAAAGTGGGGACATCCCATAGGCGTAATAGTTTTTATACTGTACAGACTGTATATTCTATTGCCCTTCACAAACCCTACCCCTAAACCTACCCCACACAGGAAACTTTGTGCTATTTCAGATTTTCAATACACTCCATTCTGTGTGATTTATAAGAGTTTTGAAAAGTGGGGACATGGGGTAATGTTCTGAAAAGTCACCTTCTCCTTGTAATACCTATGTCATACCTTTGTCATTATACAAATGTATGTCCTCATTTGTCACAAAAACGCGCGCACACACACACACACACACACACACAAACACACACACACACAGGGGTTTGACAAAATAAAGTTAACACTCATTGTTATAGGGGTTAATATAATTTGTGTAAGCTACTGTGAAAATTTATAAGAGTTTTGAAAAGTGGGGACATGGGGTAATGTTCTGAAAAGTCACCTTCTCCTTGTAATACCTATGTCATACCTTTGTCATTATACAAATGTATGTCCTCATTTGTCACAAAAACGCGCACACACACACACACACACACACACACACACATACACACACACACAAACACACACACAAACACACACACACACAGGGGTTTGACAAAATAAAGTTAACACTCATTGTTATAGGGGTTAATATAATTTGTGTAAGCTACTGTGAAAAAAAACAAAACTGCAATTATATTTTATTTATCTTCTGGTTGTCTATATTCTTTAGGTTGTATATCAGTGTAGTATAAGTTGTGTTCAGCGGTGGTTAGTACAAGCACTTTGCAAATTAAGTGACTTGTCAGACAGAAAGGACAAATCATGGAAACCCGTTTAGCATGGTACACGTCTTTAACATTAACAGCCCAATTGTTTGGTGTTTTAAGAACAAGTGTCTTTACAGTTATGACTGTGTACACAAAACATGGCAAGACTTCATCAGCGAAGAAGAATACTGGGTGAAAACCAAAAGTCAATGGAAGGGACCGTCACACACTAAGTAGTATTGTGTCCAAATAAAAGAACTACTGCTGCAAAGTGACAGCAAATCTCAATATTCACTCTGAAGACACTGTTCCCATAAAAACCGAACACAGAGAACTTCATAAAGCGAGCATCTATGAAAAGAGCTGTGACTGCTAAAACTTTAATCAAAGACACCAATGTTAAAATGCGATCATGATCATAAACCCCTGGACAGTTGGAGCACCAGGATGAACTTCAACATCTGCCCTGGCCAGCCAAATCACCTGACCTGAATATTATAAAACCACTGCAGGTGTTTCGGAGAGAAGAGTGATAAGCAGATTTCATCCTTCAACATAACTGAAGCAATTGATAGATGTTCTGATACAACATTCAACTGGAGACTATTCAAAAGTTGTATGAAACTATTCTAAGAGGTTTGGAAGGCAAATGGTGTTACAAAAACATTAAACAATATGGTCCAGCATATTGGTTATGTTCAGGGGTGTGTAAGAACAATCTAAGAAAGTGTGTGTTGGGGATAATCTGTGTATTCTCAATTAAAATGGTATTCTTAATATTCTTAATAATCTCAGTTTGGCTCATGAATATTACTTAGGTGAAGTAATGTTGCCAGTAATCACAGCTGTTTGCTGAAAAGCAGCCTTATTACCAGTAGCGCCTGTGCCTTTGTTTGTTCAGTTGACTACTTGGTCTTGAAGTCAACTAGTGGATGGTAAAACACAACCTTAAATATACCCAAAAAATGAAGGAGTGAACAAACTTCAAAAGCCACAGACATGTCATATCCCTTTGAAGTGATAAAAAAAAAAGAAAAAAAAAGACAATTAAGTCTGATTTATCAGACACATTTTCTGGTCAACTTCTCAATTGTAAACGGTAATTTAGCTTAAAAAAAAGAAAAAAGGAAAGTTTACTGCCAGTCTATCTAAACGTTCTAGGCACACGCTAGTCGCATGTAGTCAGTAATGCTGACAGGCTGGCAGAGTGGAATAGATATAAAAAGGTGTGTTTGATCCCTTACAGGTAGGCATGGGTTGAGCCAGTGAGTGCAGAAAATATGACTTGCCCTGAGGGCTTGGAAGAGGAGTGGGATGCTGGATGAACTACAGTGGGCCGCAATGGGCAAAGCATACAGAAGAACCAACAACCCGAGGGGAGGCAGAGGTCTGGAGTCCATAGAAAGCCACAGAGGTTTGTGGATAAAGCCTTGCAGCATCCCACTAATGTTAACATTCTAATCCACATGTGTGCAGCAGCAGTCATGAAAGGCTGGATGTAAGACTTTGTAAGAGTGTGTTTTTGTGTTGGTTTATATAAGTGAGTGAGAGAGTCTGCAGAGGGCATGCAGTGCGCCTGCACATACAAACACAAACACACACTCCACCACACTCAGGGAAGCTGATTTTCTCAAGACCTCATATCCACCCCAAAAATTAATCCACAGCTTAATGCCTGGTATGGCTAGTCTGGGGCGCAATGTGTTGTGATGTGATAGGGGACCAAAAAAGCACGCAGACACACACGTGCACACACACAAACAAACAAACATTTTCACTCTCGCAACACACAAAAGTGTCTCTACCACAGTGATTCCCATCCAGGAGTGAAAAGATTAGGATTTTGTTTGGTTAAAACTATAAAACAGAAGTTATGACAAACTATTTGTAATAAAATGAAATGACATAAAACAAATGTTAACAAAAATAGTCTTGTGATTCCCTCCCCTGGCAATTACTAAACAATTTTAAGGAAAGGGATCAAAATAGTATGTGTGAGTCAATTTATGTGGATGACACTTACAGCAGAACATATTTGAATATATAAAGACTCCAGAGAGAAATAAATTTCATTCTCCACTCATCTCACTTGCACTTCTTTAGAAAATAATGTCTCTTACCCATTTTTTTACCCATTTTTCTGCATCAAATGTCTCACATCAAACTAAATCTGGTTATAAAATAACTGATTCAATATTTCTCAAATTGCTTCAAATTACTCAAATTGTTTCAGTTTGAGAGGAAGCTACTTGGTGTGTGTTTTTCACCCACTGTTTTTAATTTAATTTAGAGTGAATTATTGCAATAATGGCCATATCCAGTATAATCAGAGTTAGAAGAAACACATATACACACACACACATATATATATATATATATATATATATATATATATGGTCTTTCCAACCACGAGATATTCACGCAATATCGCAACTGGAACGGTTTCACCATTTGTATCAAAGCGCTTGCAGCATTTCTCAAATCCACTATAATTTTATAAATACTACTGTTTTTGTGTCATGGAACATAGTTTTAAGAGTTTTTAGGCATGAATGTAGTTTAGACTTCAAATGTGTGGTTTGTTAATAAATATATTTTGAATATATTTGTAATTTGAAAAGTAGCTTAGACTTTTTTGGAGATGTGAGCTCTAGGGCTGAGAGCATGTTTATCTCGACCAGTACTTCTGGAATTTGCAGCTGGCTCTGATGTCTCTATAGTGGTTAAACATAAGGTATAATTAACCTGGGGTTTATCTAATGGTCAATGTTTGATCTCATTAATCTATTATTTGTTCCAGAGCAAACAATTTTAACTGAGGGCAAATGGCTAAGCTGATGGCTTAAGAGTTTTTAGGCATGAATGTAGTTTAGACTTCAAATGTGTGGTTTGTTAATAAATATATTTTGAATATATTTGTAATTTGAAAAGTAGCTTAGACTTTTTTGGAGATGTGAGCTCTAGGGCTGAGAGCATGTTTATCTTGACCAGTACTTCTGGAATTTGCAGCTGGCTCTGATGTCTCTATAATGGTTAAACATAAGGTATAATTAACCTGGGGTTTATCTAATGGTCAATGTTTGATCTCATTAATCTATTATTTGTTCCAGAGCAAACAATTTTAACTGAGGGCAAATGGCTAAGCTGATGGCCCCTTGGTGAGCATAAGAGACTTCTTTCAAAAACATTAAAAAAAAACCTACCCACCCCAAACTTTGAATGGTAGTGGGTATACAGTGAATGTATACATTCTGTTTATATTGTTGTGACAAACTGGGTATGTGGCCATCAGTGTTGGGCAGTAACACATTACTTAGTAACGCATTACTGTAATTTGATTACTTTTTTAGTAACGGAGTAATTTAACGTGTTATAATTTTCTAAATAGTAATTAGAGTATAGTTACAAGCCGAGGTCTCTATACATTACTGCCGCGTTACATTGCTGACAGAATACAGTGATTTATAATCTAGATTGTAAAAAGGATGTAGCACACGCAGTGCCAGTGGATTAGAGACCTGCTCCCGCGAGATCCGACGTAACAGAGTGGCACGGGACAAGATGAGCGAGTGCTGGTGCAGGCGGGTAGACACTCGTATGTGTGCGGGATGCGGGAGAATAAATATCTAAACATAAAATATATTAAAAAAATACATTGTTATTCATCTATTGCACAAAAGCAACATTAATTAATATAAAATATAAACGATTAAAAAGTACAAGTGTATGCAGACTGTTGCACAATGCAGTGCTGAAATTTGCATGCTCATGAATCCTCTTATTATAACACACGAATTGTAGACATTATGAAAGATTCATTATGCATATATTTATTGTGTTATAACAGAGATTTGTGAGATTGCGATGAACTGAGATGTATTTTAGAGATTATAAATGCAGTGCTGTTTGCTGGCATTCTGCCATGCCAAACCATGCATGCAGCAGCCGCTTGCTTTAGTTAAAAATAACAGTGTTCTGTGAATGTTGATGCTTTAATAACAAATATTTATTGGGAGCGTGTATGCTGGGATTTCATAAATTTCATGGATAAAAAAAGTAACGTAACTAGTAATGTAACTAATTACTAATTACTTTTGAAATAAAGTAATCAGAACAGTAATGTGATTACTTTTAAAAGGAGTAATCAGTAATCAGTAATTTGACTACATTTTCAGAGTAACTTGCCCAACACTGGTGGCCACTGGCATGTAATCGTGTAACACTTATTTCACTCACTCATATGGGTCACTGGGGTCTGGTCCTTGTAGCTCAGGTGGTATGGGAATACGTTTATAGTACATCTCCCAGTCAAAGGCTCCTCTCATGGCGTCCCCAGCCTGTGCCTCGTACCCAAAGTGGTTATGGTCAATCACATCTATCATGGGAGACACAATGGTTTTTGGATTCTGGGCGATCTGGTCTGCAGGTAGAAGGCAAGGAGAGAAAAGGTGTAGAAAAGTTAGGTAAAGCTTGAAATCTATAATTTCCGTCTCTTTACAAACACTCCATGGAGAAGAGGAGGGAAGAAAAGAAAGGGGAGGCAGAGCCTCTCAGAGTCTCCCTCCTCTCCTGGATCACTTGCTCTTCCTCGCTCTGCTTGGCTGAGTGTGGCGACCCAGTGAAATTTAAAGCCGCCACAGCTGCCCGGCGATTAGAAACAATTACAGCGCTTCAAAGTAGGTTTGCTCCATGGAGGGCTGAGCAGAAAGGACCAGCGGTCCTTAACTCCATCTCTGTCAGTCAGCAGCCGCTAAGCCGTCCCAGATCTGTCACCCACACTCTCCCTCAACACCACTGCACTACTGGACCATGGAGATCACAGGAAGCAAGCAAAAAAGAGAGAGAACAGACCTGGAGCATGGGCTTAAACACACAACACCACACACCTGTCACGTGTATGTTCCTGTTTGTCCTTATTTGGTAGTTCCTGTTTCCTGTTTTATTAAGTTCCATTAGTCTCAGCGGTGTTTTATTAATTATCCTTGATCACTCCTCACCTGTTTCTGTTCTCCCTGATTACGTTCCATGTGTTTATAAGCCCTGTGTTTTCCTCAGTTCCCTTGTCCTGTCTAACGTCGTTTAAGTGGTTGTGTCCTCCTGATTCTCCTAAGTGGATTTATTAAAGACTCTGTTTGTTTGATATCTGCCTCCTTCATGCTTCTCGCCCTGGCAACCCGTGACAGAAGACAGGACCAAGATAGTAAGGGGTGCCCCTTCTCCCCGTGTTTGTTTTTTGTTTTTCCCCCGTGGCATGGAAACTGCCCCAGGCTCTCTACAGTGTCAACTCCAGCCCCAGAGCTCGCTGTAGTGTCGGCGCGAGCCCCAGAGCTCGCTCCAGCATGCCTCTCAGCACTCATGGACATGGCGCTACCCCCAGAGTTCTCGGCTCCTATCCTCACCCCAGAATCCACTCCAGAAAGCTTTCCTTCGTCTCCGCTGGTCCCGTTCAGCTCTCCATCATCTCCTGAGTCTCCTTCGCCTCCGATGGTCCCATCCAGCCCTCCTACGTCTCCTGAGCCCCCTGTGTTAACCAACTCCGCTCCTCCAGAGTGCCCTCCAGAGCGCCCTCCAGTGCCCGCTACTCCTGAGTGTCCTCCAGAGCGCCCTCCAGTGCCCGCTCTTCTAGAGCGCCCTCCAGAATCCCTCCGGGCATCGTAAAGACCTAGTTTTCCCCAAGAAAAATGTTTTTTTTTGGGGGTGAGGGGGGGCATATATCCGTGGCCATAGTGGCCGAGCCGGGGGACCTGGAAAGGCCACGAAGGCACCTTCATGGCCTCCATAATGGCCGGCACCTGCATGGCCTCCCCGAATGGAAGGCACCTCCATGGCCCCCTGAACTGCCCGATCCGCCATGGGCTCCCGAGTCCCCTGATCCGCCATGGCTCCTTGGACTGCCTGATCCACTCTGGAGGCCTTCCCGTGTCTCTGTCTTGCACCAGCCTCCAGGGCGCCCCCCCCCGGTGGTATGTCACGTGTATGTTCCTGTTTGTCCTTATTTGGTAGTTCCTGTTTCCTGTTATATTAAGTTCCATTTGTCTCAGCTGTGTTTTATTAATTATCCTTGATTACTCCTCACCTGTTTCTGTTCTCCCTGATTACGTTCCATGTGTTTATAAGCCCTGTGCTTTCCTCAGTTCCCTTGTCCTGTCTAACGTCATTTAAGTGGTTGTGTTCTCTTGATTCTTCTAAGTGCATTTATTAAAGACTCTGTTTGTTTAATATCTGCCTCATTCGTGCTTCTCGCCCTGGCAACCTGTGACAACACCTTAAACAAATACATCATAAAGATTAAACTCAAGAGCACAATCTCCAGTCTGTCTGAAACTGACTCAACACTTTAGTAATACAATAATTCCCAATTAATTACAATTTTATATTAAAAAATAAAATCTCTTAAACACATTTTACTAGCTTTTTAAGCACTTGGTTTTTATCCAAAGCGACTTGCATTACAATTAAATTTGAAATTTTATCAGTCTATGCATTCTTTGGAAATCGAACTTATGACTTTGTCATTGTTAGCGCCATAGTGTACTGTGTGAGTTATAGGAATTATTTATTTTATTATTATTTTATTTATTTATTTTAAAATAAATTTTTACTCTGCAAGGATTCATTAAATTGATCAAAACTAACAAGAAATACATTTATAATGCTACAAAATGCTTCCATTCCAAACAAAATGTTTTCTATCCATCAAAGAATCCTGAAACAGCACAACTGTTTTCAACAGTAATTATAAGAAATGTTTCTTGAGCACCAATTAAGCATATTAGAATGATTTCTGAAAAATAAAATCACTGGAGATGATTTTTGAAAATAATTAAAGGGGTCATATGACGCGATTTAAATTTTTCCTTTCTCTTTGGAGTGTTACAAGCTCTTGGTGCATAAAGAAGATCTGTAAAGTTGCAAAGACTAAAGTCTCAAATCCAAAGAGATATTCTTTATAAAAGTTAAGAGTCAGCCACGCCTACCTAAAATGGCTTGTTCTAACACGCCCCCACATACCTACGTCACTATGTGGGAAGATTTGCATAACGCCGCCCAAATGTTCACGCAAAGAAAGAAGGCATAACTTTTATTCTTGCTGTAGTATTGTTGTTGCCGCCGCCATGTCGTGAAGGCACTGTGTGATTCGTTGTGAAAGCGAAACTACTTTGTTTGGCCTTCCAAAAGAGGACGATATCTGCTTCGTCATGCCTGGAGCTGATCCGTGCTGATTGCTGAGGAAATACTACAACTTTGCGCTGTGGATCGCCGGATCAGCTTTCACC
>NW_015505434.1:51821-57413 GCF_001515645.1 Sinocyclocheilus grahami
GTCTATTGTTATATACCTGTACATACAATTGTCGATTTGTATATTTTTTATTCCTTATTTTACTTGTTCTATTTTTTATTTATTTTTTTTTTTTTATTATCTGTTTTTTTGTTCTGTCACGGTCATTCTGTTACACTGTGGAAGCTTCTGTCATGAAAACAAATTCCTCATATGTTAACATACCTGGCAATAAAGCTCATTCTGATTCTGATTCTGATAAAAATATTTTCACACATTTTGTCGTTGTCAAAATTATACAGCTTGAATGGAAATTATTAAAAGTAAAAAAAGTTATATTTTCTTTGCTTTCACACATTGTCATTTCATCTCAAGCTCTTCGTTTTTTTTTCTCACAATAAATACTGAAACACTTGTAACGTTTATTCTACAACTTTGCGCTGTGGATCGCCGGATCGGCTTTCACTGTGAACTAAGCGGAGTCGAGCTTGGGGTCGTCACATGTGGTTACCGCAAGCCCTCCAGACGCTCCTTCATCGAATCCGCCACCTCTGCTCACTCTAACCCTCCGGCCGTTCCTCACTTTATCCCCCAGCCTCTGATCACTCTAGGCAGCCATGTGTGACGCTGTGTTTCGTTGTGAAAGCGAAACTACTTTGTTTGGCCTTCCAAAAGAGGACGATATCTGCTTCGTCATGCCTGGAGCTGATCCGTGCTGATTGCTGAGGAAATACTACAACTTTGCGCTGTGGATCGCCGGATCGGCTTTCACTGTGAACTAAGCGGAGTCGAGCTTGGGGTCGTCACATGTGGTTACCGCAAGCCCTCCAGACGCTCCTTCATCGAATCCGCCACCTCTGCTCACTCTAACCCTCCGGCCGTTCCTCACTTTATCCCCCAGCCTCTGATCACTCTAGGCAGCCATGTGTGACGCTGTGTTTCGTTGTGAAAGCGAAACTACTTTGTTTGGCCTTCCAAAAATGGACACGACTAGAAATCAGTGGTTAAGTTGTATTTACAACACTGTTCCAGAACACTTCAACCCAAATATTCAGATGTGTGCAGCACATTTTATGGACGACCATTTCCAGATCCTGTGAGATTAGACTACAATGCCGGCTGTTCTGACTCAAAGACTGTAAGTACGTTTTATATATTTGAAGAGTTTTTATATTTTATATATTTAAAGCGAGTTTTTTGGGCAGTGTAGAGTAGGGCTTGTTGTTTATCATTTCTCCGATCACAAATGCAGACATGGTTTTATGTTTACGCGGCAGAATAAGACAGTATAAAAAAGACAGTATAAGTGATTGTAATCCATAATTATGTACCAACTGGATGCAACGAATGCCTCGTTTATAATTGGTTTTCATGTTTTTGAATCATCGCTCTGGCCTGACAGGGCATCATCACAATATGGTAAGGGGCGTAACATTTCCGTCACACGCTTGAGGTATTCGGCCAATCACAACACACTGGATAGCTGGCCAATCACAGCACACCTCGCTTTTTCAGACCGATGAGCTTTGTAAAAATCGACGCGTTTCAGAAAGGCGGGGCATAGAGGAGAAACAATAATGTACAGTATGTGGAAAATAATGTGTTTTTTTAACCTTAAACCGCATAAACACATTTCATTACACCAAATACACAAAATAATGTTCTTTTTAGCAGCATCATATGACCCCTTTAAAATTCCCCCCACAGTGTAATTTCCACCACATCTGTTAATTCAAATTCTTTGATGAAAATGACAGTGATGGAAATTACATTTTGAACTCTTATGTCTTGCTAATAGCAAATTTTAAAAAATCCATACAATAAGTTTGTGATGGCGCCGACGCTGATGGCTGCCTTCGTGGCGTGCTCCGCTGTTGTTTTTATGCTTTTGTTAGTTTGTCCTGTCATTAGTTATATCCCTGCAATCAGTTTCACCAGAGACAAATTGCTGGACATTCGGAAGTACACACCACCCGATATTTCACTGGTTTTCGATTATTCTGATGTTTTGCTGGACATTGTAGTCGGGGGAGCTGCGGCACTGATCAAGCTCTTCAGGACGCGCAGACGGGGGAAGCGAGCCGGCGCCCTTGTGAAGCTAAGGCAGCGCGGATTCAGAACGCCGTTGCCTAGCATCCAACTGGCGAACCTCCGCTCTCTACCCAACAAAACGGACGAGCTCCTTCTGCTCTCCCGGAAAAATAAGGATTTTTCAAACTCTGCTGCTCTGTGTTTCACGTAAACCTGGCTGAAAGACGCCATTCCGGACAGCGCGTTGAGTCTGCCGGGCTTTCAGCTGTTTAGAGCAGATCAGAATCAACAGAATCAACGGGGAAATCACGCGGCGGCGGGACATGCTTTTACATCAATGAGAGGTGGTGTACAGATGTAACTGTGTTAAAGAAGATGTGCTGTTCAGATCTAGAAGTGCTCTTCATTAACTGTAAGCCTTTCTACTCGCCGCGGGAGTTTTGCTCGTTCATTCTCGTACGTGTGTACATTCCTCCGCAAGCACACGTGAGCTCAGCTTTACAGAAACTCGCTGATCAGATCACAGACACAGAACAACAACACCCGGCTTTTAATTATTCTTTACTCTGTTTTAATTCAAAAGGCTAAAAGGGGTCTTTTAAGCCATAAACAGTCCAACTATCATGCATGATCCTACGCAGACGCTACACACTTTATTTCACCGTCTAGTTAGATTATAATAGTTTTAATACATATTTTATTATGAATTGTCATAGTTTAAGACTGAAAGTCCAAGTGTGGGAGAAGGGTTAAAGCAAAATTAATACGTAAAAGGCATTTGAAAAGTAGCAAAAATAAATGTTAAATGTATGGTAAAATGTTTCAAAGATCCTTTTAAAGTGATCTTCATTTAACACAAATTTAACAAGTTGGAATAGGGTGTATGTAGGGTGTATCATCTTTGAATACTACTCAACGTCCACAAGCGTCCAGCATCCATCTGTATGACGTGATGGCAACCAAAACACTGTCTCCTCTCCATTGGTAACTGGTGTGTGTGGTCAGAGTAATTTAGCAAGTTCTCAAGAGCTCTCCCATCCAGATACTAGCCAGGCTTAACCGTGCTTAGTATGAGTGGATAACCAGTAAAGAGCTGCAGGGCTATAATATGTTGCCTTTCTCCTGCAGCAGACATTTTTCTGTGCCTGGTCTATTGTTGTAGAATGAATACAAGCAATTTTGGTTGTATAACAGTAACTTAACTACAACTAAGCGCAAATTATGCTACAAATAGCTGTTTTGGTTGGAGAATTTACTGTCGGCTTTGTGTCATTAGTTAGGCTAGAGGATGTCTTCTGTCGAGAGCTGTTGGCATTGCATTTGTTTACGTGTGTGTGTGAGTTCAAGAACAGGCTTTCCTAAAAAGCGGCCGCACAAACAACCACCTGCATTCTCCTGCCAACACTCACTTTGTTTTCTCTCTGGCACCAAGAATCCACTTTCCTACCGTAAAAACCTGCTCTGCTGTGGCACTTACTGGGGCTGAATCCTTTGTTTGATTCTTTATCCTATTGCAGATGTATCCAAGTAGTCTAAATCTGAAAACCAAGGACCCCATCTGATGTGTACCGAGTTGAGGAGGACAAGTGAAGAAGAATTTAGAGGAAGACTAAGCAGATATTTCTGAACCAGATTTGACAGATTTTTGTAAGAGTAGCAAAACAGCATCAAACCAGACAGACCAGATTGCACATTGTAACAACATTTTAGTGCCTTTATAAAACAATTTGAAGACAAATGGCATAAAGATCACTCAGAACGACACAATATCAGCACAAAGAAACTTGTTCTGGAGATGCTGGCAAAACTGCCACTGCCAATGTCAGCCTAAGATATGAATCTCATTTTCATGAATTTCTCCCTTACCTGTATATATAATGTACACTACCAATCTAACATTTGAGGTTGGTAAGAGTTTTTTTTTTTGGAAAGATGTCTGTTATGCTCAACAAGGCTAAGCAAAAACAATATTTTGAAAAATTATTACAATTTAAAATAATGTTTTTCTATTTAAATGATCCTTCAGAAACCATTCTAATATGCTGATTTGCTGCTCAAGAAACATTTCTTAATATTATCAATTTAAAAAAAAAACATTTGTGCTGCTTAATATATTTATGGAAACCATGCTACATGTTTTTTCAAGATACTTTGATGAACATTAAAGGTGGGGTAAGCAATTTTTCAAAAACACTTTAGAAAACTGATTTGGGCCGACTAGCAAAACAAACTTGTAGCCAATCAGCAGTAAGGGGTGTGTCTACTCATGACATGTAGGAGAGAGCGTTCAGTGTACAGGACGGACATTAGCCAAGCCGAGCGACAGAAAGATAGAGATGGCGCATAAAAAAACAAAAGAGGAAAACGTCTGTGGAACAAAAGAAGGCTTAAGGCAATAAGGCAAGAAGTAGGACCCATGTAAATATCGGATCAGCTTTCCAGCACTGCAGAGAACTCAAGGAGTGGAAGGCCTGCAATCAGACGCCGAGATGCTTTGTTTCTTCTCGATAGGTGAGTAACACCTTGTCTGTGCTGCAACAGCTAGTTGTTGTCTGTCTGTCTAGTCCAGTGATGGGCAAACTTGGCCCTTCCAGGCCACTTTCCTGCAGAGATTTGATCCAACCCTGATATGACTCACCAGCCTGTAGCCTTCTAGTAGTCTTGAAGACAATGATTAGCTGTTTCAGGTGTGTTTGATTAGGGTTGGAGCTTACCTCTGAAGGAAAGTGGCCTGGAAGGGCCAAGTTTGCCCACCCCTGGTCTAGTCTGTCTGGTACACTGGACGCGACAAAGCGACCATTGAAAATAATTTGAAATTTGTGTCATAAATAGAATGCAGCAGCAGTTTTCTGTCGGGGATTTGTCGTGTCATGCCACACCGCATCCAGTGTAGACAGCATCACTGATTATAATGAGTTCTATAGTATTTTGTCGCGCCACACTGCTCGCGTCCAGTGTAGACACTGTGTAACATTGGTTCCCTTTCATGGGAACTTCGAACTGTGTCTTCTAGGGGTCGCTATGGGGAACGCCTCGTCGTGACCCGTGTCTGAAGCATACATTGAAAAAACACCAACTCGTTGGCCGGCGACAGCCATGACGTCACTACCGGTGCGACTATAGTATAAATAGGTGCCGGGAGCTACACATCATTCTCTTCTTCGTCTTCATTGATTGTTCTGTTTGAAGCGTGCATTTCCAAGGAAAAAGTAAGAGCTATCTCTATTTATTATGGCGAGCACTAGCAGAGCATTTAGAAGGTGTGTGCACTCAGCGGCCTTCAAAACCTTCATTCCACGACCTGGTTGCTCCCTCAGCTGAATAACTGCTAGCTGTTCCACCATGGGAACATGCTGTAGGTTGAGCTCCCTCTCCATTGAGAGCTGGATGTTGTTCCCTCAGCTACAGATTTACTGCTAGCCACTCCAGCATTATAGCCGTAGACATAGCGTCTGGGGATACGCTATTTCTATCTATGGGCTGCTCTTTCAGGGTGCCACGAGAACCCTAGAATGGTATTCAAGTGTGCGCACTTTATGCTTTGCCCACTTTTCTAAAATCCACACAGCTGGTAAGTGTGCACGTTATGCTTTGCCCACTTTT
>NW_015505434.1:57487-74649 GCF_001515645.1 Sinocyclocheilus grahami
TCACTGACAGCCGTCTAACATCCCAGGGGCAACTCCCATGGCAATATGGTAGAGTTGATACTTTAGTGCTCGCCATGGTTCTGGCTTGCACTCCCCTCAGCATGGTGGCGTGGGTATACCGTTCCCCATAGCGACCCCTAGGGGACACAGTTCGAAGTTCCCATGAAAGGGAACGTCTCAGGTTACTTATGTAACCATGGTTACATACAGGGAACGAGACACTGCGTCCTCTAGGTTTCTTACCATGCTGCGGACGCAAGCTTCAGACGAAGAAGTGAATGATGTGTAGCTCCCGGCACCTATTTATACTATAATCGCACCGGTAGTGACGTCATGGCTGTCGCCGGCCAACGAGTTGGTGTTTTTTTAATGTATGCTTCAGACACGGGTCACGACGAGGCATTCCCCATAGCGACCCCTAGAGGACGCAGTGTCTCGTTCCCTACTCAGGGAACCATGGTTACATAAGTAACCTGAGACGTTTTGCTTTGTTTCACAGAACTAATCGTTGCCTGCGTTGCGTACGTATGTGTGGGGCGGAGCTATCAAAATCCACCCCACCTTTAAGTTCAAAAGAAAGGCATTTATTTGAAATAGAAATCATTTTTATTTATTTAACATTATAAATGTCTTTACCGTCTCTTTTGATCAGTTTATGCATTAAAACTGATCAAAAGAGACAGTAAAGACATTTATAATGTTAAATAAAAAGGATTTCTATTTCAAATAAATGCTTTTCTTTTTAACTTAATGTTCATCAAAGTATCCTGAAAACAATGCATCATGGATTCCACAAATATAATAAGCAGCACAAATGTTTTTTTTTTAAATTGATAATCCTTGCTGAAAAAGTCTTTAAAAATCTTACTGACCCCAAACTTTTGAACAGTATATGTAATAATAGCTAATTTAATTTGTTTTTATGATGCATGTATCCAGAGCACATAACCTTTTGTAATGACCACATCTAGACAACAGCCATATCAACCTTACTAAAAACTGCAGAGATCAAAGTACCATCATGAAAATCACAGACATTCTATGGTAAAAACTGTAACTCAAATGTTATTTTGAAAACCAAACTAGTCTGAATAGTGCTGTGGATTTACACTCCCTCAAAATAACCACAATTTATGACAGTTACACAGAATAAGACAAGTAAGTACTTGAGCATCCAAAAGGGCTAAATCTACTCCCAATTCCTATTGCTTTGGAATATGACAAAGTTCTGAGCCATAAACGCCATTATAAACTTTGATTTGAAAGTAAAAAAGGTTTTATTTCCCCAAAGTAAAGACTTTGTATTTACCATAATTTAAAATGAGACATTCCATGAAGCACTGCAAATGGCATTAAATAAATTGTATTTATAAATAAATAAAATAATAATAATAATTACAAAAAAAAATATTAATTAAATAAACTACAGAGGTACAGTCTGTGAGTTTTTGTCCTTAAATTTATGGCTAAATATTTAATTATATAAAAATATATTATAAGCCCAGCATGTTGATTACATAATTCACAATGTTTCATAGAAGTATTTTTTCCTCTTGGTTGCAGTTCTTGATTTCATGGCAACAGTGACTTCTGTTATTGGTAGAATCATGGAGGACTTCTCTTTAGGATTATGGGTGATGTACATTTTCCACCAGAAGTGCATCTCCTTTTTTTTAATGACACTGAACACTGTGACACTGACACTGGTCCGCAAATGATTTTATTAAAAAATAATAATAATAATTAAAAAAAAATAAAAAAAGAACAAGAAGTAGTTCTCTATAGGAGGACATCAATGAGATTTTTATGTCCAGAACACAGCTACTGTACTCTATAATGGCTGGAGAGTTCTTGATAAAACAAAGTACTATTTGTGCTTGTGTAAAAGTTTGTTTTCTTTGGTCATCACATTTTAAAGGCATGTAACCTTGGTGTATCTGGCCAAACATCATTTATAAATAGTCTGGTTGCATCCTATCGAACAAGCAATGGTTTGACTGACTGGTGGAGCCCAGTCCTTCACATTACAGATCAGAGCTCTGTTTCAAACAGCCTGCAACACAGTACCTGTCGTCCGCTTGTGCATCAGCTCCACTCTAAACACACATGCCAGGCCACATCCCAGCATGCCTCTCAAAGGCCATACACAGCTCACTGTAACCAATTAGAACTCGCCATGCTGTCCCCACGTCTCTGGGACGACCACCTGATGATCAGCCCAGAAAAAACAGACAGATCATGCCTACTAAGTAAAAAACGAGCTCGTATCATATCAATAAGCGATGAATGTGCAAAACATCTTATAACAGTGCATCAAAAGCTGTCAGGATTTGCAATGCTTATGTGGCGCAGCGGGATAAACTATAGATTCTATCCTCAATGAGTCTGAAAACAAGAAAGGTTTTTCTGTGATAAAAGGAACAAGCCACAGACAAGAAAGAAGGAGATGGATTATTTTATTTTTTTGTTAATCAACCGACTGCAGGGGAAAAGACTTTCGACGGGAAAAAGCAATTGAATTTTGAAATTGCTAGATTCAAAGGAGAAAGATAAGCACAAATAACATTCCATTTGGTTTTCAGTGGCTTGTGTTTTCTCACAGTGATAGGCATAAAAAACAGCGATATCTGTGTGTACCTGCCGCCAGGGTAGGCAGCTTTTATGTGGACTCACTAAGCAGGGGTGGCAGCCAGTTGATGTTGGCTTCGCAGTGAGAATCCAGGAAAGTAAGGACTTCTCCTCTAGCCACTGATGCTCCCAGCAGCCGTGTGCGGATCAGACCCTCTCGCTTTTTGGTGCGCACGATACGGACCTTAGGAAATCTGGACATGTACTCCTCCAGATGTGCCTTCAGGTGATCTGAAAAACAGGCAGAGGAAAAAAAGGAGAAATTACTAGAAAGAATGCACCGGGGGCAAAAAAGGAAATTACATAAGTCTAGGTTTGTGTTTTGTTAAAGGAAAAGGGAGGGAGATTGATTGTGTGTTGTGGTGCAGTGGTACAGTAATTTAATCTCAGAATTGTTTCTCCATTCTCACAGCCCCGTTCAAGGGCATTAATGTTTAACACCCCATAAGATTCCACCGCTGTTAACACTTAAATGAATTGTTGAATGTCTTCGTTTCTAGAATATTAATCAGGACAATCAGAATCAATGTTAATTCTTTGGCTGAACGTAATTCAGTTCTTAACACAAAATTGCCATGCTGGTTTGACTCAAACACTTTCTGCAATGTAAATCCTAAAACAGTGAAACACCTAGTAAATTGATTAAGTACTTTTGATCAACTTTTTACTTAATTCAAACTTTTTCAAGTTAATTACTAGCTAGACATTAGCATGCTTTTTAACTACATGTAATATAGGATGTGCAGTACTTGCTCACTAAAACAACATGCATCATGTAACAGAACAGGACACTAAAAATACTCCAATATTTCTTCTTCTTTTTTATTTCTCAAAAACATAAAATAACATTTAATTTATTCTTCTGCTCCAGTCAGATGCAAAGCATTCGTGGAACTAGAACTCCACTGCCCTGTTTTAGTCGACGCAATAAAAATAATTCATGTAGTAACACAAACGGATTAAGTAAATTTCCATTTTACAAACGTAAATTAATTAAACACAGTGAAATTAAGACAATATGCTCAAGAACTGTTGCATTAGCTCATTAAGTTTATATATTGTTTGTCAAACATTGCTACTTTTGGAATTCAACTTTCAATGCAATGTTTTTCAGTCAATATGAGCGCACAAACACCTTTAATTTTGCTAACGTGAGGTAGACACAAACGAAAAGCGAAACAGATGGAAAAAGTAGATTTTCTCTATGTTAGTCAGGTAGTAGGTAATGCATTTGACCCCTTTCAGTGACAGCGCAAAGAAACAGCAAAGGCAGTAATTTCAAAAGGTAAAAAAATTGAGTGAAGTCTTATCTTTCCACACATTACTGTTTGTTCATTTTCAGAAGCAGCAGGAGTTTGCTGAAGCTTGTCGACCGTTTGCACATTATTCAAATACAAAATACATGGGCTTTGGATTACCACCAATAACATAAATCCATTAGGTGCAGCAGCCATGTGTTGATGGAAGGTTTGAACTGGAAGGACCGGTGAAATTCTTCATTACATATGAAAGCTTTGAAGCAGGCATCATTAAAGTTACGTACATGAAAAGAGTCACGCTTTGACTGTAAGGTTTGTGTGCTATGTTTGACATCAAGAAGGAATCGTTCATACATTTAAAAACCTCTAAAGTTTTCACTTTAAAGATGCTTATACTGGTTCTTCCTGCTTCATGAATTCTGAAAGAGATGTCTTCAAATCAAAACACTGCATTTTTTTTTCAAAGCACACAAACAATGTTTGACAAAATGCATCTATAAACAGCTGATGTACATCCACAACAGCTGTGGTGTCCCTAATAGAGATGAGCATGAGCACTTGAGAACTAGAGTACTCAGAAATGACAGTAATGATTTAAAAAATATTAAACAATGAATTTACTTAAAAAAAATAAGTAGCACAGGAATCTGTTGTTTTTCCCTTTTGATTTTAAGGAAGCATTTATTTAACAACAAACCCAGTGTGACATGATATTTACACGCATGATGTCTACATACCTCCAGTATACTCCAGAGAAGACCCATTGTGTCAGAAATGCAGCACTGACATTTATTTTTAATATGGCACCAAAAAGACTGGCAACTTAATGATAGTAGCACTTCAGACCCTCAGAGGGTTTCTGGTTTGTGTACAGAGAGCTCAATGCAGGCCCCCAATGCAATTATAAACAACCCAAACAGAGCAGGACATCTGTGATGAAAAATAAAAGAGTATATTAGCCGATGGGGAGACAGTATGTGGGGCGTTCATCTGGTAGATGTCAAACAGCAATGTATGTGTGCACGCGCTTTTTTCTCTTGCTCAGTTCTTTCAGGCCAGAGGCCAAACTCACTTCAGGGAACCTCCAGCTGCATCCTCACTGTCTACTAAACTCAGACAAAGTCACCTGCCAGCGCAAAAGTTGCATTCAGCCCTTTCACTTTGTTTCTCTCCCTCGCTCTGTTCTTCTCAACTCCCTTCAAACAAATGGCCCCAATAAAAGTGACAGCCTCAATATGAGTTGCCACTGCACTGTGATCCCACTGAGCTGAGGTGGGGAGGAGACTCGCAAAACTTTTCCAGGCTGCCGTTGTTAGTGTAAGTGGCTCACAGAAGCGAAAGTGTCGGGTGTTTTTTCTCTCTCTCTTTTTCCATGTCCTACGAGCGCTTGATTAAACGAGGTCATAAATCATTGGTGCTGATGCGTGGCAGGTCGAGCGGCGGGGAAGGAAGTGACAAATAAACAGTTATGAGGAAAAGGCAAAGTTCCGTATCCCGCTGGCATATGGCTGACAAGCCATGATGAAGGGCAGGCGCATTCTCTGCTTTGATGGTTTGCAGACAGACCTCTCTGTGGGCCACTACCTTCACAACCTGGGTGGAAAATTTCATTTTTCTCTTTCCCTGGTGGTCTGTCATTAAGACAGATGGTCGGGAACCACTTGCCCCGTTCAAGGTTTTGATAGTTTTTGAGACAGAAGCACGTCTTCCCGCACCGTACCCTTCATATCACATTCAAATTGACACTGGTGAGATGTGAGACTCTCTGAACAGTGCTTCATTAGAGCTTGTTTCTTTGATACGATAAAATTACCAATGTCTCTGCAATTCAAACTTAACGAGCGATTGTTGCTGCGTTACTGGATGAACTCAGTTAGAACCGTATCGCTTTACTGGTGCTGTTGGTATTAGGCAGATAAAAGAATATCCTCTATTATTAGCTGAGAGGCATAAAAGATAATAACTGCAGTTCTGACCATATGGTGCCCTTTGGTATCCCTTTTTGCAAACTATCAAAGGACTCTGAGCTTTAAAGTGAGTTTCTAAGGTTATTGTTTTGGGGGGTGGGGGTAATATAAATGGTTGCATATACACAAAGAATTTCTAATAGGGTCAGGACACAACTGAGCCACGCATATATACAAACAAAGAACAATGTTAAAATGTTGCTTTTCAATGACACCACATGAGTTAAAATCCTATGTTAATGTGGAACAAACTTCTGTACAACAAAAACATCTGGATGCAAAGACATTGTGTGTGTCTGTGGATTTTTGTGTGTTATGTGCAATTACAGACATTGCTGAAATGCTGCTGAGAAACTAATAAAAAATGTAATGGAATTAACCATGTTTGTTCTATAATGAAGTAGATTTATTTTGCTTCAGAACATTCATCGTGGCAAAGTCCAGGTTTTCCACAATTTTTTTAAATCAAAAGAAACGAAAACACTTTTCATGTCAGTCATTTGTGATTACTGGATAAGATTACAAAAAAAAAATCATTACAATTCAAGTCGATCTGCTAATTAATCATTCAGACTGATTTACAAATCTGTTCAACCAATACATGCATTAAATGTAGGAGGATGCACTAAAATTATAAGTAATAAAGACATTTATAATGTTACAACACATTTCTATTTCAAATAAGTGCTGTTCTTTTGAACTTTCTATTCATTAAAGAATACTGAAAAAAAAGTGTTATTATGGTTTCCACAAAAATATTTTCTAAAACATTTTTAACTTTGATAATAATTCTGCTTCATAAGCAGCAAATCAGCATATTAGAATGAAACATTTTTCAAAAACATGAAAAAAATCTTACCAACCCCAAACTTTTGAATGATAGTATTTATGCAACTTCATTGACTTAAGATTTAATTTACATTACTTTTCCAAGGCCTGAAAAACTAGCAAATCAATAAAGGCACGTACAAGTTACTGTAAAAAAAAACAAGTGCCCTGTTTTCGACATGATACATCACTGGCTTATCTATCTTGGCAAGTTGCATCACTCACCAAGTATTTCTTCCTCGCTAGCAGTGATTTAGCTAGTGCAGACTTGCCGTAATGGACTCATTACAGTGAATGAATTAGCTGCTTTGTCTCTGCACGAGTGTCGTTGGGCTCCAATAATGCTGCTGACGTTGTAGTCAGGATTCGTCTGTGGCCCCCAGAGAACAGGCGCAGAGAATAAAACATCCGCTAAGCACAGACACCTTGAGCGCTCCGTCGCCTTTATTTATAATATACTGTGTGCTTTTCAAGCCTGCCGTTGGCCAGTGTGTGAATAAAAGAAAGGCACCCGCCCCCCCTTATTGCCCTGCTTGTTGGCTCCAATTTACTCAACCGCAGTTTTCCTCAGGGGCGAGATACGCACTCCCTTGAACCGTTCATAAATCCGTCTCTGCAGCGAGATCAATGTTCAGACTCAATCCCAATTTATTACATTGTCGCTGTAAAGACGAGCAGAAAATGAGGCCTGTACAGGAAACCCAATGGGATTCCTGTACATGTGACAATGTGGCAAATGATTTTATCGTAGTCTTAAATGTCAGTGTGGTCATCAAAGCAACAAAAAAAGACTGTGAACTTTCATAATTCAACAAGCAGACAAACAACAAAAACAACAACCTCAAGACAACTTTTAACTATAGTTCCTCTCTGGAACACTTGGTTTAAACCTCTTTAGATTGCCTTCAAGATGCTGCTAGTTAATTAAAATATGAGTCTAACCTCAATTAAAATTGAAATTGGAATTGAACACAAAGTGAATAAGATTCACAACGTAATTCGTTCCAGGACTGTTTTGGAGCTGCTTGATGACCATCAAAATGGTTCTCAGTTTTACTTTTAGAAAACTCATTATGTACCAGACAGTGTTATTTTGACAGTTTAGTCTTTTCACAAACAATCCTTAAAATCTAGTCAATATTTTATGTTTTATCCATGAATGTGTCCATTTTTACCAAAATGGCATTCAATTTAATTTGATGAGAATAACATTTTAGTTTGATGAGTGCAAAAATGAGACCAAATTAAACAACAACATTTAACAATAACGTGTGAAAATCTCCTTGTTGTGGAATCTGTCGGTCACGATCATGGACTTTTAGTTTGTTTTCTTCCTTCATGTTTCACTTGACCTAGTTTCTGTCGTCCTTTGATTAGTTCATTTAGTTAACCTGTGTTTATTAATTATCTTTGTTTGGTCTGTGTATTTAAGTTGCTCCCTTTCAGTTCTTCCTTGTCCGGTATTGATGTTGTTTTGCTGTGCATTCCCTTTGCCTTCATGGATTATCATCTTCTTGGATTCTATTAAACTCTTGTGTAGATGACCTTCGTCTTCGTGTGCCTTTCCTCTACACGCTGCGTGACACTGTGCTACTGTGTTCATTTAATTCAGTTTCACTTTATGAAGCTCAGACAAAGCAATTCCTGACATTATTGACTATGACTGGATTATCTGAAACCATCATACTCTTTCTAGATTTAACTTCTTCAAATAGCATTGTTAGTGCATTAGTAATATCTTTTAGTCTGAGTTTTCTTGTCAGTTTCATCAGCAGTATGTTTTAAATAGAACCGTTTAATTGCCATCATGATGTGCATTTTTGTCTCGTTTTCATTACTGCTGAAATAAATCTGAAGACTCTTCGTTAACAAGTGTTTCTGTCTACCTGGTCTCATGGCATAAAAATACCTGGGGGCACTTTATGGCGAGACACGAAATACATACAAATAAGTACATATCACTGCAGTTTCCAAAATAAATGAACACTAGAGGCAGTAAAACGCCGACACCTTTTATTCATTTTCACACAAATGTACAGAGTTTCGATTAATAAAGTGTAATTTTCGCACAATTATTTGAAGAATACCATGTTATGACTCCAAAACAATATTAATATGCTGGGAGATTTGAAAACTGATGCTTTTGAACGTTAGCATCGCACATATCCAGCTTCATGTCTATGGGTTTTCATAGGCAGAAGGTTTGTTTGGTATCTCACGGAGTATGGAGACGTACTTGAGAGGCGAGGAGCTACAGTTCGAATCCCGTGTAACCATGGTTTGACAAAACAGTTCAAATCTGTGTAAAAGGAAGTTGAAATGGCACGGTTGCATCAACAAATGTGTTTTTATATCAGTTTTGCACTTGTTAACACTATCGGGTAGGTTTAGGGTTGGGTTTGGTGTAGGGCATATTATTTCCAACATGATAGAGCATTAACTTTTAGAGACAGTCCCCGGATATTTGAATTCTGAACCACCGCAATATGTACCTGAATACGTACCTATATCAAAGTAATAAAAACGTGCCAGGGTTCACGTATTGAATCTGTGTTTTAGTGCCACTCAGTGGACATTTCTCTTTGAAACTGCGGCGAAACGTGCAATAAGGTACGTAAAAACGGTGTTGCATAAAAAGTGCACAGAGGTACATATTTTTATGAGACCAGGTCAGTCATTTCATTGATAAGATTAAAGGGACAGATCCAAATCTGAATCACTTTCTTTCTTCAGTAAAACACAAAAGGAGATGTTTTGAATGGCAAGGACTTAACTTTTTTTAGGGTGAACTATCCTTTTAACACTGGTATAACAGATGACCAAATAATAGGCAAAAAACTACAGTACACATTTGCTAATAATAAACATACATTTTCAATTTTCTATGGTACTTTCATCGCAATAAATTCTAGAGGATGAAAGGACAAGGTCTTTGAGGGTATAATTATAACCAAACCTCTACTCAGTAGCAAGAATATTATCTGTCACTTAAGGAAAGGTATTTCATGCAACATTAAACATCTCAATTGGAGAAGGAGGGAAATAAAAGGAAATTTTATTATTTTTCTGTATTCCTCTGCCTGCTGAACATGAGTCAGCAACTCCAGGAAACAGAAGACCTCAGAGGTGAAAGGCTTGTGTTGGGTTTTAAGGTTAAAGAGAGACATTCACAACAGCCTGCTGTCTAGAGGATTCTACACAATAATAGAGGACTCTGGTTAGAGTAGGCAGCATATTCTGTTTAGGTACATGTCTACTGTTTCAGAATAAGTAGTAGGCTGTTTTCTTCTCTTAAATTTTTCAATGAATTTCAAAGTCAAACACTTCTCAAACTTGAACGCTGAGATATATTAGCCCATTCAAAGGTCAGAAAACTGAAATAACAAGTGAACTGACCACAGATTCTCTGTGGAAGCAGAGGAAATGTGTGGGCGATCGCAGTTAAAGATGAGGTATGTACTGACGTGTGAGGAGAGAAATGTATCTTCCTCTGAGAATGTTTGCTGCGTAGGGTGAGCCGGCATGTGTTTCAGACAACAGTTGCAGGAATAACTGTCAAGGTAAAGAGAGGTGTGACTTCTCCATTGTGATGACCAGCACCTTCTACATACATACATCGAATCGAAGGGCAGGTGGGTAATTGGCCAGGCTATTGTTGGTGAGGGTTGACAGCAGCGGTGAGCGGAGAGGTGAAGCCCCTCCATTAGCCTCCCTCTAGTCCTCTCATAGAGCCCACATCACAGCGTCAGTTTGTTTGTTGGGGAAATGCGGCCTCGCTCTGGACACGGCAGGAAAGCGTGCTCCTGCAATGGTCCCTCATTAGTGGAGAGGCTGGTTTTGTTTGAAAGATTCACCAGTCGCTGAATGCGGCTCTATTAAGAGACAAGGTCATTCATCTTGATGTGGAGCGGAAAGCACGTCAAGCAACAATGCACTACACACTACAAACGCTGATTACAAGCCAAACAACCTGCTCCCCATTCTCTGCGGTGGATACACGGAGAGCGAGACACACATAATCTAGAATTAATGTCACTCTGCCCATTAGAATTGTGCATGTTTGAAAGAAAACCAGACAATGACATGCAGTCTTCATTTTTATTTTGGTAACATCAAGGACAAGCAGTAGCTATTCTTTCATGAACACAAACTTGAGCTACTAGATGGAACAAAAAAATAAATAAATAAATAAATATATATATATATATATATATATATATACTGTATATACTGTATATATATACATTCTGCAATATTTGTCATATTCTTGTGAGAGAACCCTAAATGAAACCTTTATTTTAACTGTAAGGTTTGTATTGAAATGTTTCTAAAACCTAGTTTGAAAATGCCTTTATGTATGTTTTGAAAATCTGTTTATTATTAGTATAATTATTATTATTATTTTAATCATGATTTTTTCCGAAATACACAGTTTTTAGGGAGTCAGACCATATGGCATCTTACAATTTAATTAACCTTGTCCTGTTATAGGAACTTTAAATGATATAATATTTTAAGAGACTTGTAACAGCCTACACATGAGGGTCCTCTCTATGATGGCATTTCCAGTTTTGTCTTTTATTTATTTATTTATTTTTGCACCACACAACTTTGCAACATTCAAATGGCATTAATATGAAAAAAGAGAGATAATTTAACCTGAAATAGACTCGGACCTAAACAAACATTGCACATATTTGGCCAGCACCAACCATCTCAAAACAACTTCAAACCTCTGTAGAAGTATTGATGTAAGTTTGTCAGTTTAGCACTACAGATTCACTCCACCAGCAAAGGCTAAAGACAGCAGCTCAAACTCCAGGCCTGGCACACTTCACGGCAGCAGCTAGTGTTCCTTCACTACACGTAACTACAACAGTCTGCACAAAATGTTCTCTGCGAACTCTCAGCTGAGAAATCCAGAGTACAGTGAACGAGAGCAGCTTCTATACCACTCCAAGAGACAATAACCAGCACTGGATGCAGCATTGCACATTCAATAAAGTCCCTTGTCTTCAATACAGCGCAAGACAGACACAAAACAAACAGAAAATAAAGCAGCAATACGATAATTTGGCAATACGACAAATAAGTGCTAGCAATCCAATGAAGCAGAACAGGTTTGGGCCTGGCCTGTTCTTGGATGGAAGATCCCCTGCGTGCTGATGGAAATGGTGTTAGTGGGGCCAGCAGGGGGCATTCACTCATTCAAAATTTGAGGTCAGAATGTTTCAGAGCTGTGAAAAGTTGTGGCCCTTAATATGGGATGTGAAACGAGTTCTGAACTCTCTTGCTGCAAAAAGAGTTTATAAAAATATCTAAATACAATATTACAATTGTATCTTGAATCAGTGGATTTTTTTTTTCACTGGCTATTTTTACTTGCTTTAAACTCAAGCAAGCTTCATTAAATGTATTGAGGTTTATAAAGAGGAGAAAAGACAAATATTGTGAATATGATTTTTGGCTAACAAAGCAGTTTAATTTTGGAGGACAATGCAATTTAACTGTATAATATATATATATATATATATATATATATATATATATATATATCTTAAATGATTAAGAATACTTATTGTAAAAACAGAAAATAATAAAGTCAAAAGGTTTGGAATTAAATTAGTAAAAAAAATAATGAGTAGTTTCATTCTTTAGATGAACTATTCCTTTAAAAAAAACTGCATGAATGTTATTGCATTAGATAACAAAATATCAAACCAAGTGCCATTTATTTTGAAGAGAGCACAAGTACAAATTCCATCTAAATATTTAGTTTAAGTTTAAGTTATTTAGACATTTAAGTTAGTTCTGAGAACACAGCCACTATGATATTTTAATGACATTAAGTTTGACGTAAGCGCCAACATATTTTTGGGGGCCAGTGTTTGTAAAGCCTTATGAGTGCCAACAAAATTGTGAAGCAAAAGTAATTGCCACAAAAGCAATTAATTGCACCAGATGTAACAGACTAACCTGAACATTCTTCACCTCTGAACAGACTTTCAAACATGGACTATCTGTGGCATACAACGAGGTGCTTGTCTGCCAAAAAAAATAAAAAATCTGCTGTCAAATTCCCAATTTAATGATGAGAGCAAGTGTCTGCCATTGACGGACGTGACAGAGCACCATGGGAGCTGGAGAAGAATGAGGAACAAATGATGGACAGGTCTGTCTGTCTATCTATCTATCTATCTATCTATCTATCTATCTATCTATATATATATATATAGACAGACAGACCTGTCCATCATTTGTTCCTCATTCTTCTCTTGAGTGCAGTCAGAGGAGACTTTTAAAGCCCAATATGATCGGCTGGAGGATAAAATGACCTTGTGAATCTCACCCTTTACTAGCCTTTTGATTTGCACATCATGTTAAAACATTGGATTTCTTCTACCATATAAAGGCCTCTTAATGTAAGCAGAGCTCTATAATGGCATGTGTTAGATGGCATTGAGTGCTGTTTAACAAACACTTATACATAGATGGGCAGTTATTAAACCTAGAGAAACATTCAATCAATGAACAGTCACAGCAGTGCTTTTATTCAAAGCTTATATTGTACACTCATGCAAATTAAGGTTAATAAGTACACAGTGTAACCTGTTACAGATGAATTTACTGCAAAAATACCAGAATAAATAAAACATGGAAAAATTTGATTAGATGCACAACCTTTGATCTGAACTGCAAGAAATATGAGAAGTAATTACTGCTCTCTTTTATAAGTTGATATGTTTATTGTAATTTATCTTGTTATCCATACAATGTACGATTAGATGGCGAGTTGCTTTTTTTTTTTTTTTTTGCACTTAGTATTTTTCCCTGCAATCTGGTGATCTACTTTTGTATCTCAACCTGCCAATTGAGAGCTATTGCACTAGAGAAAGTTATGCTTACTGTTTGGTGTACACTTATGCCCCTAATGGCAGCTTTCAGTCACTTACACACTCCAGGTTCCCTCCACTGCTCTTCAATGCACCACATTGTGTTTGATGGATGCTTATGTGCTAAAATCAATATTGAAAGCTTTTTCTTCCATTATAATTAGATGACAAAATTGGACACTAGCGATGTCAAAGATAGGGAGGGTACAATTGAAACAGACACATAAACAAGCCATGTCATTTTAACGGCAATTCATTTGAAATTATAAGTAATTTCATGTATTTGAAGCCTCAAAACATCAAGCAGACAGCTTGATTGGAACCCCATTATCTGTCCATTAAAAACAATCTGCTTTAGAATCAATTTTTAATTTGGTGAGATTCTGTTTGTTTGAAAAGGTGATGTCTCAGGCAAACAGCAATTTGCACAGTTTAGGCATTGTTGTGGCGTTGAGACACAGTAATGTGCACTGACAGGGCAATAAAACTGAATTACATGCCTTGTAGTGCAAATCACAGATTAGCTCAAAACCATTTTACTAGGACAGTCATTTGATGGGATTTTTAGGTTATTCAGAGCAGATGTTCTCAAATGACTTTGCTTTAAAAACCCAGAACAAAAGGCATATCAATACAGAATCAAAATAGTTTTCAGAAGTAAACAAAAATGTCCTTAAAATCTATTATTTACAGGCACATTATTATTACATACACAGTCTGCAATTTTTATTTGATTTGATTTCATTCATTGATTCATTTCAAACAAACAAATAAAGTAAAACTTAAAATTACTTTAGGCCCTAAATTGGCTCCATACAGTATGAGTTTGCATAGCCCACTTGTTTTGGAAAGGGTTTGTCGCGTCTATTTGTTTTGGAACAATCTGTTAGTTCCTTGTAATTTTGCCCACCTGGAACTTGGGATGCTGAAAGACAAAGTCATATTTGGCCAGCACCAACCATCTCAAACCAACTTCAAACTTCTGTAGAACTATTGATGTAAGTTTGTCAGTTTAGCACTACTGATTCACTCCACCAGCAAAGGCTAAAGACAGCAGCTCAAACTCCAGGCCTGGCACACTTCACGGCAGCAGCTAGTGTTCCTTCACTACACGTAACTACAACAGTCTGCACAAAATGTTCTCTGCGAACTCTCAGCTGAGAAATCCAGAGTACAGTGAACGAGATCTTCTATACCACTCCAAGAGACAATAAACAGCACTGGATGCAGCATTGCACATTCAATAAAGTCCCTTGTCTTCAATACAGCGCAAGACAGACACAAAACAAACAGAAAATAAAGCAGCAATACGAATTCCACTGACAGAGCACCTTGAAATCCTATTGTTCCACTCTGCTGATAAACAAGCGCGGGATGAGCACAAACATTAATTTTGGGCTTTCAAATCCTGGAGACCGAGGATTACATAAAAGACTCAAATAGACCCAGAGAACAACACTGTTGATATAAAAAAGCACAAAAAACAACAACAATGGAAAACAAGACAAAGTCCAAAGTCTGAGCAACAGGCCTTCCTTATCTACCACCGACCAGGTTATATTTTAAAAAAGGCTATTAAAAAGAAGTCCAATAATGGACTGTCTCTCTAAATAATGCCTTAATTAGCAAGTTGCTCCATAGCCAAGCCAACAGATGGAGCTGGAACAGGATGAATAGAAGTCATCTGGAAAGCAGAAAGCTGCAATCAGCACCTCCAAGAAAGCAGAACAAACCTTTGTTCTTCAGGCGAGAAGAGCATTCAGAGCGCGAGGCGCTAAGCGGAAAGTCAAGCGATTTGGAGGAGGAGGCCGGGTCAGCAGAGAGCTGCCACGGCTGAGGTTATTGCCAGAGTGCCTGACCTTTTAAAACTAGCCAAATGTTCCCATAGAGAGGAGTGCTGTGTTCCAGCAGTCGACCGTTTCCCCTCCCCTGAATACAGAGAGGATCAAGAGGGGGTGTGATGGACGTGCTAGAGAGGTTCATTCTATTTGTGAAAAACTTTCACAAACCATCTTCTTCACTCTGATGAGGGGTTGGAAGCCTGAACGTTTGTCAAATCATTAACAGCTGCATTCATCTTTCACTAATTACAGCATTATCATAAATGTATAAATGGTGCCTGGGTGACTATGCATAATGCAACAAAATCCAGACGGCTACAACAGGCCTGAGAAAACATAACTCTAATTTAAGCTTTAAAGCAAGACGTGCCTTTTAAACAAACAACCAAAAAAAAAAAAACACATCATTAAAATAGTAAATGAATTTACTGCACTAATGATTGTACTTGATGACAGCTGAAGCAGGTATATTCAACCACTTCACCTTAAAGAATAACAAAACGACATAATTGAAATAGTCATTATATTGACTGAGTGTTTTAATTTCTGAAAAACCATAGTGCTATTCAACCAAAAACATTAGCATTCATCAGTTGACTGCTGAAAGCATTGCAATAGCATGGTTTAGCAATGAAGATATGTAATACGAAAACCTTTGTGTTTTATTTTAAATCCGCAAAATTGCAAAACTTGTTTAAAACTATTTAAAAATACCTAAACATTAAAACTATGTATAACAGCAACTCATACTCTGAAATGTATCTTAGCAACAAGTTTGGCAGGAAAATATTTACAATTTGAATCTCAAAGCATGCAACATGTCAAGCAAAATTATCACCGACACTATTACAAACTCCAGTTCCAACGACCTATATATTTTTTATTCTGGACTCTGTGCAGGCCTGAATTAAGAATTCAGAGGCCCCTGGGCACAAAGTCTTGTAAGACTCCCCCCAACACCCCCACACAATCAATGTCTTGAATTATATGGCACTCTTTGTTGGAAATACCTCTAGCTTATACAGGATTTACACTGACAGGTTACAGCCTATGATCACAACCTGAAGGACAATATCAACACCTGTAGATATTCTCCACCATACAGGATTTACACTGATCAACACCTGTCCATCTCCTCTATCATACAGGATTTACACCACATGATTGCAACAAAACTTTCCTGGATAGGCAGCAACAATATCAAGATATTTCCCTGCGTAGTGTAACTCACTGGCAAATGCAAGCGCATACTGCCTCACCTACCAATCCAGTTCTATGAATCATTCTTACATAATTCACACACAAACAGACATACACACACCAGTTATGTTTAGGGGCTGGCTCTCTTTGTTTGTCCCTCTCCTCATTCCCCCTCTCATCTTATAGAGAAATATTTTATTTTTTTTAATATTTCCTTAATTTTTACTGAAAGTAAATGGCTGATATGTGATGGGAAAAAAGAGGGAAGAATGAGTTCGGCAAAACAGTGGATACGAACTCCGGTTGATCGCGTCAAAACATAGAGACATGCGCTTTATGCTCCAGTTGCATACCATGCGTCTTTAGTATTGTCTATGCCAACCAGACATTGGTGGGCGGAGCTAGTGTAAATAGCCTCTGACAACAAAGTGGGCTATTTGACTTAGTGTAAATAGACACTGAAATTTTTTTCTTACCCTCGCTTGGGCCCCGTGCCCATAATGCAATATGTGTGTGTGTGTGTGTGTGTGTATGTATATATATATA
>NW_015505434.1:74745-80028 GCF_001515645.1 Sinocyclocheilus grahami
TATATATATATAATATGGTTTTTAGAGGAGAATTTAAAAATGATCAAAAACTTTTATTGCTGCTGTAGCATAGTGAAACTTTACAGGGTGTCAGAGGGTTGCTCTGAGATGGAGTTTCAGCCTTCTAGCTTTCTGAAGACTTTTGTAAAGGTCAAAGCAACTGAACCTATAAATATTCATATTCAGGTACTTTATAGGAGGGTCATCCAGGTCAATAAGATGTAGGAATATTCCAGCGTCATGAAACTTTAGAGCATGTCAGAAAGCTGCTCTAAGATGAACATATTCATATTCTAGCCTTAAAGCTTAGCTACTCAAAGTCCAAAAAAAAAAAAGTCAAAGCATATGCAGTTTTATGCTTATTTTTTTCAGTGCTAAAATGCTTTTTGTTTCCAAAATTGACCTTTAAAACAAAATATGCAAGAAGAAAATATAGAAAAAAAGTGATTTTTATAACCGCTGGCTCCATAAACACACTTTTAAGGGGGGGGGGGTACATCAATATTGATGTTTTGGTCTCAGAGGGCTTAAGAGTAAATGATGATTAATGAATGAAGCGGCAGCTGAATATGTTTCTTTGGAGATAAGAGAAGAGATACGTGAGAGCATGAGGGGGAGGAGAGACAGAGAAATAAGAAAAGCAGAGAGAACTTACAGTAGTAATACATATTTTAAGTTGCCAGATGGTTTCTGTAGTGCCCTCACATAGCTCAGCATTAATTTCTTCCATACAAAGCAATCCTTTGCCACTGTAAATTGTAATTATTTTATTATTTGTTGTAGAGGATGGGGAGGCAGAACATTCACTTTTACCCTTGCTGTGCATTTAAATCCCATTTAAATGGGATGGCGACCAGCCAGATTCATTAGACAGGAAAAACGCAACCTCTTTCACACCACATTGCAATGTGGGTTTATTTTACACCTATCAACTTGCAATTTATTTTCACTCTCCTTAAACAAAGCACTGTGAAGCCAAAACAAAAAAACTGTTATTATCACCACATTCAAACCAAAGCCCTTTTTTGATCCACTGGAACAACATGGCAATTTTACTTCAAAATACTTAATTATCATTTCTCACCTGCAAAGTTGTTTACTTTACACCTTAGGAAAGGTTTCTAACAAAGTGTGCTTTGAATATATGGTTTGTATTCACATTTACATTTATATCCAATTTCATATTCAAGGAGTGCTCAGTGCACAGTCACTGAGGCAAAAAGCTTATATTTTCTTTTAAGGTATACATTTGTCAGTATCACAGAGAATGTAACTTGAAGACCCACTCACATTGTTTAGACTGATCTGTGCCAACAATAATGACATACAAATGGTGGAAAGCATTTTATATATATATATATATATATATATATATATATATATATATATATATATATATATATATAATATGGTTTTTAGAGGAGAATTTAAAAATGATCAAAAACTTTTATTGCTGCTGTAGCATAGTGAAACTTTACAGGGTGTCAGAGGGTTGCTCTGAGATGGAGTTTCAGCCTTCTAGCTTTCTGAAGACTTTTGTAAAGGTCAAAGCAACTGAACCTATAAATATTCATATTCAGGTACTTTATAGGAGGGTCATCCAGGTCAATAAGATGTAGGAATATTCCAGCGTCATGAAACTTTAGAGCATGTCAGAAAGCTGCTCTAAGATGAACATATTCATATTCTAGCCTTAAAGCTTAGCTACTCAAAGTCCAAAAAAAAAAAAGTCAAAGCATATGCAGTTTTATGCTTATTTTTTTCAGTGCTAAAATGCTTTTTGTTTCCAAAATTGACCTTTAAAACAAAATATGCAAGAAGAAAATATAGAAAAAAAGTGATTTTTATAACCACTGGCTCCATAAACACACTTTTAAGGGGGGGGGGGGTACATCAATATTGATGTTTTGGTCTCAGAGGGCTTAAGAGTAAATGATGATTAATGAATGAAGCGGCAGCTGAATATGTTTCTTTGGAGATAAGAGAAGAGATACGTGAGAGCATGAGGGGGAGGAGAGACAGAGAAATAAGAAAAGCAGAGAGAACTTACAGTAGTAATACATATTTTAAGTTGCCAGATGGTTTCTGTAGTGCCCTCACATAGCTCAGCATTAATTTCTTCCATACAAAGCAATCCTTTGCCACTGTAAATTGTAATTATTTTATTATTTGTTGTAGAGGATGGGGAGGCAGAACATTCACTTTTACCCTTGCTGTGCATTTAAATCCCATTTAAATGGGATGGCGACCAGCCAGATTCATTAGACAGGAAAAACGCAACCTCTTTCACACCACATTGCAATGTGGGTTTATTTTACACCTATCAACTTGCAATTTATTTTCACTCTCCTTAAACAAAGCACTGTGAAGCCAAAACAAAAAAACTGTTATTATCACCACATTCAAACCAAAGCCCTTTTTTGATCCACTGGAACAACATGGCAATTTTACTTCAAAATACTTAATTATCATTTCTCACCTGCAAAGTTGTTTACTTTACACCTTAGGAAAGGTTTCTAACAAAGTGTGCTTTGAATATATGGTTTGTATTCACATTTACATTTATATCCAATTTCATATTCAAGGAGTGCTCAGTGCACAGTCACTGAGGCAAAAAGCTTATATTTTCTTTTAAGGTATACATTTGTCAGTATCACAGAGAATGTAACTTGAAGACCCACTCACATTGTTTAGACTGATCTGTGCCAACAATAATGACATACAAATGGTGGAAAGCATTTGAAGAACAAAAAAACTACATGGAAACCTTAAAATATGATTGTATTTCAGTCACAAGATGCTTTTTTAAAGATTACATTTAATAGTCTTATTAAATTATTAGTGGTTTTACCTTTGCCATCATCCAATACTCACTTAAAGATAATCTAAATGTAAAGAAAAGGGGAAATTGGCAGGCACAATTAAATATCCAATTAATACTGGCCATTACTGATAAATTAAAGAATCTCTATTATTGACCAACACAGTACTAATATTGTGCACACCTAATGTAACGAACAAAGGTTTTCAGATTGAGTACACTTGCTAAATGGAAACAGAATGTGTGCTGAATAAAACAAAAACTGGAGTATATAGAAAGTGGAATGGACTGACAGAACTGCCAATTATTTTCTTTCTCCCTTTTGAATGTTGAAATTAAGGCACAATTTAACCCCAAGAAACACCCCTGAAAATCCAAAAGATCATGCAATCTACAGTACATGCCAGCGATGCCCATATAAAATTAACAGCAGCTGAAAACTTAAATTGGTCTTAATCACTGCCAACCGCCCGTGAAGATCCTACTCAGTGCCAAGTCTTATAAACATCTGTTGAAACGGAATTAATTTCTGGAAAAGAAAAAAAGAAAAGAATTCCAAACACATGCTTGTCTAATTTTCCTTTATTTATTTATTTAATTTGAGAGCAAACTTTGACCTGCACGACAAGCAGGCACGAATCCAAAGCAAGCGTGAAATATTACATGTGGTGCTGTCAAAATGCAACATTTGGCACTGCACACACAAGAGACAGTTAGATGTGAGGTGAGAGACTGCCAAATAAAGCCCCGGGGTATAAAACTCTGTCAGCATCTCAGAAAAGCGCTCGTGCCATAATCACGTCACTGTTGCGACGTCTCCATGATAACAGAGAGAGACTGCAGGGCCTGTGTCCTGTAAGTAATGAGGTCACATCTGCCTGTTACGCCCCAATCAAATCTCCTTTATAGGGGGGATTATGTCATAATTAAAAAATAATCCTCAATGACAAGAGACAGATAAGAATGGTGTGAAAAACATTCTCTATGATGTGCGGTGGGACAGGATGGCAGGGTATCTGATGACATATTACATCAAAGAGTAGAATATACTGTAGTACAGATGAAGATAAAGATATAGTACAGTTACACAATCTACCTTGTTCAGACTGCAAAGTGGCACACATGATGCGGGATGGTTAGTGATCATGTGTGGCCCCCCTTTTTTGCATCAGGAGATTATTATTATGAAAAAAAAGACAGAGACGGATATGGAGATTTCAATCTTAGTTGGTAGGTTGCTTGAACAATTAGTCAACTAATCCAAGGATCTTCAAACTTTAAACATGACTTTCCACCTTTTATAGTTAAATTTTTTTTTTTAAATTTTAACATTTTTATTGTGTGATCAGCCCCAATCAAATCTCCTTTATAGGGGGGATTATGTCATAATTAAAAAATAATCCTCAATGACAAGAGACAGATAAGAATGGTGTGAAAAACATTCTCTATGATGTGCGGTGGGACAGGATGGCAGGGTATCTGATGACATATTACATCAAAGAGTAGAATATACTGTAGTACAGATGAAGATAAAGATATAGTACAGTTACACAATCTACCTTGTTCAGACTGCAAAGTGGCACACATGATGCGGGATGGTTAGTGATCATGTGTGGCCCCCCTTTTTTGCATCAGGAGATTATTATTATGAAAAAAAAGACAGAGACAGATATGGAGATTTCAATCTTAGTTGGTAGGTTGCTTGAACAATTAGTCAACTAATCCAAGGATCTTCAAACTTTAAACATGACTTTCCACCTTTTATAGTTAAATTTTTTTTTTTTAATTTTAACATTTTTATTGTGTGATCAAAAAAAACAACAGTTTATATCCTAGCTCAGTAGTTTTCAATTCCAGTCCTTGCGTACCACCGCTCTGCATATTTTGCATGCCTCTCTTATTTAACACACCTTATTCAGACAACCAGCTCAGTGTTCATTACTCTCTACTCCCTGATCACGGGAAATCCATTGAAGTTTACTTCACTTCGGAACATTCATTCACGGATTTGCGCAATGCCAAGGTCTGCAGCGTCTTCACACACAGACGAAACTTACTAGAGATGTGTGAAATGTGACATAACATACCTCTGTAAATAAATACAATTTAAATTCACATCTCGCACACTTGAATGCCCTTTGAATGGAACACATACACTCCCTTCGAACTGCAATTATGGCGGAATATCCTGTGATGTCCACTTTGCAGTGCACTTGCAGTCAAATTGTCTGAAGTGATAAGAGATACATACAAAATGTGCAGAGCAGTGGTACGCGAGGACTGGAAATGAGAACCACTGTCCTAGCTATTATTAACTTAGTTATTTAGCTTCTAACTAAAAATGAATAAATACTTTTTTTTTTAAGTTCACACACAAATTACATGATTTGCCATATTAAAAACGAAATACTTGTGATGGTGTACAGGTTCATCTCAATAAATTAGAATGTCGTGGAAAAGTT
>NW_015505434.1:82354-93116 GCF_001515645.1 Sinocyclocheilus grahami
TATATATATATATATATATATATATATATATATATATATATATATATATATATATATATAATATGGTTTTTAGAGGAGAATTTAAAAATGATCAAAAACTTTTATTGCTGCTGTAGCATAGTGAAACTTTACAGGGTGTCAGAGGGTTGCTCTGAGATGGAGTTTCAGCCTTCTAGCTTTCTGAAGACTTTTGTAAAGGTCAAAGCAACTGAACCTATAAATATTCATATTCAGGTACTTTATAGGAGGGTCATCCAGGTCAATAAGATGTAGGAATATTCCAGCGTCATGAAACTTTAGAGCATGTCAGAAAGCTGCTCTAAGATGAACATATTCATATTCTAGCCTTAAAGCTTAGCTACTCAAAGTCCAAAAAAAAAAAAGTCAAAGCATATGCAGTTTTATGCTTATTTTTTTCAGTGCTAAAATGCTTTTTGTTTCCAAAATTGACCTTTAAAACAAAATATGCAAGAAGAAAATATAGAAAAAAAGTGATTTTTATAACCACTGGCTCCATAAACACACTTTTAAGGGGGGGGGGGGTACATCAATATTGATGTTTTGGTCTCAGAGGGCTTAAGAGTAAATGATGATTAATGAATGAAGCGGCAGCTGAATATGTTTCTTTGGAGATAAGAGAAGAGATACGTGAGAGCATGAGGGGGAGGAGAGACAGAGAAATAAGAAAAGCAGAGAGAACTTACAGTAGTAATACATATTTTAAGTTGCCAGATGGTTTCTGTAGTGCCCTCACATAGCTCAGCATTAATTTCTTCCATACAAAGCAATCCTTTGCCACTGTAAATTGTAATTATTTTATTATTTGTTGTAGAGGATGGGGAGGCAGAACATTCACTTTTACCCTTGCTGTGCATTTAAATCCCATTTAAATGGGATGGCGACCAGCCAGATTCATTAGACAGGAAAAACGCAACCTCTTTCACACCACATTGCAATGTGGGTTTATTTTACACCTATCAACTTGCAATTTATTTTCACTCTCCTTAAACAAAGCACTGTGAAGCCAAAACAAAAAAACTGTTATTATCACCACATTCAAACCAAAGCCCTTTTTTGATCCACTGGAACAACATGGCAATTTTACTTCAAAATACTTAATTATCATTTCTCACCTGCAAAGTTGTTTACTTTACACCTTAGGAAAGGTTTCTAACAAAGTGTGCTTTGAATATATGGTTTGTATTCACATTTACATTTATATCCAATTTCATATTCAAGGAGTGCTCAGTGCACAGTCACTGAGGCAAAAAGCTTATATTTTCTTTTAAGGTATACATTTGTCAGTATCACAGAGAATGTAACTTGAAGACCCACTCACATTGTTTAGACTGATCTGTGCCAACAATAATGACATACAAATGGTGGAAAGCATTTGAAGAACAAAAAAACTACATGGAAACCTTAAAATATGATTGTATTTCAGTCACAAGATGCTTTTTTAAAGATTACATTTAATAGTCTTATTAAATTATTAGTGGTTTTACCTTTGCCATCATCCAATACTCACTTAAAGATAATCTAAATGTAAAGAAAAGGGGAAATTGGCAGGCACAATTAAATATCCAATTAATACTGGCCATTACTGATAAATTAAAGAATCTCTATTATTGACCAACACAGTACTAATATTGTGCACACCTAATGTAACGAACAAAGGTTTTCAGATTGAGTACACTTGCTAAATGGAAACAGAATGTGTGCTGAATAAAACAAAAACTGGAGTATATAGAAAGTGGAATGGACTGACAGAACTGCCAATTATTTTCTTTCTCCCTTTTGAATGTTGAAATTAAGGCACAATTTAACCCCAAGAAACACCCCTGAAAATCCAAAAGATCATGCAATCTACAGTACATGCCAGCGATGCCCATATAAAATTAACAGCAGCTGAAAACTTAAATTGGTCTTAATCACTGCCAACCGCCCGTGAAGATCCTACTCAGTGCCAAGTCTTATAAACATCTGTTGAAACGGAATTAATTTCTGGAAAAGAAAAAAAGAAAAGAATTCCAAACACATGCTTGTCTAATTTTCCTTTATTTATTTATTTAATTTGAGAGCAAACTTTGACCTGCACGACAAGCAGGCACGAATCCAAAGCAAGCGTGAAATATTACATGTGGTGCTGTCAAAATGCAACATTTGGCACTGCACACACAAGAGACAGTTAGATGTGAGGTGAGAGACTGCCAAATAAAGCCCCGGGGTATAAAACTCTGTCAGCATCTCAGAAAAGCGCTCGTGCCATAATCACGTCACTGTTGCGACGTCTCCATGATAACAGAGAGAGACTGCAGGGCCTGTGTCCTGTAAGTAATGAGGTCACATCTGCCTGTTACGCCCCAATCAAATCTCCTTTATAGGGGGGATTATGTCATAATTAAAAAATAATCCTCAATGACAAGAGACAGATAAGAATGGTGTGAAAAACATTCTCTATGATGTGCGGTGGGACAGGATGGCAGGGTATCTGATGACATATTACATCAAAGAGTAGAATATACTGTAGTACAGATGAAGATAAAGATATAGTACAGTTACACAATCTACCTTGTTCAGACTGCAAAGTGGCACACATGATGCGGGATGGTTAGTGATCATGTGTGGCCCCCCTTTTTTGCATCAGGAGATTATTATTATGAAAAAAAAGACAGAGACGGATATGGAGATTTCAATCTTAGTTGGTAGGTTGCTTGAACAATTAGTCAACTAATCCAAGGATCTTCAAACTTTAAACATGACTTTCCACCTTTTATAGTTAAATTTTTTTTTTTAAATTTTAACATTTTTATTGTGTGATCAAAAAAAACAACAGTTTATATCCTAGCTCAGTAGTTTTCAATTCCAGTCCTTGCGTACCACCGCTCTGCATATTTTGCATGCCTCTCTTATTTAACACACCTTATTCAGACAACCAGCTCAGTGTTCATTACTCTCTACTCCCTGATCACGGGAAATCCATTGAAGTTTACTTCACTTCGGAACATTCATTCACGGATTTGCGCAATGCCAAGGTCTGCAGCGTCTTCACACACAGACGAAACTTACTAGAGATGTGTGAAATGTGACATAACATACCTCTGTAAATAAATACAATTTAAATTCACATCTCGCACACTTGAATGCCCTTTGAATGGAACACATACACTCCCTTCGAACTGCAATTATGGCGGAATATCCTGTGATGTCCACTTTGCAGTGCACTTGCAGTCAAATTGTCTGAAGTGATAAGAGATACATACAAAATGTGCAGAGCAGTGGTACGCGAGGACTGGAAATGAGAACCACTGTCCTAGCTATTATTAACTTAGTTATTTAGCTTCTAACTAAAAATGAATAAATACTTTTTTTTTTAAGTTCACACACAAATTACATGATTTGCCATATTAAAAACGAAATACTTGTGATGGTGTACAGGTTCATCTCAATAAATTAGAATGTCGTGGAAAAGTTGTGAAACTCGTGTATTAAATAAATTCAATGCACACAGACTGAAGTAGTTTAAGTCTTTGGTTCTTTTATTTGTGATGATTTTGGCTCACATTTAACAAAAACCCACCAATTCACTATCTCAACAAATTAGAATACTTCATAAGACCAATAAAAAAAACATTTTTTGTGAATTGTTGGCCTTCTGGAAAGTATGTTCATTTACTGTACATGTACTCAATACTTGGTAGGGGCTCCTTTTGCTTTAATTACTGGCTCAATTAGGCATGGCATGGAGGTGATCAGTTTGTGGCACTGCTGAGGTGGTATGGAAGCCCAGGTTTCTTTGACAGTGGCCTTTAGCTCATCTGCATTTTTTGGTCTCTTGTTTCTCATTTTCCTCTTGACAATACCCCATAGATTCTCTACGGGGTTCAGGTCTGGTGAGTTTGCTGGCCAGTCAAGCACACCAACACCATGGTCATTTAACCAACTTTTGGTGCTTTTGGCAGTGTGGGCAGGTGCAAAATCCTGCTGGAAAATGAAATCAGCATATTCAAAAAGCTGGTCAGCAGAAGGAAGCATGAAGTGCTCCAAAATGTCTTGGTAAACGGGTGCAGTGACGTTGGTTTTCAAAAAACACAATGAACCAACACCAGCAGATGACATTGCACCCCAAATCATCACAGACTGTGGAAACGTAACACTGGACTTCAAGCAACTTGGGCTATGAGCTTCTCCACCATTCCTCCAGACTCTAGGACCTTGGTTTCCAAATGAAATACAAAACTTGCTCTCATCTGAAAAGAGGACTTTGGACCACTGGGCAACAGTCCAGTTCTTCTTCTCCTTAGCCCAGGTAAGACGCCTCTGACGTTGTCTGTGGTTCAGGAGTGGCTTAACAAGAGGAATACGACAACTGTAGCCAAATTCCTTGACACGTCTGTGTGTGGTGGCTCTTGATGCCTTGACCCCAGCCTCAGTCCATTCCTTGTGAAGTTCACTCAAATTCTTGAATCGATTTTGCTTGACAATCCTCATAAGGCTGCGGTTCTCTCGGTTGGTTGTGCATCTTTTTCTTCCACACTTTTTCCTTCCACTCAACTTTCTGTTAACATGCTTGGATACAGCACTCTGTGAACAGCCAGCTTCTTTGGCAATGAATGTTTGTGGCTTACCCTCCTTGTGAAGGGTGTCAATGATTGTCTTCTGGACAACTGTAAGATCAGCAGTCTTCCCCATGATTGTGTAGCCTAATGAACCAAACTGAGAGACCATTTTGAAGGCTCAGGAAACCTTTGCAGAAGCCTCTAAGTGCCATCTGAAAATTTCTTCTAAAATTAGCATTTTTATCAGGCTCCTATGCTTAGGTTCAGAAATTTCACGTTAATAGCAATGTTTAGGTCCTTTTCTATGCCATTAAAGTGAAATAAATGAACAAACATAGGAGCCTGATAAAAATGCTAATTTTAGAAGAAATTTTCAGATGGCACTTAGAGGCTTCTGCATCTGAACTCTTCATCTCAAACTATATCTTTATCGTTATCGTGCTTGGTGTGAACATGCCTTAACAAGATAAGACACACCCGAGGAGACTAATCAAAACCAATGAACAAACGGACTACAAACTGACTACAAACACCATGGGAGACAGGACTGACTACAAACACCACGGGAGACAGGAAGTGACAAAAGTCCAGGGCAAGGCACAGAGAACATGTCACAAAAACAAGAAAGAGTTGATTTGTGAGGAGTGCAATCACGTTTATTTTCTAAAACCAAAATAAAACTGAACACTTCAAAATTACAAAAAAAACAATATCCATCAAAAAGGTCTCTTCAGTATAATGGATAAATAAAATAATGTTAAGTAAAATTAAAAAGCCGAAGCCTTCTTGCACTGGATGTGCTGGTTTCGGCCTCATTGCCGGCTGCAGTAATGTCCTCATCTCATATATAAAATACCTCTGATTCACAAATACTTGCTAAAGAACTCGCATTCACACAAAGTAGCCTTGTTGAAAAATTTGGGTGAGTAAGGGCAAAACACACAAGATGCAGTACTTACAGTGATCTGTAATAGGCAGTATCACGTCTTTTATAGCAGAAATAAACTGCTGCAGAGAAAGCTAGGTCCGTGCAAAATGTAATTTGAAATGAGTGTTGCAGTTACACATGTAGTGGAGTAAAGAGTTCAGATACTCATTCAATAATGTAGTGAAGTAGAGAGTAAAAGTTGCTAATATCTTTGATACTCAATACAACTACAAAGTATCCAAAAGGATACTCAAGTACAGTAACTAATTACATTTACTCCAATACTTTACACCTCTGAGTTTTGTTAAATAAATTTACCCTGCACTTAGATCCTGCTCATTCTGGAGTTTGACACCTGTTACAAACAGCTGTATGATGGCAAGCTACGTTTCTGGGAAAAAAATAGAACTAATTGAGCTAGATGACTGCCGACAATCATGGTCCCATCCCTAGACAGAGAGAGAAAAACAGAGACAACAAAATTAGCTGGAGAGGGAAAAAACAAGAATAGTTTAACCTCCAACCTCAGCTTGGGCAGCTATTTTGGCTGTGTTCCTTAACGCGCCATTCAGGCCTGCTGCGTGGCTTTGCGAGTGGGTGAGATGCTGATCACGGTCTACAGGCCAGACCGGACAGGCCTTTTGTTGTGAGTGAAGGGGCCCACGGGGGTGCGGAAAAAAACAACTATGGCTATGATTACACACAGAGGAGCGCTAGACAATACAAAGTCTGCTGTGACGGCTGCAGGACACAGTTTCCTGCCTCTGTCAGCAAATATCCTGCCACACTCAATTACAGCCACGATGTGTTAGAGCAGCCAGTACAGACAACTTCCTCTGCATACTGTACAGGACTACAGCTTCAGAAGGAAAAAAAAAAAACCACACACTGTAGATCCTCACGTGGGACGCTCATCAATTCACATGAAGCTCCTCACGCACCCACGCAATTATCCTTGACATCCGCTGGGGGAAAACAAACCTTTCAAGGTCTGTTTAAGTACAATCACTGCACCTAATTGAATATGTCAAGACTGACGGATGACAGTCGGCAGATGAACGGGAAAACATGGGGGAGTCACCCCAGTCAATGTGACTCCCCAAGACTCCTTGTGTGTTCATGTGTTCGTATGTAATGCATTTCGTTGAGCTCAATCATCCCTAGCGATCATTGGCTCAGTTCTTGCTTCACGACCATGGTATTTATTTGTGTGGAGACGGCTTTGCTGTGGGCTAAACATTTTACATTTTTTATATCTAGCATCAGATAGAGGGTTTATTTAGCCGGGTAAATATTTGTTGAGAATACTCAAATGAATAGCCAAATACAGTATATCCGTAGGGCTTGTCCACACATAAAGCCTCTTAAGTCAGTCTGGTGAAATGTATAAAATCAAATAAATGGATTTTGCAACAGCCTTTTGGAAATCTAGAATCTTATTTTCTTTGTGAAGAGACCATGAAACTGTTATAATCAAATTATGATGACTTTAAGTACTGAATGCATTTACGTGACCACACCAAACACTGGATGAATTTACACTGCAGATCTGAATGCCCAGATCAGATTTTTTTTGACTATATCTGATTGTTTTGACGACCCGCTTGCAGATGAGCCCAGAATAGGCTAGTTTCATCCTTACATCAAAATCATTAAATCTGTACCGATTCTTCACAACAGTAACTATATACTACTGTATCCACTGTACACATCGGCGGTTATACTCTAGCGGGTATACTCTATACATACTCTAGCAGTATAACTTGTGCTAAGTTAGCGGGTCTGGGTTTTAATCTTCCCTCAAATAGTTTTTTTCCTCATTAAAACCAAATGTGTTCATTAGTGATTGTATAGATCAAGAGCATGTTTGTGTGAATTTTTTTGTGATTTCACCCGAACAAATAGAGACCCTCCACATCAGTTAGCAATAGATTGAAGCGCTCGTCTGTGCACATTCGTGGGCCATATCTGATCTGTGCCACATGGAAGGAAAAAATATCGGAATTGGGTCACTTGAACCATATAGTGTAAATGCGGCCATTGTGAACAAAATCCTGAAGGACCCTGTATGATCAGGCCGGACAAAATTACTGTGAATATGCCAGGCAAAACAGTTTCTTTGTGGGCCTCTGAATTGCAATTACATTTTCTATCCAGAACATGCTGAAAATGAACACACTCTTTTTAAAGCTATCTTTTTTGCCTCCTGTATTGAACACACCAGTATTTGTCCTGTGATTACAGAGTGAGAAGGACATCCTAGCTTTGGGGGTTTGGACCAGGATGGTTTCAGAAGATTGTTTTGTGGATTGTTCGAAAGCAACAGCGCTATAATTCCCATGGTGTAATGGATGGCTTCGCTTAAAGGACAAAAATTGAGATGTAGATGTCCAAAACCGAGCTCGTGGACCCCTATTGTTTGTGGGGAAACAATTTTATAAACACAAAAACATGAACGATGATCTTATACTCTTTACAACTGGTTGTAACATGAAAAAAATGAACATCACATTGCATGTTGAAATTTACAACTTACTGGAATGTATAATCTCTCATATAATCACCCATTTAAGCAGCTGTTTCAGGCAGTCAGCTGACGTTACATTTACCGTATGAAAGTCATTTAATGTGCAGAATCTGCTGTTGCTAGTTCAAGAGGCTCTATTACTAATTTGAATGTCATGTTAGAACAAGCAATGGTGGCTTGCTTGGTCAATTTTGCAAGTTACATTATCTGCTTTTCTGAAAATCCAAAATAGTTCAAAACAAAGCCACAGCAGATCTGATCCAACACACAGTGGTGATTTGTTTCTTAATTCAGTGCTTTTGAACAAACTGTTACATGATTCAATCACTTATTCATTAAGACAATTCACTTGCCATTTTCCTGAATGAATCAGTGGAATGCACGATTTAGTTACTCACTCATAAAGACCCACTGGCACCACCTATTGACATACTGATGTAATCTGCAGAAAGATGATGGAAACAAAAATCAGGACTCCTGAGACGCTGCTTGACCAATCAGATTCAAGAACTGGAACTAACTGTTGTATAATCGACCCTTGACAACATTTTAGAAGCAAATGTATTGCTGAGTCAAAATGATACTAAGACCAGTCTATCCTATTGTCTACAGCTATGTGCAATCAGATTCTTTAGGGTTCAAGATGTTTTCCTTCATTTGTTGTTCTTGGAAAACCAGAAACTGATGTAAAGTTGTTACAATTCATGTTGTACCATAATAAAAAGCAGTGTCTTAATGTTTCCATCTTTAATCTTTGTATTTGGCCCCAAGACTCAGACAACCATCAGCCCACGCTGGTACCAGCTTAAATTAAATTAGTCATTTTGCGGACAGTTTTATCCAAAGAGACAGCAAGCCAATTGCAGAGACGTTCCTTCACGAGAAATTTTAAGCAAAGTGCTTTGCTCAGAAGCACCATAGTAACACGGAATTTGTAACCCCACTCTGTTCAGCAGCACTGGTACAGAAGCCAGAAATTAATAGAAAGTTCAAAAGACTACATACAGTACATATACTGTATACATATATATATATATGTGTGTGTGTGTGTGTGTGTGTGTAAGGGATAATGTACATCCAGCTGGTACTGAATGCTGAATGTTATCACAGAATAACCCCCGACAGGGTGATCAGGACCCCGATGTGAAGCAAAGGGCTCTTGTATCACACTGAAGGGGGTTATTCGGCTGGATGCAGCAGTTGCAAGCAAGCGGCAAGTTAAAACTAGACGGACATTTAAGGGATACGGTGCAGTGCTTATTATACGGCTACTTGCCACATAAGTAAATAATTAGACACAAAATATTGATTTGAGTTGAAATATTTGAACGCAAAGCTTCCGTGAACACAACAGTTGCGAGCAAGTGGCAAGTTCAATCTAGACGGACATTTAAGGGATACGGTGCAGTTACACAACATTTCAACACATAAATAATTATGCCGATAAAAGATTTAAGACAAATGTTTTAAAATCTTACCAGTTTGTTAGTTATCTTATAATCCATTATAGTGTACAAAACAATCGCAGAAAAATGGCAGCAGCTTTGTTTGTATGAAACGAGAGAGTGAGTCCACGATACCAGGATAACATAATTAAATAATTGTACACAATTTTGAATCGATTTTTTATATTTTATTAGCTAAACAAACGCAAAGCTTCCACCAAGAAAAAACTGTTCCTGACAGTACAGTGCCGACTTCAGTTACCCGGATAACAGTTACCTGTTATTGAGGGATAACAGACCTCGGAATGTCGCAACTGACCAATCAGAATCAAGTATTCCACAGAGCCGTGTAACATATGAGCAATATCACTCGAGTACGAGAGCGACACCGGCTCCATATCAGCATGGCTGTGATTAGGCCAGATATATCAGCCGCTGATATAGAGCCGGTATCGCTCGAGTATGAGAGTGATATTGCGTTTATACAACAGTTCGACGGAACAGGTGTATAATTAAACAAGAAACAACGGAGTGCCTAATAAAACCCTATTTTGTGCGGAACTATTTCCTTCTATCCATCCTTAAACATACGTCACTTTTAGAATTCGTATCAAGGGCATGTGCTGCTTCAGTTAGGTTATTAGTGAGAAATAACGAGGTTATAAGAGAGAAACAATGTGGCAAGACATGCATCCAAATGAGAGAGAGAGACCGCGAAGCTAGACGTTTCTTCTTATATTAACTAATGTACTCTACGATTAGCTCAGTGAATAATTAAAAAAAAACATAGACCCGGCTAGAACAAGCGGAGTGATACAACATTGTGAAAGGGCGTACCAGTACAATATCTCACAGTTCTCAACCAATCAGATTTGAGAACCAGAACGAACTGTTGTATAAATAAATATATATATATATATTACTCATTAGGATGGCGGCGCGTTCACACGACTGGAACATGTTTAAGCAGGCTGCCACATACAATAACACCACAGACCTCCAGGAGTACTCAGAGACTGTCACTGCCTACATCACCAAGTGCATTCATGATGTAACAGTCTCAAAGACCATCAGTGTCCGGGCCAACCAGAAGCCGTGGCTAACAGGGGAGGTTTACGGACTCCTGAAGACGCGTAACGCTGCCTTCAGAGCTGGAGATGAGGTGGGCTTGAAGACAGCCAGGGCCAACCTTTGCCGCGGCATCAGGAAGGCAAAAAGTCAGTACTCCAGGAGGATAGCCCATCGTTTCAGCGACAGCAGAGACACTCGGAGCCTGTGGCAGGGGATACAGACCATTACAGAC
>NW_015505434.1:93272-127812 GCF_001515645.1 Sinocyclocheilus grahami
ACACACACTGTCACTTTAATCAGTCTGAATAAGCTCTTTTGCACTACAAATAATTTTTTTGCACGACAATCATTATATTTGCACTGTTGTTTACTTTACTGGTTTGCACTCTATCTGCCATATGCCTTGTGCTTTATATATATATATATATATATATATATATATATATATTTTTTTTTTAAACTTTAGCTTATTTGTATATTTGTATAGTTGTATTTTGTATTTTGTATTTAATCTGTACCTATCTGTATTTATGTTATCTGTATGCACCAAGGGTCTGAGAGTAACGCAATTTCAATTCTCTGTGTGTATGTGCTGTACATGTGGAAGAATTGACAATAAAGCAGACTTGACTTGACTTGACTTGATATATATAATTATTATTATTATTTTTTTGAACTTTCTAATTCATCAAAAATATCCTTAATATTTTTCAAAAAAATCTGAAGCAGCACAAATGTTTTCATCTCTGATAATAATAAATGTTTCTTGAGCAGCAAATCAGTATATTATAATTATTTCTGAAGGATCATGTGTCACTTAAGACTGGAGTACGATGCTGAAAATTCATCAGTAATAAAGTACATTCTAAAGTAAACCTTTATTTTAAGCTGTACTATATTTCACAATATTATTGTATTTTGATCAAACAAATGCAATATTGCTAACAAAAGAGACTTTTGTCATTAGGAGGTCCTAGGCAAAATTCATGTTGGAGGTATCAGGGTTTTCTTGTTGTGGTGTTAGAGTTCCTGTCCTGACCTGTTCCTGTCCACTGGTTCCCTTGCCTGGTGTCTGGGGGTGCTTCAGAGTTTATGGTCAACAAGTATCTGAGCTCAGCTCTCTGGTGCCTTGCTCTGGTCTCTCTACCGGCCTGGTCTTGCCACCTCTGCTATAGTATTCTGCCAGTTGATGTCTGAGGCTGTTCCAGTGGCCTTCCCTAGCTATCTACTTGTTGTGGTATCACCTGTGCACCTCACAACCCTTTTGTATTGATCTGTTTTGTCAATAAACCCTTGTTACACTCACTGCAATTGGGTCCTCCTTCCAGATCCCTGACAGGAGGCCCCCAACCCCAATAAAAAGCACTTGAAACAAATATGATTCCTAACCTTTTTATTTATACATTTCATTTTAAATTTAGTTTCTTTTTACCAAATGTCCCCACAAGTATAGTAATACCAGTAAATTTTTTTTCACCTTGTGGGGACATTTTTTGGTCCCCCATGAGGAAAACAACTTAAAAACATACAGAATTAATTTTTTTGAAAATCTAAAAGAGCATAGTTAGTGGTAGGGTTAAGGTAAGGTATTAAAAACATAACATCTATGGAATGTCCCCATAAAACATGGAAACCGTCTCGGGTTACTTATGTAACCATGGTTCCCTGAGTAGAAAAATACAAAAATCCTGTATGGTAAGAGCTACGCGCAAGACTTCGTGCTCTTTTTGAGTGGTTTAAAACCCCGGTTCTGCCTTGGGCACCACTCCTCCTATGTATCCTCTGGATACCTACTTAACAGGGTATTGCTACTAAGGATCTGTTGAGACAGTTCCTTCACCACATGCATGCGGTAGCCCCTGTGTGACAGGCCAAGACTAGTATGATTCTAGGCTCTTGGTCGTATTCCCTTAAAGGAATCTGTTTCTGATTCCAAGCCTTGAGCTCTACCCCGGGCCCAGGAGTCTGGCCCTAACAGGTAAGTATTTTGGGGTATGTAGCCTAGGCCTTTGGCCGTAGGGAATAACGTCACTGACAGCCGTCTAAACGTCCCAGGGGCAACTCCCATAGCAATATGGGAGAGTTGGTTCTTAGTGCTCGCCATGGTTCTGGCTTGCACTCCCCTCAGCATGGCGGCGTGGGTATACCGTTCCCCATAGCGACCCCTAGAGGACGCAGTTCGAAGTTCCCATGAAAGGGAACGTCTCAGGTTACTTATGTAACCATGGTTCCCTGAGTAGGGAACGAGACACTGCATCCTCTAGGTTTCTTGCCATGCTGCGGACGCAAGCTTCAGACGAAGAAGTGAATGATGTGTAGCTTCCGGCACCGATTTATACTGTAGTCGCACCGGTAGTGATGTCATGGCTGTCGCCGGCCAACGAGTTGGTGTTTTTTCAATGTATGCTTCAGACACGGGTCACGACGAGGCGTTCCCCCCATAGCGACCCCTAGAGGACGCAGTTCGAAGTTCCCATGAAAGGGAACCTATGTGCACGTGTGTGTGTGTGTTTGCAAGGGTTTAATTTGTAGTTAAGTTTTAATTACTCTGCAAGTTAAACTTTTTTTTTCCCTTTTCTTTTACCAGCTGAAACCACATTTGTGACCCTGGACCACAAAACCAGTCATAAGGGTCAGTTTTCTGAAATTTAGATTTATACATCATCTGAAAGCTGAATAAATAAGCTTTGTTGGTTTGTTAGGATAGGACAATATTTGGCAGAGATACAACTTTTTGAAAATCTGGAATCTGAGGGTGCAAAATACTGCAAAATACCAAGAAAATCGCCTTTAAAGTTGTCCAAATGAAGTTCTTAGCAATGCATATTACTAATCAAAAATTAAGTTTTGATATACTTACGGTTGGAAATTTACAAAATATCTTCACGGAACATGATCTTTACTTAATATCCTAATGATTTTTGCCATAAAAGAAAAATCGATAATTTTGACCCATACAATGTTTTTTTTAGTATCATTTACATTTGTCATAACAGCAGGAGGTCAAAAACACCATGGCCTTTGACTGAGATTAATGAAATAAAAGAAATCAATAAAAACATGAGATTTCAATAATGACATTACTATGTACAATAATGATTTTTTTTCATCACATAAGACATTTATGTTTTTACATGATACCCTAGTATTGCTATATATATATATTTTTAATTATTATTATTTTATTCTCTAAGACCTGCTTTTTTCCAAATACTGCCTCGCTGGAAGCTTTGGAGTAATTTGAATACTGTAAATACACCCATAAATGCAAAGAATTATGGTTACATGGCCATTTAAAATACAGTAAACACTTTCTGAAGTACTCAAAGCCAACTGTCTGCCAACAGTGACACTCTAATTTGTTCTCCCTTGTATTCTTAACAGGATTTGACATATAATGAATTGTCTCTTCCCAGGCTATAATGAGATGCCTAAAAAAAAAAAACAGCAGCAGCAAAGCACAACACTGATGTCCTGTGAAATACACAAGTGACAGGTCAATCATCGATTTTGAAATTATCACCAAAATTGAATAAATTTGTTTAAATTAGCCCACTATACTGTACTGAGAGGATCTTTCCTGTTTTAATAATCATTAAGCACATTTATGATGGCATGATAGAAATCCGTAGCTAACGGTTCTCATTTAATATTATTCCTGGTGAAATAAATGGCCTGATTTTTAAAAAGTCTGATTTTAAGGAGAGCGATCCGAGGTGAAATATCTCCAGTGAATATCACTGAGGAAGGTGACAGGCAGGCGGACATTTCAACTCTTTGAGAACGACCAATATAAGGGTGGAAACACACATGGTGGTTCGTTCAGGAAGAAAATACTTTGATTCCTTCAAAGCATTTTTAGGTCTTTCTCATGTCAATAAAAAGTTTTTATAAGGTCTGCTGTTTATATTGTTGTGAACCAATTCTACCTAAGCGTTTTCAAACAGCTGTTTGTCCAACTTTTCAAAAAAGGCACTGAATAAAATCGGTTCTTTGAAACTGTACCACTGGAGCACAATCGAATACGCCTCCTCACTCTCTGCTACAAACTCTCAGGTGTTTCAGCTCTGACAATAAGCTTTTCATTACTTCTGGCTGTGTAAAATAGATGAAACGTTAGTTCAAGATAGAGCATGTCAAAACAATGGAGTTGCATGTAAATGCCATTTACTGAGCCTAATTAAAATGAATAGCATGAGCATTAGGCCTTCATCAGGGTGTTCACGAACACAAGAATGATGATGAAAGCTTAATGGCATTATTTCCCATAAATGGGATGGCTGATTTCATCTATTTCTCCTTGTAGACAAAGACCTACTCAAAGATCCATGTACTCTTAATATGCATGTAAAGGATGAAGAGGCTCAGTGGGTGGTACAGACGGTACTGTTTGACACATTCACAAAATGTTATTAATGTTGTAAAACTGATCAAATATTAATATTAGTGTGATTAAGATAACAAAATATTTTTTAAGTTTTTGACTAAACGCTTTTCATATACGCTTAAAAAAAATAGTTCTTCACTGGCATCTATGGTACTATGAAGAACCTTTAATATCCACAAAACCCATTTCCATGGCACAATAGTGGGGAAAAGGAGTGTAGAGTGTAGTGTTTAAAGAGTGTAGTTGAGTAAAATATACATGAAAACATTCAATCTTTGCTTACTTGAACGTGTGAAAAAATTATCTAAGCTCTATATAAAAACATCAACACTTGTTCAAATCTCACGGCAGCTCGTCACATAAAGCAAAATTACCCATATCCTCTCAGGTCTTATATTACAGCTTTCCATCCCAAGCACATTTGAGTGTAATTCCTTATGGGACTGCTGCTGCTTTTAAACCTAATTATTAGCATAAAACACTTAGCACTTAGATATATTTTATATCATACATCTTGTTTTTATTTATTTAACACTTTAAATTCAGTGTGACTACTTTGTAAAACCCAATATGATTTACAGTGAGACAACAAACAAGGCTAACATCAACACATGGATCACTCAAAGAAACAATGGCCCCAGGATATGAATACATTTTGGAGCTGTGCATCTGTCAATGTAAATACAATCAACCTTTCAAAGCGGTGTCTAACAACGTCGGCTGCAACAAACACCATTTAGCATTCAATCCAAGCAAGCTTGACATTGTTCACCTATATGCTGCTTCTCACCAGGCTTACACCCACATAAAAACATGAAATCAAAATAAACAAAATGCTCTCCCGAGAGAAGACAGGAAGTTCGGAGCTTTTCATTGGCGTATCAGACAGACTGGGCACGGTTTTTGTGGTTTCATCTTGTATTTATGTACCGTTCCTAGCTTTGAACTTCACACAGAGGTGCTTTTTCCCCTTCCATCCTTTCCTTTACTGCAAAGCAGTAAAATAAGGCAGACCTTCAGAGCTAATAAACCAGTCACTTTTGCTGCTGAACATGAATTTGTTTGAATATAGATTCTTTCTTTGAGTCAGCCTGAGCGGTGAAGGCGATCTATGTGGACGGATCGATATAAACTACTGTGTGCATAAAACAAGTATTTATATGATCATTACCGCATGGCTTGCGTGGGTAGAAGTCAGCTATAAGTAAAACACACTCACTTGTTCTCCTCCTCCCTCTCTTTCACAATCTCTCTCCCCTCTTCTTATTTCTCTGCTTCTATAAGCTCATTTCATAGAAATGTGTGAACTCTAAGCAGTTATTTGTTTGGACCTCCATAATGCCTGCAATCCAGAGTGAATCACCGGCACTTTCTCACAAGTCGGGAATGTTAGCAGGTGGCCAGAGACGACAGCTTATATCTCATCTCGGAGACCTTTTTTAGACTATTCACAGCAATTTATCTAGAGATAAATCTTAATTCATTATGGCCCTCTATTACATAATGCAGCGTCCGTCGCTTCAACAGAGAAGAGGCTGAAATTGCAGCTCTGATTGAATGCGCTGATTATCACCTCTTTGATTTTTTTTTCAGCTTATGATGTTTAAATACAATTTTCAGGCTGATAATACACCTAGAGAGAAGATAACAATTTCACCTTGCCATTGGGTGTGACTGCAGACACGAACACGTATTTGCCACAAGAGCAAATGCAGATCAAAACGGCACGATTATTAATCATCTCCGCCGGACGCCAATGATGGGAATATTTGCATACATCTGCCTCAATGGTGTGAACGCAAGTGTGTGAGCATGTCAATGTGTGAAGAAACGAGTGGGAGGGCATATTCAGTGATATATAGGTGTTTTGTTTTTGTGTACGAACGTGTGCGCGCCCTTCGCAAGTCAGCGGGCGACGGGACTATCATCAAAGGCAATCTTGTATCATCAAATGCCTGCAGGTCAATGAGGCTTTATGGGATTAACGCCCCCATATTAAACCCTATGCTTAAAATCATTTGCTGGCATCAGCTAATTAAATATGGAGGAGCTGGTGAGGTCATTCAAAGGTATATTCCGTCCTCCTCATCTTGGCTAATTACTTAGTGTTGTGTTGCTCTCTCTCCGTGAAGTTTTTCTTTAATCACACATAGACAAAGGGATGGCGGTAATTATGCTGAAAATGTACATATTCAATTCTGGACCTAATCAGAACGTAGGAATGTTTGTTAGTGAGTAAAGAGTCAGTCTTTAGCATCACAGGCTTAGGAATAACAGGTTTGAGCAATTGAAAAGAAGCTATTGACTAAGCTGAAAGAGAAACTGAAGAAAAATAGAAGGAGGGAGAGAGAGAGCCTGCTTGGAAAAGAGGGTTTGTGATCGACAGTGTTCCTACACTAAGTGCTCATATGTAATGATGCTAAAATAGCAGCAATTTTCAAGTTCACACATCAGATTGAAACTGGGAAATGGGAATGCGAGAGAGGCTCTGTTAGAGCGTGTTAGTATGGGCGAGAAAAAAGAGAGATACAAAATTACATTGTGAAGAAGAATTTTTCCGCCATTCAAGAAATCCAACCACCTCCTCCGGTGAGGCCGTCATGTCTGTAGCCAAAAGAACATGAAAACCACTCAGGTTCTGCCTGCTGCCCAATCCAATTAAAGGAAAAACTTATCTGAGGACAGTTCTCCACCAAAGGCCACGGTCCAAGCCTGGATGGAAGATTTGAAATGTGCTAATTCAAACATGTTCACATTCAGCTCCCAGAACTTCTACTCCTCCTTGCAGATTTCTGTTGACATGTGTAAGACAGCACCTACCGAGCTGTCGACTCAAACCAAGGAGACTCGCAGCATCCACGTCCTCTCTTTTACTGTGAAGCAGTAACATGGTGTATATGCAGTCCCTCCAAGGAAATATCAAGTTTATATTTCTGTTTCTTTTTGCTTCTCTATATTTCAGCCACAATATTGTGCGGAAGCCAGTTTTAGCCTTACAAATAAAAAAAAAGTGGCTTTATTATTCACAATGTGGCTTTAAATCTTTAAAACTTAATTTCTCAAAATTGTGAATTTCATAATTCTGACTTTGTTTCTCATAATTGTGACTTAAGGCCAATTCACACGCCGAGTTTGTTGGATCAGTGTGTTACCACTGTTGGTTGGAGCTTGTTTTCACCCGACAGAACATGCCTAATCGGTGTTTGTTGGGTCGTGGAATGTCTGAGCAGTGTGAAATGATTTTCCAACAAACAACAACAAACTCTGACGTAATCTGATGTGGCCACGAACCGTTGCCATGACGATGCACATATTTCAATCCGTGAGTTTCAACCATGGCCTCTTTCGTTTTATTCGCTGTCTTTCAGGCGAAGAATGACACGCAAAGACATTAATAGCAGTACAATTTTGATTGTGGCTACAGGATCATCCATTTCTTCCCCAGTCAGACTTCCCCAATGTTACACCATCTACACCGGACGCGAGTGGCGCGATGTGACAAGATACAATGAGGTTCTATTGGTTATAATCAGTGACGATGTCTACACTGGATGCGGCGCGATGCGACAACTGTTGCGTCCGGTGTAGACACGGTGTTACTTGACTCTCTTTGACTCGAAGTTTGTTGGTGTTTGTTGGGGCAGTGTGAACATGACAGTTATTTTTCATAAAATTCTACAGCCAACTTGAGCCAACTTCTTTGTTGGTGTTTGTTGGCGTTTGTCGGTGCGGTGTGAATTGGCCTTTACTCTCTCATAATGTGATTTTAAATCTTACATTGTGACCTCTCACAATTGCAACTCTCATAATCGCATTATATATCATACAATGTGGCTTTAAATCTCTTGGAATCTGTGATTTTAAGTCTCTGATGTCAATCTCACAATTGCAACTGTTGTTCATAACTGCTACTTTATTATTCACATTTATGATTTTTTTTCTTGCAATTGTGACTTTGTCTTGCAATATGACTTTTTTATCTCACAGTTGAGACTGTGTTTCTTAAAACAAACTTGATATCATACATTTTCAACTTCAAATCTCACAATATGACTGACTTTCTCAATTTAAACTCATTTACCTATTCATTTTTTATTCTGGGTCAGAACCAAGCTTCATAATATAGTATATGAGCAACACCCAGATTCAAGACACATCTCTCATTAATTTGAGAGGAGTGCACGGAGTGCTGCAGCCTAATCAAATGAGCATGAATATAGATCGAGCACACTCCCTAACAGACTTATTGCCGTCACTGATTTCACTGAAAATTATGATAAATGGTCTGTGCTTTGTAGTGCAGACTACAAAGATCACAACTCAATTTTGCATATTTGTAACTTAATCAGAAATAAGGTATTATGGATCCACTTAAGGTGCACGAGGAGATCAAAGGGCCGAGGCAGAACCCACACACATGGTGACACTCATATAATCTTGAGCAGATGTGTAGAGTCTCACACACACACACACACACACACACACTCTCTCTCTCTCTCTCTCTCTCGGTCACCACACTTCTTTGAGACAAAAGAGTGATCTTTCGGGCACTTCTTACATTGCTCCTCTTCATGGCTGACCTCGGATGTTGTTTGGGCCATAATAACCATTAATCACATTCCTGTCCCTAGGGTTGGGTAATGATCTCTGCTGGACCTTGCTGAGGAACATGATACATCAAGGATACAATCTTAATGCTTTTTATTGCCAGCAGGCAACTCCTTACTTCAGGGCTGAAGATACTCTTTAATGCTGATGTACGAGCAGCTGTTGTGACCGCCAAACCTTAATCAAAGGTATAACGTGAAAATGTGCGACTTTCAGATAAGTGTCCCCCCACCCACAATCTCCCTCATTGAGCTGTATAAGGTAAATAAGTTCCACTTAATTAGTCGTTAAAGTGACGTTCCAAACCTGTATGACTTTTTTTTCATCGGCAGAATACATAAGATATTTGGAAGTACATTGATTTTCATCATATTAACAATTTCATAATTTAATGTGTTCAACAGAAAAAGAAATACAGTTTTGGAGCGACATGAGGGTGAGTAAATGATGCTAGCTTTTTAATTTTTGGGTGAACTACTAAAGGGTAAGGCATTTTTGACTGGATGAGAGTCAAGTCACATCTACAGAAAGGACCCTCAGAGCTAAATGCATCAGTCCTATTCTACACACTAAACATTCCCTATTAAAACAAATATTGTACTGATAGGAAGCAAATATAATATTGCATTATTTCTATTACTTGTTGGCCCATAAATATTTGCAATGGCATTAAAGTGCAGCGTCTCAGTTCCCCGGTTGTTATTGCCCAGCTCAAACTGTGTTGAGAGCTTGTTTTGTTGATTATCCAGAAGCTGGTATTTGCTGTCACAGAGCAACCAAAAACAAGACTGTGATGAAGTCTTTAAACATATATTTGTCTATTCATATATTAATTTCATCCAGACATGTTTGTTTATTTGTGCCCCATCTGATCAGCGAGTCTTTGAGAAAGAGTAAAAATTGAGACCTTTGTCTTGGGATTACTTCCAATTTCAATCAGATTCACTCATTTTAATTTGCTTTCTGTTAATTTCATTTGCTGGCTCATTGCACAAATAACCACAGAGAGGATGATTCTGATGATATTGCTCCTAGACAAAGAGACCCATTTGTCACATTATCAAATGTGTCAAGGTGTTTTGAATGGAAATATGACCCAGCGACAACCGAGGGGAATGAGCCATTGAGTTGTCAAGACGGCTGGATGAGATATCTGTTTGTCTCTGCTGCGCTTCACGCTGTTCGAATTCACACCACGTACAACACTGGCATCAATCTGCACTGGTTTTCTGCTGGGATGGAAAGACTTAAGAGGAGACGTGTGATGTAAACATGCAAGAGAGCGAGAGGGGGGGGACAAACAGAGAACAAAGATGAGGTATGATGCTGCCAGGCTGCCAGTGGCAGGACTCGATCCAGACTCATATAGAGGTCCAGTTCCACCACGGTGGCGCTGTATCTGTAGCGTGGCAGGGCAGACCACATGAGTTACGTGCATAACTGCACTGACGCAAGAGTACAGCAATGCATCAATACTGTCAACAAATATAGCCATCAGATGAAAGCTGATTACAAGCTTCCTAGTGGAAAGCATTGTGCTAGCCATCAAAGACCATGGGTTTGAATCCAAAGGAATCGCATGCTTATAAAAGATATATATTTTCAGTGCACTGTAGGACACAAGCCTCTGGCAAATCAGAGGTTTTCAAACTGGGCCCCCGGAACCCCCCGGAGAAAAATTGTGTAAAATATAGTGTGAATAGTGTTTACCGAATATAACATTATTGTTAATTAATTATGCTTTCTGAAGACTTACATTACTAATACATTTGAATTGCAAATGTTTCTTTTAACGTTCCTACATCTAACATTATCCCGTTAGTAGAAAAAATGCTGTTAACTTGTTAACTAAAAGTAAATTATTTCCAGATATTTTATTCTCTTCTTTTGGCTTTAGTACAATGATAATGTAAAAGCCAATTAAAAGCCATTTAATTTAACGAGCGAAAACATGTCTTTTTTTAATAAACTTTATTTATAATTTATTTGTTTCAAATAAATGCCATTCTTTTCAAAGAATCCTGAAAATATGTATTACAGTATCCACACAAATATTAATTAGCAAAACCAGCATATCAGCATATTCTAAAGGATCATTCTGTGACACTGAAGACTAGAGTAATAGCTGCTGAAAATTCAGCTGTGCCATCACAGGAATAAATTACATTTTATAATATATTCAAATAGAAAAAATATTTTTAAATTGCAATAATATTTCAAAGTATTATTGTTTTTACTGTATAAAGGGAGCCTTGGTGAGAAGAAGAGACAGCTTTCAAACACACTTTCAAACAAAAATATCTTATCAACCCCAAATCTTATAAAGATATTGTAGCTGCTTTTATATTTAAGAAAAGGGGCATCAACAAATTTGCACTGGACACTTAACTGACCATCAAGACAAAACTTTGTTGTTAAAATCCCATATAGCAATGCATTCAAATATTACGCAATACAAAAAAAAGGTTATATCAGAATCAGAAATATTTTGCACAAATGGAAGCCGTTTTAAGCCATTTTTAAACCAACTTTCTGTTCATCTTTAGAACATAGGCTACCATTTTCTACACATTGCTGTTTGTCCCCCAAGCCCTGAAATAGCATCTTGCATCAAGCTTGGTGGGGTTGAGTGGCAGGTAGCGTATCTTCATGCTAAGCACATCGGCAGGGCTTATAAGTCTGTCTATGGCAGTAGGAGAGCAGAGATCAAGAAGTGAGATTTTCTGGTCTGGATATTGACAGTTCTGAGGGGCTTGTTGCTCAGAGATGACTGTAACACTGAGGGATTAGGGAATGAGAGGAAGCGAGCACAGCCGACTGAGACGGCAACAAGCCCTGTCTCGTTCCATCAGCGCACACGCATCCTCGCATGTGCGCACGCACATCAACCTTCCCTAAAAGCACACACACACACACACACACACACACCCCTCAGGGCTCGCAAATGAATTTGAGTGATGAATAACAGGACCAGTCAGAAAGAACAACAGAGAATTTACACAAGATGTCACCATGCCGAGGTAAAGAACAGCTGCTGGAACAGAAAGTATGTTTTGTGTGTGGGTGAACGAGAGATAGGGAAATGGAATTAGTATAGTGTTTTCTAAGGGTTAGTATCATGGTGCAATGAAAGCAATAGGTCGGCCCTGAGGTTTTTAGATTACTTTTACGCCTCTGCATAGAAACACATGTATAAATCGAAAGATGAATGCGGAAAACACAAAATTACTTAACCTTAGCATATAATTGGTAGCAAAAACATTCAATGTGCATTTAGAGAAAGAAAAGAATGAACAGAATACAAGAACACTGTATAGCCAACCGCAGAGTTCTGCATTCAGATTTTAATTGTGTAAATTACAGGTGTTTGATTAATGCTAAATAGTCACCTGCTGCAACTGGCCTTGGAAATAAGTAGGCATGTTGGGAATCTACTTGTGGAATGTTGCTGTTAATTTAAACACAAAGGTGAATCTGGAAAGTACGTAATATTTGTCTCTCGGCTACACAGTATTTCATCTGGAAGATGAATACCCCGGTGTTGGGAGACAATAGGCTAGACTTAGCTCATTAATGGCGACTGACCTTTACAGCCCTCCTCTTTAAGCCAAGTCTATTGAAAGCCGAGGAGCCACTGTGTGTGTGTGTGCAAGAGAGGGGAATAAATCAGGCTACTTTTCCCTTCATTTTTGCATATTCTCTGTTGATACTGTGATCTGAGATGTCAGTCACGTAACTGAACTTATCAACATACAAATCTTACCAGAAATATTCATGAGGAGAGAGGCATATTTGTGGGTATTTTGTTACAATGTCATGAAAGCTGCTAATTTTCTCACCAGCATTTGAATAGTGAGTAGCATTACATATAAACAAAGGCAGAAAAAAAATCATTGCTAATTAACATGCCAGCCTGCACAACAATTAACAGTTACAGCAGGACTGTTTTATTTCAAACTTATTTCTTCTTTTTACTTTATTACTTTCTCATTTCCCAGATTAATATGCAAAGATCATTTTAAGTTATTAAAATTAAGAGAAACTCGCCTGTTATTGTAATAAAGGGGGAAAAAAGCTTTAAGTATTTTGGTGACATGAAATTAAATAACATGAGGTATACCTATGATGAAAATTACAGGCCTCTCTCATCTTTTTAAGTGGGAGAACTTGCAGAATTGGTGGCTGACTAAATACTTTTTTTCCCCACTGTATATATGATACAATGGAAGGAATTTTTTTTACTTGATGGTTACCACACAGCATCTTTTGGACTCATTATATTTAAATTGTTGAGTTTTTCCAAAAACTCACAAACTCAGCTTATGTGTTTTAAACTGCATTTTAAAAATATTTTTACTTTTCTTTATAGTGTACACTCTTATTTTTCACCAGGGAGTTACATTTATGTCACAACATACATGGCAGAAGATAATTCATAAAAGAAACCTTCCAAACCCTGATGATTTTCCTGTAGATCAGAAATAGTTTCTAATAGTCCAGAGATAAGCTATTCCTGATCAGACTTCCATTTGGAAAAGCAAACATTGCCACGTCTCTCTGAAACCTGCCTTTTAAAAGACACCACTCTCTAAGAAAGTGCCGTAATGAAATGAATCTTCTCTAATCATCTGCTGAGATGGACTTTTTCTAAATGCAAATCACGCAAGCACATTTGCATTTCCATGTCACAACAGCCAATTTCACTGCATGAAGAACTGTCATCATCTAGGCACATTCTGGCAACAAGCATTTCAAGTTAAATAGTAAAGGCATTCTACGGAGTGAGTTAAAGTCACTGTTTAAATCAGTGCTTCCCACTCAAGCAACTCTCCAATATATATTTTTTTACTATTATTTTCTTATTAATGTTTTTTTTTTCATGCACACCTATGTCCCTCAACAGATGGCAAAACCTGGACCCATCTGCACTCATCTGACAGCAGTCTTAGAAGACGACGAGACAAAATGAGACCGAGGGCTTCCAGCTCTGCCCGCGCACACAAACATTCTCACTAATTACTTTCATAATGACTTCAGACTTAATTCACACCATGCAGCCATTCACACCGGTTGCCATGGAGCCAGCAGAGCATGGTTATATAAAAAAATGGAAAGGACAATACAGGGGAAAAGTTCACTGTGCATCAACACTGGGTTTTAAAGTCAGAATTTTACAATGTTAAAGGGGTCATATGATGCGATTTAAATTTTTCCTTTCTCTTTGGAGTGTTACAAGCTCTTGGTGCATAAAGAAGTTGCAAAGACTAAAGTCTCAAATCCAAAGAGATATTCTTTATTAAAGTTAAGAGTTAACCACGTCTACCTAAAACGGCTCATTCTAACACGCCCCCACATATCTACCTCACTATGTGGGAAGATTTGCATATGCCGCTGCCACCATGTTGTGAAGACGCTGTGTGCTTCGTTGTGAAAGCGAAACTACTTTGTTTGGTCTTCCAAAAGAGGACGATATCCGCTTCGTCATGCCTAGAGCTGATCTGTGCTGGTCGCTGAGGGAATACATCAACTTAGTGCTGTGGATCGCCGGATCGGCTTTCACTGTGGATGAAGTGGAGTCCAGCCCGGGGTCGTCACATGTGGTTGCCGCTCCTTCGTCGGATCCGCCGGCTGCGCCGTTCTCAACCCCGCCGCCTCTGCTCACTCTAGCCCGGCCTCAGCTCACGCTAAGCCGCGGCTTCCGCTCATGCTAGGCCGCCGTGTTTTTCATTGTGAAATTGAAACTACTTTGTTTGGTCTTCCAAAAGAGGACACGATTACAAATCAGTGGTTAAGTTGTATTTACAACACTGTTCCAGAACAGTTTAACCCAAATATCCAGATGTGTGCAGCATATTTTATGGAGGACTGTTTACTGATCCTGGGAGAGTAGACTACAATGCTGGCAGTTCTGACTCACAGTCTGTAAGTACGTTTTCATTTAAAGGATTTGCCACTGATGATTCAAACGCGAGTTTTGGGCAGTGTAGAGTAGCACTTGTTGTTTGTCATTTCTCCGATCACAAATGCAGACATGGTTTTATGTTTACGCGGTGCGATGCAACGCGACACGTAAAAAGACAGTACTAGTCATTATAATCAGTAATTATGTCCCCACTGGATGTAACAAATTCCTCGTTTGTAATGGGTTTTAATGTTTTTGTCTCGTCGCTCCGGCCGGACACGGCATCACAGTATGGTGAGGGGCGTAACAATTCCGTCACACGCTTGAGGTATTCGGCCAATCACAATGCACTGGATAGCTGGCCAATCACAGCACACCTCGCTTTTTCAGACCAATGAGCTTTGTAAAAATCGACGCGTTTCAAAAAGGCGGGGCACAGAGGAGAAACAATAATGTACAGTATGTGGAAAATAATGTGTTTGTTTTACTTTAAACCGCATAAACATTTGATTACACCAAATACACAAAATAATGTTCTTTTTAGCAGCATCATATGACCCCTTTAATGTCAGTAAGTGTTGAGTTGTCTAAATTCCATATTTTGGTGCATTTCTTCTCTTATATTTACCTTAATTACTTAGCATTTTGAAAACAGCAAGTTTGAAAGGTGGCAAGTTCAAATATTGGAGTATAAAGACCATATTATGAATTTCATGAGTTTAGCTGACAAGTGCAGTAAGATATTGTTATATGTGACCTTGGACCACAAAACCAGTCATAAGTCGATGGGGTATATTTGTAGCAATAGCCAAAAATACATTGTATGGGTCAAAATTATTATTAGGATATTAAGTAAAGATCATATTCCATCAAGATATTTTGTAAATTTCCTACTATAAATATATCAATTAAATTTTTGATTAGTAATATGCATTGCTAAGAACTTCATTTGGACAACTTTAAATGCGATTTTATCAATATTTAGATTTTTTTGCACCCTTAGATTCCAGATTTTCAAATAGTTGTATCTCGGCCAAATATTGTCCTATCCTAACAAACCATACATAAATGAAAAATTTACCCTTATGACTGGTTTTGTGGTCCAGGGTCACATATATGGAAAACGTTATATTACATATAATGTTAAAATAATAATAAAATATCTATCTATCTATGGTCTATTCAACTAAGAATGTATATTTGTATATCAACTACATAATTCTAAAAGCAAATGTCATTAATGTAAACCCCTAAAAGTTTAAGTAGAGGGACACTGTATACAACATAAAAAAGTTAAATCTGTAATTTAGATACTGAGGTTAATTGTTGCTGCCTGCATTCGCAAAAGAAATGCCACAGGAGAAATGCCGTCTGTCTGAAATTGTTTCCTGCTCTCCTGTGAACTTTCTGTCTGCCCTCTTGAAGTGACTTTAGGCCTTAAAAATACAAGCACATGTTCTTATTGAGGTGCAGGATACATTATAAAACACTCTCGTGGGAACGTCAGTTTTTTTCCTCCTGACTTACTGGTTCGATGGAAGTTGACCGCTGCACTTTGCACCAGCCCACCTACACAGCCACCTACGCACACACACACACATACAGACAAACACGCGCAAAGTCTGAAAGCTAGTCCCGGATATGTCTGCCAGAGGCACAGTGAGAAAGAGTGTCTGTTGCTTTGGATACACAATGAGTGTAAAACCCTCCTCCATCTGCCCCATCATTGTCTCTCATGACACTCTCAGAGAGCCGGAGAGTCCTTCATCATGAGTCCTTCAGCTGAAGACGCGTATCACCTTTTTCACATAGCTCTGTCATGGCTGGAATTTAATGGACCGCAGCCTAATCCAGCATATCAAATGCAAAGCAAGTACTGTAGCAGTGCTGCAGAAGCACATGTTCTTCAGTTAGAAGTGCAAGTCTTGGGGAATATTTGCAGTGCAGAAGCAGGTGCTATACTCTGGACTGAAGAAAAAGCCAGAGGCCGACTGTTATAAGTTATAGATGTCCATTTGTCAGGTACATCATGTTCCCTTAAGATCTAAGTAACTTTTAACCAAGAGAAATGTATTTATATACTGACGAAAAATGTCACCTAGCCCTATATCTCATTAATTTAGTTACATCAATTGGCTATCAAATTTTTTTTTAGGTTTATTTTATTTCAAAGTTAATATTAAGTAACTTTTTAGCAATTTTAGCAATATTGCCAGTTACTTTGTATATTTTTACTATTCCAAACTGAGCCAAAACTGAGTAAACGGTTTCATCACCAAGCAACACACAGAAGGTGATGTTTTATTCCTGAATGAATCAGCATTTCTGAACAAATCAGTTGAATGAATGATTCAATGACTCACTTAAAAGACAGTCACTTTTTTGTTTTAAATGAAACAGCAATTCTTAACAAATTGGTTGAATGAATGATTAAAAGGCTCACTTATAAACACAGTCACACATTTAATTCCTGAATGAATCAGTTTTTGATCGAATCAGTTTGAATGAATGACTCAATGATTCTCTCATAAAGATAATGGCTGCATCCAAAATTAACTACTTATATTTATAAAAATAGTATGTAAACAGTAGTATGTCCAAAATCACAGCATTCATAAAACAGAAGGCAAAAATTCCCAGATGACCTACTATTTCCATCGAGATTCTGCACATCTGATGGGCACCCTACTATCCTATGAAGCCACGGGAGAGGTCACATGCGGTGGTAAGTCACATGACAATGACAAAATGATGAATGTAATATGTCCGGATTACAGTCATACTACATATATTTAGACTAATGGTCACTAAGTAATTACTTATTCAAAAGAGTTACTTAGAGAGTATGCAATCTGGGAGACAGCCAGTCGCCTGCAACCATTAATTCACAAAGTGATGTAACCCATACTTTTGGAACGCTGCTTAGCAAAAGATATTCAAGCACCATAACTAACTGTGTAATATATCCCGAATCTTACTGAAAATACATGCTTGGGGCAATGTTTTTGCAACACAGATATTACGTACCTTATTGCACATTTCATGGCAGTTTCAAAGTGAAATGTCCAGTGAGTGGTGCTAAAATGAGCATTCAATATGTGACCATGGTCACATTTTTATTACATTGGTACAGGCACATATTGCGGTGTTTTTATTGTTGCTTCAGGTATGTATTGTGGCAGTTCAGAATTCAAATGTCCAGGGAGAGTCACTAAACGGTTAATGCTCTATAGCATGGGTGTCAAACTAAATTCCTGGAGGGCCAGAGCCCTGCAGAGTTTAGATTCAACCCTAATTAAACACACCTGACCCATCTAATCAGGTCCTTCAGGCTTATTTGAAAAATACATGGTATGTGTGTTGGAAAAAAACTCTGCAGGGCTCCGGCCTTCCAGCAATTGAGTTTTGCCCAACTCCCTGCTCTATAGTGTTGGAAAATAACATACCCCTTAGACCAAACCCAACCCTAAACCTACTCGATAATGTTAATAATAGCAAAAGTGATATAAAAACTAATTCGCAGATGCAACCATGCTATTTTAACCCTCTATGCATGTTTGAACTGTTTTGTCAAACCATAGTTTCACAGGATGTGTACTGGAGTGCTTCACCTCATAAGTGCAACACCGTATCATGTCAGCTACCAAAAAAAATTACTGTGTTAGAAAACCCATACATATGAAGCTGTATATGTGAGGCTAACGTTCAAAAGCATCAGTTTTCAAATCTAGCAGCGTGTTAAAATAGTTTTGAAGTCATAACATAATATTGTGCAGGGACTTGGAAACTGGAAACTGCAGTGATTTGTATGTAGGGTTGCAAAAAGGTGGACAATTTCAAGTAAATTTTGGAAACTTTCCAGGATTTTTTGGAATATTCCAGGGATTTTTGGAAAGTTACCGGAGATTTTCCACCCCTTCGCAACTCTATTTGTAAGTATAGGTAAGTTTTTAGAGTTTTGCAGAAACGTAGGTAGAAGTACATATTTCCAATGAGCCTGGGTAGGTATAATAATAATAATAATAATAATAATAATAAATAGGAAACAATACAAATTGGAAGTTGATTTTATCTGAAAAATTTTAATGGGGAGGCTAAATATGGCTGAAATGAACACACAGCTTTCCACTATCAAACCAACACGCACATGTCCTCACCTAGAACAACAGTAAAATGCACAAATGTTGTGATTCTATTAGCCCTTGCAGCATTAGAAGATGTCCTCCTGTTCTAACCAAGGCTAATCTTCAATGTGCGTGCCACCTCATTCCCCCTCTATCATATGAATTTCAGAGGCCTTTCATAGGAGCTCAGTGTAAGTAAACAGAGTATTGTGTTAAATATTAAAAACTGATGGGCCGTGACTGAGGGGACAGACCCTGTCCTCTGCCCTCACTTGAGACCTGTGCACCAAGAAAGAGAAACATAAATCAGCCGAATACAGACAGAATGTGTGTACCCCCAAGGACAAGACCCTATGAACAAACCACAAGTTCTCTCTGATGAGTGAGTGACAGCGATCTGAGCTGGCTGACAGATTCTTGCTGATAGGAAGAACAGTAGCTCATTATTTTCCAGACAGATGCAGCAACTACTTTTATTTTTTTCTTGATATAGTCTTGACAACCACTGCCTTGGTAGAGGGAAACTGTTGAAGTGTAAAAAGGCTTCAAATGCTGTTTTTATGAACATCAAGGCAGACTATGTGGATGAGATACTCCTTTTGAAGACTGTGGCTGTAGTATACACATATAACTGGATCACTAATTTTCAGACTAATTTAGGGTACAATATAGCTTTATTTTACACCACAGTTAACTGTGATGTTATCACCAGATTTGAGGAGAACTATAGCATCAAGTCTAGAGACTTCGGAGAGAAAGCAATGGATTTCTCATCAAGTTTTCTCTCATCTGTGGCTTCTGAAGAGTTGGAATCTAGCAAGTGTCTGCCAGTGAAACTCTTGCATGCAAATTGCTCATATAATGGAAATGAAATAAGTAAATTTTCTTCAGACAAGCATTAAACTCCCCTACTTCCCTTGGCATCCAAACCAGTTGAACAGACTAGTTTATGATTTGCTTGTGGCAGAAATGAGCCCTCTTGTTGCTCTGTCCAGCTTAGGCTGAATCAGCTGTCAACATATGAAAACAGTTAGTGTCATCCAGGTGAATGCGAATGTGCAGACAAAGAGTAAGAAGTCTTGCTTAACTGCTGTACTATACCCAGCACTCACTAGACAAAGGTCAGCGGCATAATCATGCACCACTGCACCATCTCTTGAGTGTGCATGAAGGTGCCTTCAGCATATCCTATAGCCATTTGCTGTGCCAAGTGTGCCAAATGAATGAAAAACAATTTAAATTATTATATTGAGTAATTTGTATAATTCCTTTTGTGGCATCAATCTTAAACAACATACAAAAGAACACCCCTTCAAGTCAGAGTTCCGATAAGGAAACTATAAGTCTGTTTGTATGTGTCTTAACTCAGTGGCATGCACAGTACGATCCAAACACTTTCTGTGGACATGATACTTTGGTATTATATGCGCAAAATAAAATTTATGGGTTTTTATAGTATTGTTAACAATGGCTACAGTTCCAACAGCCAACTTCCAAGGTAAATTAAATGCAGTAAAAGGCTGGCAGAGGCTTCCGCTCGTCATGCTACCCTGCAAACAAGCCTGCGATGGCCCTTTACTTTCACTTAGGGCTAGCCTAAGGGCCCCCAGCGGGCAGCCCTTACTTAGCCCCCAGAGTGCCCACGCTATTAATCTACAACATGGGTGCCCAACACTGGCCTAACTTCCTGCAGAGTTCAGTTCCAACCCTGATCAAACAATTATCAATTGTAATAGGCTCCTTCCGATCCTAATTAATTGGTTCAGTTGTGTTTGATCAGGGTTGGACCTGCACTCTGCAGGAAGGTAGATCTCCAGGAACAAGGGTGGGCACCCCTGATCTACAACAATATATCTGTTTGACTTCAATACTTTTCAGCTACTATCACTTAAGTCTTTGGGAAAAACAGTTATTATACATCTGAAATGGATGCAGTCACCACATAACTAATGTCTGTATTGTGAAAAAGTACAAAAAACAAATGTAAGATTGTAGGATTTTGTCATGTGAAAGTTGATGTGTGCGAAAGTCTGATCTGTAATGCATCAATGTCCAAACACTGTCCGTAGCTGAAGTTGACTGATAGCACATGAATAATCCAACCTCTTGTAATGAAAACACACTACAGCTCTCAAACATCAGATTCTTCCTAACCAGGAACAGTCAAAAATAGTCCAAACTATGGTCTCATGTCAAAAAGAACTTTAAATCCATATTTAAACTGGACCATGATGTGGTAACCTCACCAATAAAGAGTCCTTCTAAAATACATACAAATACACTGTCTTAAACTCTTAGCATCAATCCAAACATAAACCATACATACATGTAACATCTCTGCAAAAAAACAACAACCCTTTACTTTAGACTGGGCTTGAAATGACACATTTCGCAACCAGGACAGAGCACAATGTGCTCAGCAGGTGAGCCATGCTGGCTACTTGTTATTGCTAACTCCCTATACCCACATGGCTTTACTTAAGGAAACCTAAAACACCCTAGCAACCCGAGTGGTAAGGAAGTAAACTGCCCACAAAATTATTATTAACAGGCTCATGTCTGTTACACCTCAAATATGGCTTGTGAAATCCCCTTTCCTGCAGAGTTTAGCTACAACTTGATCAAATGCACCCAACGGTGATTTTCTAATGATCCTGAAGACATTGATTAGTATGCTCAGGTGTGTTTTATTAAGGTTAGAACTAAACTTAATAGTGGATCTTGTAAGCCAGATTTGAGGATCCCTGGCCAATATGAAATGGCCAGTCAATGTTGTTTGTATTCTCCTAATTGCATTACAGGTCTGCCACACTGGGCCATCATTGGATTAATGTGGGCAGTCCCATAGTGTGGGCTGCTCACTAGTGATGTTCGGTTCTTGAACGAATCGTTCTTTTGAGCCGGTTCTCAGGAAGTAACTGGTTGAGCCGGTTCACAAATCGAACTGAATCAAACTTTAGTTCTGGGTTGATGACGCAGGACGCACAGCCGAAGTAGCACAACCAACTCAAAAAGAACCGAATGAGCCGGTTCAACCAACTGTCAAAGTTTGCCGAGGATTACCGAGGACTCAAGAACCGAATGAGCCGTGGTGAAGTTTGCAGAGGATTACCGACGATTCTGATAAGTGAGTTGAGGATACTGTGCAAGCCTGAGGTGCGTACTGGAAATATGCTTATTATGACAATAATTATGACAATGTAATAATTTACATTTTATTAAAACCTGCAAAAACCTTTCTCTCAAAAGGTTCTCACAATAGTTTATTGTGCATGCACAATATATTTAAAGTTGCTTAAGCAAAATCAAGGAGTTTATAAGACTGGTTTATTCATTCTTTATAATGTAGACATGTAGAACATATTCGCGTTTGTGCATCAAATGTCTGTAATGTGTGATGTAGGTGTGAAACGTTTAGGAATCTTATCCAAGTTGTAGGCTTGATTGGTCAGTCAGTCGTATCGGAGAATCCGTGAATGGAACTGTGACCACATACTCCATTAACTTAAGTGAAATATATGGCAATAATCAGCAACATGATTTCACACAAATAACTTTATTTTTGAATGTTTCAATATGTGTTGACACAAATTACTTATTTGAATTTTTCATTGATACAACATGGCACTGAGTTGTTAGAAAATAAATGCTTAGAGACATTATTGCTTGATGACGTCAGGAACTGATGAATCGGCTTTTTGAACTGAATGAATGAATTGGACTTTGCATCACTACTGCTCACAGAGAGCCCACGTTGAGCCCACAGCTGTGGGCCTCACCTGGGTAAGCCCACACTGGGCCTGTTTAGGTTTGGTGTGGGCTGGCCCTAGTCCACCGTGCCCGAAAAAAGCCAGCATGGGCCCCGCAGGTGCATGTTTGCAGGGTACCTTGTTCTAGGTAATTGAGAGCTAAGTAGGCTAAATTGTTAGAAACCTGAAGGCTAACTAACAACACAAAGAAAGGAAATGTTTAATTTGACCATTTTAGCTTTAGTACTATAATGTGCAAAAACAACAGTAACGTCTCCAGGCTTACGAATGTAACCATGGTTCCCCGAGGCAACGAGACACTGCGTCGGAAAACGCTTTGGGAACGTCTCCAGCGTGGCCATGCTCAAATTCACATAAGAAATCAGTCCAATAGATGGGCGAGACGTCATGGGCGGGTGACGTTGCGACCAAGAAGATATAAACGCACGTGCGGTGGAACCGGCGTCAGCTTCTAGGAATGAAGCAAGCGCTCACAGGGATGCCGGATGTATGGCCCTGAGACGCAGCGTCTCATTCCCTTGGGGAACAATGGTTACATTCGTAACCTGGAGACGTTCCCCTTCAGGAACTCGAGCTGCGTCGGAAAACACTTTGGGAACAAGTATGCCCACGCGGCCAGACTTACAAATCCCTGCCTAGTGTGGAAGAGCACAGCTAAGGCGAGAGAAAGGCGCCAGGAGTGGCGCAGAATGCAGGTAGGCACCTGACAAAGTAGGCGGGGACATCCCGCAGCATCCCGAAGGCCAACTTCAGAAGGAGTGAGCCTTGACCCCCTAAAGGAGAGGGGAGATCAGAGGACTAGAGGCTAAGAAAAAGCATCCTGATCCACCACTTAGCATAAGCTTCTCTGGCCAGAGGCCTCAGCCTCAACGCACCGTGGAGGAAACGTGTAACTACGGGGTGTCTGCCCACTGACTGGCCACCGACACGTATACTTTCAAGGTGGAGTGGGTCAACCCTGCAGAGAAACAGGCCTGCAGGAACTCCAGCACTGTACCAACTGGGCAGTAAACTGGGTCGAGCTGGCAGTCTCCGCACCAAGAAGTGAAAAGATTCCACTTCAGGGCATACAGTTTCCTCGTAGAGGGAGCTCTAGATTGGAGAATGTCTCAACAACCTCGGTTGAGAGACCGAAAGCTGCGAGTTGTGCCCCCCCCCCAGGGGCCACACCCACGCTTCCACAGCTCCAGGCGGGGGTGAAGATAGTACCCTCCGCCTGTGAGAGGAGATCCCTCCTGACAGAAATCTCCCATGGAGAGCCGTCGAGAAGGGAAATCAGGACCGAGAACCATACTCGGACCGGCCAGAATGGGGCTACTAACAGTAGATGGACCCCGTCCCGGCACACTCTCTCCAGAACTCCCAGGAGCAGAGCGATCGGGGGAAAAGGCATACAGACAAAGCCTCGGCCACGTCTGTACCATAGCGTCCAGTCCGAGAGGAGCTGGATGAGTCCGAGAGAATCAAAGCGATGTCTCTCGAGTCACAAACAAGTCCACCTGAGCCTGGCCAAAAACTCTCTATATCTGCTTCACCACCTTGGAGTGAAGTCTCCATTCCCCACGTCTCAGCCCCTGCCTCAACAGGATGTCTGCTCCTTTATTGAGATGTTCAGGAATGTGAACTACTCTCAGCGAGAGGAGTTTGCCCTTGGATCACACAAGGATCTGGTGCGCCTGCCTGTAAAGGGAGCGCTAACGCAAACCTCCCTGGTTTAAGAGACCGCCGCTGTGTCATCGGTGCACCAACACATGGCGACCTCTTAGGTATGGGAGAAAGTGTTTCAATGCTAGAAATAGGGCTAGCATCTCCAGGCAGTTGAAGTGCTACGTGAGATGGTGGCCGCTCCACTCATGACCGCTCCTCAGCTGGTGAGGGACGTGTCTGTCGCTAGCATTACGCGGCGACAAGGAGCTCCCAGCACCGGGCCCTGATCGATCGTCTGAGAGCACTGAGGAGGGACGGGCACCGTTTAATGAGGTGTACACCGCTCTTCCCCAGAGGTGGCCAGCCCTCATATGTCCTGGGCCCTAGGCGTCAGGACGTTTTAGCTGAAAACTATCCAGTGGAAATGACGGCCCGCAGATCCGCCTTCCGCTAGATGCCTTCGGCCCGGGAGCACCACTCTGACTCTAAATTCTGAGGAGTACGAGAAGTGACGCTCCCTATATGAGGAGCTGGAACACGGTTGGTTGGGGCTGCTCCCACCCAGCAGCCCCTGTTGACCACCTCAACCTCCTCAGAGGAAGAGAGGTAAACACATGTTCTCACTCGAGAAAATGTATTTATATGTTTATTTATTCCCAAGAGCTCCTGTATATCTAACTTCTCATAGTCAGAAGAAATACTTCATTTTAATTCCTAAGAATAAAATGCAGCCAACAACCAGACAAGTAAACACGGTCTGGTGTGATAAGATTAATTTCAAAACCAAAAATGATGTAATGCACACGTTGCCTCGGCAGCACACGAGCCGCTCGGTCACACAAACAATATCAATCTCCTCGGAGAAAGATAGGTGCAGCAGCGAGCTCTCACTCAGAGAGGGAAGAAACCACAGAAAAACCGCTTCCGAACCTCGAGAGAGAGCGCTAGGGAACGCGGGTGGAAATAGGGATAGCCCGTCTCCAACCCATCTGCCAGATCATGTGCGATCCCCGTGATCTTAATCGCCGCCATGCCTCAGCAGCAGCGGGACCATAACCGCAAGATCACAGGCATGGACACACTCCTCGGAGCGTGCCTGGAGAAAGCGGAGTGTTTAACAGCGGGTAAAGCACAATCAGCCCCCTCTCTTTTCCCCGAGAGCTGACTGCACGAGCTCCGCTCCACAGTAAAGCTGCTCATTATAATATTAGGTATAATATGCTTGTGTAACTGATGCTTGTGCAACTGGCGAGCTCATCGACGCCCTCCATCTCAACCTCCTCGGAGGAAGACAGGCGGAGCGTCGAGCCCTCTCACCGGGGTGAAAGAACCGCAGTGCGGGCGCTGGATCTGGTAGGTGAGGAAGAAGAAAGGGACTCGCCCGTCTACATTCCCTCCACCGGATCCATATGCGAACCCCACGAGCACAGCCCATCGAGAGCTGACTCTGCGTGCTTCGCTCCCAAGCAGACAACACACAAACTGTGTGTGTCCCCACCCGAAATATAGTGTGGGCAGGGAGGAACACACAGCCTGAATGCTGTCTGCTCTCGCCCAAATGCTTCTTTTTGGCTGAAGCTTAACATAATGGAGCTTATAAGTGGACAAACAACACTAAATAAGACTCACAAACAGATAGTGACTGACACACACACAGAGCGCTTGCTGAATGACAAAAAGTCAGAAAACGTCACCCGCCCATGACGTCTCGCCCAGATTTCATATGTGATTCAGAGCATGGTCACACTGGAGGCATTCCCAAAACGTTTTCCGACTCGAGTTCCTGAAGGGGAACTAGTTAATGCTAAGCTAAGCTAGTAAGGCAAGTTGTTAGCTTGATAACTGAGGCTGACAACACAAAGAAAGGAAACAGTTTGACCATTTTTAGTTTTAGTACTAAAATGCAACATATAATTGAATAATAATAATCATTTACCAGTAAACACTATGAGCTAGAAGGCAAAGTTGTTAGCTTGCTAATGAAAGATGCAGTTCACAAACATATGCGCTAGTCTAAATCATTTTATAGTATAAATAGTGCAAGTAGTGTGTTCAAAGTTCCAACAAGAAAAAAATGCACTTTAAATACCTGGATGAAAAAAAAATTATGAAGAGTGAAATGTTGGGCACTTCACTTTTAAATTTCATACACAAGAGTACAAAGTGCACAGCATTAGTACATAATTTGGGATAAAAATGCTTCAAATATAGAAAGCAAATGTCTAATGGATAGAAAAAAAGTAGGTGCTTAAATAATATAAAAATATATATATTTTTTTATCATTTTTTTAATTGTTACTTCATAATACAATGACTTAATTGCAGCCAAGCAAAATGAAAAAAAAAAAAAACTGGCTATTTCTCAAACTTAAAAATGTACAAAAGTTATAATAGCCACTGCTTTCGACATAATGTGCCTGTAAGACCATCCATCAACCTGTCAAGCTAAAGTGAAAAGGTAATCTGAATTTGCTATATGACAGGGTAAAGCCAGGCAGACTGTGAGAGACCACATAGGGTTGAACTGTTGCCAAGAGCAAAAAAAAAAAAAAGGCCTGATAAATGAATGTTGTTCTTCAACACGGCTGGATAGAAGAGCATGTGAGACCCGACTACCCACTCTAAAGATTTCTAGTCAATTCTCTTTTAGTACAACAAATAATAAACTGACTTCCTGCTTAATGGGCAGAGTTCCAATCAAAAACGGTCTTCTGAGCAGTCAGATGTGCCTGAAGACAGATTGGAAGAAATGAAGGAAAGAAGATGGAGAAGAACAGAGTAAAACTAAAGAGAGAGACAAATTGAGAGCAGCTGGCTGGTTTAACTTAAAACCCTATTGGCTGTGCAGACACAGCATGTTATAGTTAGTACAAAGAATAGAATAACTGCATTTACTATGTACAGATAAGTGCATATGTATTATTTTTATTGTTATTTAATTCTAACATTATAACATGAATTGCAGTGAAACTGTTATACAGTTGAATTTATTTATACCATAGTCCAGTGTTTCCCAGGCAGCATATACATAGTAAATGCAGTTATTTTTAAGTGGTTGTTGACATCCTGTCTAAAAATGTGATTTAGCCAAAAAAACAAAAAACAATAACGTTACCACTCTAATATGTCCTGCAATATCCGTGTGTGCAAAGGTTCTGCACGATCCTCTTGTTCAATATTCTCTGGGTCTGAATCCGGCTCAAATTGATATGGCAATATTGACGCCATCCTTAACTAAACTTGCACTACTGAAACACTGTCTAAGCTGTTCGCCAATCACAACGCACTGGGATAGCTAACCAATCACATCACATTTAGTTTTTCAGAAGGCGGGCGTTCATCAAACCTGGAACTAATCGAGCTGTTTGTGCCAGACTGGGGAGAAAGGTATTGTAATAATGTAAATTATTTTAAAAAATGCGTTTTTCAAACCACCAAGCATGAGAGCATGTTCTAGTACACCCCCAAAACAAATTCAAGACATTGTAAAAGAGCATAATAGGAAAAGCGCTGAGGGAGATTGATTATTTCTGCAGGGAGTCCTGCAGTGATTTCCCCCACTGAGACACTCTGTTCACACTCCAGCGATGACTGATCTCAATCCAGGTGAGAATCTGTTTGATTTGTTTCATGAAAAAAAAAATTTTAAAAAAGAAACCGGGCAGCAGACCAGCAAACGTGGGAAAACGGCCACGTTTTTGCCTCGTAACTCCGCTGAGTGCTTTTGTGCAGTGTCGGGTGGCACTCTACTGTCTGTGTTCTCTTATGATGGATGCCCTATCTGATCAGAAACATCTCTCTATAGGACGAGGAAATAAAATGGCTGAAATCGTCAAATGGAGTGCACAGTGAGCCATTACAGCAACTCAACTGAAAATTTAAACCCTGACAGGTTTACTGACAAACTTCTGCAATTCAAAGACAGTGTCCAGGACAGGCGCGACGCTCAATAAAAAGCACATTAACACACACACACACACACACACACACACACACACACACACACACACACACACACACACAGACAGACAGATGTAAATATACTCTGCCTCTGTAATGGCTTCTCAATGTAGATGTCAGCTGCTGATGTACGGGCTTGCAAGCTCAGCTAGATGCCCGCAGTTACTGCCTTTGTGCACACCCTGGATGTAAGCAAACTACCCATGATGCTCAAATCATGCACATAATGTGCATTTTACAGATTAAATGACAGTTCACCCAAAAATGAAAACGTGGTCATCATTTACTCACCCTCATGCTGTTCCAAACCTCTATGACTTTTTCTTATGTGGTACTAAATCAGACACTGGTTGGATGTTTTGCAATGTGACCTCAGTCTGAAACGACTTATGCGATTTTAACCTAGAGCGACATTCGAAATATAGAGTGAGAAAAATTACTATTTTTTTAACCTTTCCCTTTACTGTACGCTAAACTACGACGGCATTTTAGTGCCACGTTAAAAAAAATAACAAAATCTAAGATTATGAGAATAAAGTCATAATATTTCGAGAATAAATTTGAAATTACGAGAATAAAGTCAAATATTACCAGAATAAAGTCTAAATATTTTGAGAATAAAGTCTAAAAATTTCGAGAATAAAGTCAAAATATTTCGAGAATAAAGTCTAAATACTACAAGAATAAAGTCAAAATATTACGAGAATAAAGTCAAAATATTACGAGAATAAAGTTGAAATGTTTTGAGAATAAAGTCGAAATATTACGAGAATAAAGTCGAAATGTTTCGATAATTAAAATCGTAGAAATTAAAGTTATAATATTTTGAGAGTATAGCCTTTAATGCGCATGCAAATGGTCCAGATTGAGAGCACCGGGAGAAGTTGCCAGGCTACCGGAATTGATTTGAATATTGAGCGGCCGCATCATCTGACTGGGATGAGGAAGAGTCAATTTTAAGGGCTCGTGGAAACAGCTTAATATCAAGAATATGATATTTATTAACAGACTGAACAGGAACAACTTTTTAGCTTAACATCAGCTCAAACTCCCAATCAACATTCTTTTGGGGGGCGCTGTAGCTCTCTTATTTAACCCTTTTTAAATACACTACAAATATATGTGGGATTATTAGCAGAAATCATACCATGTGTCATACTCGCGAGGACAGTATGCTTGGAAATAATATTTAATGTCTTCCATTGCATTCGTTATTTGTAGTGCGCCAGCCACCCAATAGCAATAAGCTTTGTGCTTTTGGTAGGCCTACATTTAATATAAGTCTCAGCTTTCAAAATCAGTTTTATAGCAAAACACAAATTGTGTCTTACAATAATGTGTTTTTTAAGCTCTTTAATGATCAGATCGCTGTATTTATGTGAACCAAAAATTCCAAATTTGTGAAAATTCCACCACCTACTTATGCAAAAAGGTCTGTGGCGTCCAAACTTTTATTCCTCACATGTAGCCTATTTAATTAATAAAACGTTCTAAAAGTTGAAGTGGGCTGCAACTCGTTAACAAGTTATATTGTTTTCTTTTCTGAGGTAGCCTGTAGGGTATAACATGTAAGTGACTATTCACAAGCTGTATTATTCATGGTATAATACAGTAAATGATTGTACATAATATTTAACGTCTTTCATTCATTATTTGTAGCACGCCAGCCACCCAGTAATTGCAATAATTTTGTGCTTTGTTGCTTTTAATATAACACCGCTCAGCTTTCTAATTCTGTCAGTTTTATCACTAAATACAAATTCTAAACGTGTTTTTCCTCTTTATTTCAAGTTTATAGCCAGATATAAAAGTGAAGGAACATCAGAACGCATGAAAAAACAGTATAGCTTAATTTATAATGACAATAATGTCTCATTATTGTAATCGGAAAGACTCACGTGCCGCTTAAACTGAAGCGAATACAGCGATCTGTCACGCCACATTAAAGAGCGTGAAAAAAACTCATTATTGTAATTTATTGTTTGTATTTCGCTATAAAACTGACAGATTTTGAAAGCTGAGACTTTGGAATATCTCCCGGTGCTCCCAATCCGGGCCATTTTCATGTGCAAAAGGCTAGAATATAGGCCTACTCTCAAAATATTATAAATTTAATCTTTAATCTCTAAATATTTTTACTTTATTCTCGTAATATTTCGACTTTATTCTCGTAATCTTATTTTTATTTTTTTTACATGGCACTAAAACGCTGTGGTACTAAACAGCAGTTTCATTGTTTATCTCTTCTGTATTTAAAAAAAAAAATAAAAAAAATTCCACAGGTTTTCCTTTGCATTCTGGTGAACAGAAAAATCTATATTTAAAAACTGAAATTAACCTCTGACCTGGTCGGTTTTGGTCCTCACTATACATAGCAAAAATACTGCAGCGTTAGATCAGCCTCATGCAGAGATTCATTTACCATGAGCAGCTCTGAAGAACATTCATTGAACTCTGTCTGGCAGAAAATACATCCTCTCTCTTTCTCCCTCTCCCTTTTTTCACTCCATTTATCATAATGCAGAAAAATGTCCGCGGCCTCGCTGATTCATACAGATATATATGCCATAAAACATGTTTATTGATGTTTTGCAGCAGGCTGGTTACCTAGAAATAAACACAAAATCCCAGAGTGTAAGGGGACACTTGAGAAATAATATTACCTTGCAATCTACACAGCAAAACAGCTCCAAAGAAAATGGTGTTTATCACATATTTGTCCAACCGTCAGTTTCCATGAATTCATACCAAACATAGTGAAGCATCTAGATAACATCTAGATTTCTAAATAATGACAAGAAATGTAGAACTCCTCTCAGACTCAGTTTTAAAACAAAACCTCAGGACAAGGTAGTGCGAACCTTCCAGATACCTCTGTGTTTGTTGAAGGACTGGAGCACGTTAGAAATTCTCTTTGTCCGGTGCACAGCAAGCACATTAGTAATAGATGATTCCAGTTCTCACTCCTGTTTTACAGAGATATCCATGGTGGATGCACTGCAGCATTATACAGGAAGCTTCATTAATATTCATCAGCTGAAAGGTACTTTATGGAGTCCAACAAGTCATGTCACTTTAACTCTACGTCACACACCATCCCAGGATCCCAGGATTACTGCATACTCAAATGTTTCAAAGTAAACAAGAATTGCAATCGAATTCTGATTGTGTGCTAGCGCTGACAGCACTTTCACATTAAGTGGCTGTTGTCTCCCCCTATTAAGAGCATTTTCGGGTGCAAACAGTATCCGTTAGATATCCATTAGACTGCAAAGTTGCTGCATTATTATCTGAACTGTACGTGAGACCCAGCGCTGTGACAAATCCTGTGAGCAAAATTTAAGACCTTTGGTAGGTCAGGAGAGCGACAAGCCTCCTCGGAGTTGGCAAAGTCAGACTCCCTGTCAGAAGAGATAAGGATTTGGCCCCTTAGCAGTGGCAGGAGATTTCAGGTGATACCACTACTATATTATCTCAACGAGAAAATCCTCCCTGAAGTCAGACCAGGGCAAAATCAATAGATTATTGGTGCGGGGAGAAGACAGCTAAACTCCATTTTGGGATGAATTCGGAGGGAAAAGGGATTAGAACAACATACCTACGTTCAGGAATACATTCTAGGAAGATAGGTAAAGGATGGATAATTAGGCAAAGGATAATGTTTTTACAAGCATTATTTCACTCAAATAGAGTTATTAATGTTCCTCATTGCTCCAGGCTATTAAAACGGTTACAGTGCTTGGCAGCCATAAACAGCTATGGTTATGCTAATGATCTATATTACTTAGTGCATGGATTGTTTATTACTAATATAAATGCAATTATTTATTGAACATCAATGTCTTTTATTATATTGCCGTTGCACTTCATTATGCCACTTGAGCCACTTCACTTTGTATCATAGCAATACCTCTTAACAGTGGCTTATTGGCTGACATACTTTCTCGTGGCTTATTGCTTTAGTAATTCCATTAAAATGGAGATGCTGAAATATTAAATGATAAATTAAAGAATATTTTCAAAAATACTTTCATTTTTCCACATACTGGATGAAAACAACATAAAAAAAAAACTTTCATAGAAACATTTTACACAGATTTCATCATCATCATTTATTTATTTATGTATTTATTTTATTTTTTCAAATGGTATTTTAAATATATGATATAATCTAAAGCTGATATAATAATTAAAGATAAAGTTTTACCCTTGTCCCAACCCAAACTTTCAATCTTAAAAATTATAATCCATCCATCCATTGTCCAAACCGCTTGTTCTCAAAGGTCTTTAAAATCTATCATATTTTTTTTTGACCTACAACAACATTTTAAAGGGTACATCAGATGCCCATTTTCCAAAAGTTGGTATGATTCTTTAGGGCAGGGATCCTTAAATCTGGCCCACGAGATCCACTTTCCTGCAGAGTTTAGCTCTAACCATAATCAAACACACCTGAGCATGAACAGTGCATGTGTCTTTAAATGATAATGAGCTACTGCTCACCCCGCCCCTCTCTTCCATTTCTTGTGTATTCAGTGGCACATTACAATCAAAAACAAAACTTATCCACTTGCGTCCTCAGTGGCTCTGATGTCAGGTTTCACCTGTTTCACACCTCAAACTTGAGCTTTGCATCAGCGTAACTTCATTGCCACTGCAGCTGCAGACTCGCAGTTTTCACACTGGAAGTGTTTGTACAGCATCACAGCAGTGGCTCCAAAGCTACATATCTCATTACAAAGACATCTAGAAATTTGTTTGTTTTCTTATGTCACACTTCTAAGACACATTATGCAAACACCATGTAAAAGTGAATTTTGCATCCAATGTCTCCTTTTAACAAAAAATTCAGATTATGATAATCTAAACTATGACATAATCAAATCAATATTGTGTTACTTAAAAATTTAACATGAACAAACGTGAAAAAAATCAATGTAAATATCACTTTTTGTGCTTTATTTCAAGCTGTAATTGTCAAATTGTGCAAATGATAAAAGTGTGAAATTTTAATTTATTTAATTATTATTTACTATATTCCACAAAGGCTAAAAATATAAATTCCATCATTGACATTTCCACAACAGAATGCTATTAAAGGCTTTTGCCCCCAAAAGCAAACCTCAGGAACTTCCTATGATGAGGAAGGATGGAGATATGTGCATCTTTTAGATTGATCATGACACATCAGTCCTCGGACTTGGTCTGAGACACTACCTGTTGAGTGCGAGTGTGCTGAACTTCAGTCGCATGACTGAGCGGCTCAATAGGAAATTTTTATTTAATTATTTAAATATTATTGACTATATTCCGTAAAGGTTAAAAATATAAATTCCATCATTGACATTTCCACTACAGAATGCTATTAAAGGGGTGGTTGACTTTTTTTTCTAGGCTTGATTGTGTTTATGAGGTGCAGTCTAACATGTGTTAATGCTTCGTTAAAAAAAAACAAAAAAACATTTCACATGATTTACCTTTATTCTACAACGCTCTGTCCCTTCTCCCATAAACGCGCTGATCATTTCCTGCTTTTATGAAGCCCCTCCCTCAGAAATATAGCGGCTCTTAATGGTATGTTTTTTGATTGTTGTTGTCGTCTCATACTTTTAGATACGCTGTTATTTGTAAATGCTACTGCTTCCCACCTCCCTAACTCCCTGGACCTCATTTTCCTCAACATCTACAGACTGCACATTTTCAGCATCATTCACAACAACCTCCTCATTTTGTCTAACGGCTTCTTCAACGATTTGAACTTTATGTGGGCATGCTAACCGCTTATGCCCGATATCTCCGCACTCAAAACACTTCATATTTCCAGTATTTGCGTACACCATATACGCTCTTCCTTCATGCCAAACTCTAAAAGACACATCTAACTCCTGCTCATTTAAGAACATAAAGACCTGTCTTCTAAACAACATTATGTGTTTAAGCGCTTCATGTTTACATCCTAAAGGCACTGTTTTAATTGCGCTAGCTAATTTTCCATATCGCAAAAGCTCTCGTTCTATCTCCTGGTTTTGAATGAACGGAGGCACATTTGAAACAGTTACTTTAATAGTTGGAGCAACCAGCGGCGAAACAGTAATAAAGTCTCCACTCACCACTATTCTGCTGCCTATAAGACGATTCACTTGATTCTCTTCTTTTACAAACCCAACCACCGCCTTGTTCATGCGCGAAGCAGATGAAATGTTTTGATGTCCGATCTCTTCTCCTATGGCCAGTAACACTTCCTCCAGTTCGGCGTCACACACCTAACTCCATGACGAAGGGAGACAGGTGGCGTAAAGGACGCCATCCCGCTCCCAACACGATCCTTTAAAAAACACTTTACTATCACTAACTATAATCAAAGAACCCAAAAAAAAAGTTTAAGAAAAAAAGTTAGCAGAAAACAATCACCCTTCCCT
>NW_015505434.1:135926-147237 GCF_001515645.1 Sinocyclocheilus grahami
GCTCCCGCAGGAGCTTTTCCATATTTTCCCCACTGCCGCAGCAGTTCCCGCTCCCGCTGGAGCCATTATCTGTATTTTACACTGCCGCAGCAGCGCCCGCTTCCGCAGAAGCCTCTAGTTCTCTCTCCTAAGCCTCAGCAGTGCCGCTACTTCAAGCGATGTCCAGCACCCACCAATTTTAAAGTTCTGCATATTTGGGGGGTTATCAACGCTCCTCTCTGGCTGCTGTCCCATACTAATTGCATCTTTGGGGGAGCATTTTGGGTCTGGGCTTAATCCCGAGCTCGGACCCCTCTCCCCGGCCAGGGGGAGTACCCCGGGCTCGAGAGTAATTACCGAGCTCGGAGCCCTCTCCCCGGACAGCACGCCAAATACGCATAAACTTTACTCGGTTCATTATAAGTAAGCGTGAACTCGTGAAACGACATTATGTGTTTAAGCGCTTCATGTTTACATCCTAAAGGCACTGTTTTAATTGCGCTAGCTAATTTTCCATATCGCAAAAGCTCTCGTTCTATCTCCTGATTTTGAATGAACGGAGGCACATTTGAAACAGTTACTTTAATAGTTGGAGCAACCAGCGGCGAAACAGTAATAAAGTCTCCACTCACCACTATTCTGCTGCCTATAAGACGATTCACTTGATTCTCTTCTTTTACAAACCCAACCACCGCCTTGTTCATGCGCGAAGCAGATGAAATGTTTTGATGTCCGATCTCTTCTCCTATGGCCAGTAACACTTCCTCCAGTTCGGCGTCACACACCTAACTCCATGACGAAGGGAGACAGGTGGCGTAAAGGACGCCATCCCGCTCCCAACACGATCCTTTAAAAAAACACTTTACTATCACTAACTATAATCAAAGAACCGAGAAAAAAAAGTTAGCAGAAAACAATCACCCTTAAGCACCGAGAGAGTGAGAGAGAGAGAGAGAGAGAGAGAGAGAGAGAGAGAGATGCAGAGTGTGTGTAGAGCAGGGGAACGTGAGGATTGAGGACCGCTGCTTTTTGAACATTGAATTTGAAACTTGTGAATGCATTATAATCGTTAGAAGATAGATTTTTACATGCAGCCCTACTTCTCTTTCTCTTCTCTAAAGCAGCACAGCATGGCCTCACCCCCTTCGTTGCATGTTCCCGGGGGCGGGGTTTGTCTGGGTTTGTGATGTCACAAACCCGGGAAGTAACTCATTGTAGTCCCTACGAGGCATTTTTTTAGGCATTAAACCGCCAGAATTTTAAAATATAATATCTCCGTTTGCATTGAACCTTCAGCGCCGCAACTTTGCAGATATTGTTTATGCTCAAACAGCAACATTACACACTAACTAACGTTAAAAAAGTGAAATGGCAATCAACCACTCCTTTAAATGATCATTTTAGAAATGACATTGTGTGAACAGTTTATCAAGTATATATGGCCCGTAGTTGAAGAAATACCCATACCTCACACTGTCGCGAAGAATCGTCTCCGGTTACGTATGTAACCCTAGTTCCTCGAGGGAACGAGACGCTGCGTCGGAAATGCTAGGGGAACGCATTCTGTGACCACGCTTTGAATAACATGTGAAATTAGTCCAATAGCTGAGCGTGACGTCACGGGCGGGTGGCGTCATGACCAGGAAGCTATAAAAGCATGTGAGGCGGAGCCAGCATCAGCTTCAGGAATGAGGCAAGCGCTGGCAGGGATGCCGGAAGTATGGCACCGAGACGCAGCGTCTCGTTCCCTCGAGGAACTAGGGTTACATACGTAACCTGAGATGTTCCTCTTCAGGAACTCGAGCTGCGTCGGAAACGCTAGAGGAATGAGGATGCCCACACCGCCAGACTTCCAAATCTCTGCCTAGTGTGGAAGACTGCACAGCTAGGGTGAGAGAAGTAGGCGGGGCCCGCCATCCCAAAGGCCAACTTCTGGAGGAGTGAATCTTGACCCCAAAAGGATAGGGGAGATCAGAGGACTCGAGTCTATGGAATAGCATCCTGATCCACCACTTAGCATAAGCTTCTCTGGCCGAAGGCCTCGGCCTCAGTGCACCGCAGAGGAAACGTGTAAGAAGCGGGTGTCTTCCCACTGAATGGCCACCGAGAGGGGCGTGGTAGACCGCAATGGCCGCCACGAAGACCTCTAGGGTGGAGTGGGTCAACCCTGCGGATAAACAGGCCTGCAGGAACTCCAGAACTGAACCAAACGGAAAGTTAGCTGGGTCGGGCTGGCGGTCTCCACAGAAATACAGTTTCCTCATAGAGGGAGCTCTGGATGGAGGATAGTCTCAACAACCTCGGTTGAGGGACCGGAAGTCATGAGTTGTGCCTCCTCAGAGGCCACACCCACAGCTTCCACAGCTCCGGGCGGGGGCGCGCCCTCCGCCTGTGAGAGGAGATCTCTCCTGATGGGAATCTCCCCTAGAGCGCCGTCGAGGAGAGAAATCAGGCCTGAGACCCAGCTCGGCCCGGCCAGAATGGGGATACTAACAACAGACGGGTCCCGTCCTGGCGCACTCTCTCCAGAACTCCCGGGAGCAGAAAAATCGGAGGAAAGGCATACAGACGAAGCCTCGGCCACGTCTGTACCATGGCATCCAGCCCCAGTGGAGCTGGATGAGTCAGAGAGAACCAGAGGGGACAGTGCAATATCATATGAGTCGCAACAGGCCCACCTGAGCCTGGTCAACCACTCTCCATATCTGCTTCACAACCTCGGGGAGAAGCATCCATTCCCCGGGCCTCAGCCCCTGCCTCGACAGGATGTCTGCTCCCATATTGAGATACCCAGGAACGTGAACTGCTCTCAGCGAGAGGAGTTTGCCCTGGGACCACACAAGTATTTGGTGCGCCAGATTGTACAAGGGGCGCGAACGCAGAACTCCCTGGTGGTTGATGTAAGAGACCACCGCTGTGTCGTCGGTGCACACCAACACATGGTGACCTCTTAGGTCTGGGAGAAAGTGTTTCAGAACTCAAAACATGGCCAGCATCTCCAGACAATTGATATGCCACGTCATATGGCGACCACTCATGACCGCACCCCAACCAGTGAGGGAGGCATCCGTCGCTAGCGTACGCGGCAACAAGGAGCTCCCAGCACCGGGCCCTGAGACAAGAACCAAGGTTTCCTCCACATGTCTAAGGCCCGTAAGCACCGCCGCGTGACCTTGAGCATGCAAAGCGGGTTTCCCCTCGGGGAGAAACCCCTTGTTCTTGTGCCACCACTGTAGGGGTCTCATGTACAGCAGGCCAATAGTTATCACGTTGAACGCAGCTGTCATCAGCCCAAGCAGTCTGGAACTGCTTGAAAGTGAGTGACCGGCCTTCTCTTACTCTTGCGACTGAGGTGAGGATCGACTCGATCCGAGCAGGAGACATACATGCCTGCATCATGGTCAAATCCCACACCATGTCCAGATAATTGGTTCTCTGTACTGGAGAAAGCACACTTTAAGCATTAAGGCATTAAGTCTTAACCCCAGCTCTTTCATGTGAGCGAGAACGACATATCGATGTCGAACCGCCATTTGCTCTGACTGAGCTAATATCAACCAATTGTCGATGTGGTTGAGTCGTGAAAGTGTGGGTTGAGAGTGCAAGGCCTAAGGAATAACCAGTATTGGTAGGCTTTTGCCCCCAAAAGCAAACCTCAGGAACTTCCTATGATGAGGAAGGATGGAGATATGTGCATCTTTTAGATTGATCGTGACACATCAGTCCTCGGACTTGGTCTGAGACACTACCTGTTGAGTGCGAGTGTGCTGAACTTCAGTCGCATGACTGAGCGGTTCAATAGGCGCAGATCTAAAATAGGACGCAACCCCCCATCCTTCTTCGGAACAATGAAGTACCGGCTGTAGAACCCGGAGTATGTCTCGTGTGGAGGGACCAACTCAATGGCCTCCTTCTTTAAGAGAGTAACTACTTGTTCAAATACCAGAGCCTGCTCGGGACCCACTAGAGCGGGGGTCCCCGTTAAATCAAGGCGGACGAGAACCGAACTGGATTCTGTAGCCTCTTTCTACAGTACGCAGGACTCATTGAGACAAATTTGGCAGTAGCTTCTACGCTGCTAAATAATCTACTAAGGGAATCAGTCTCTCGAGACTGATCTCTGGTGTGCCCAGAACGGCTAGTCCGGTGCCCTGAAGCATCTGCACACCGACAGGGGACGACCGAATTAGCTGCTCATGATACCTCCGTAGAGGTAGCGAGCCTCTTAGTACCGCTATGTTTCCGGGCGGTAACTGAGAGAAGCGCTCGCCGGAGACCGCTGTGCCCTGTAACGTCGCAGGGTTGGCAGACCGACCTCCTGAGGGCACTGAGGAGAGACGGGCACCGTGTAATGCGGTGTGAACCTCTCTTCCCCAGAGGGGCCTGCCCTCCGAGGTCCTGAGCCACAGGATCAGGACTCTCAAAACTGAAGTCTCCTATTGAAAACGACGGCCCTCAGACCCACGTCATCTGCTAAGAAGACTAGACCACAGCCTGCTCGGGGCAGGCCCAATGAAGAACACTTGGCAGTTCCTCCCACACCGCCAGGTGACCTCATAAGGGAACCAGTCTCGCGAGACTGGCCTGTGGTGCACCTAGAGCAGCTAGCTCAGTGCCCTGAAGCAGCGGACCGGCAGGGTACGGCCGAACTAGCTGCACTAGATACCTCCGTAGAGGTAGCGAGCCTCTTAGTACCGCTACGTTTCCGGGTGGTAACTGAGAGAAGCGCTCGCCAGAGACCGCTGCGCCCTGGAACACGGCAGGGTTGGCAAACCGACCTCCTGAGGGCACTGAGGAGAGACGGGCACCGTGTCATGCGGTGTACACCGCTCTTCCCCAGAGGGAGCTGGCCCTAAAAAAGTCCTAGGCCTCAGGCGTCAGGACATTTACGACGAAGACTATCCAGTGAGAATGACGGTCCGCAGACCCGCCTTCTACTAGAAGCCTTTGGCCTGGGAGCGCCACTCTGACTCTAGACTCTGCGGAGTACAAGAAGTGAGGCCCCCAGAATGAGGGGCTGGAACACGGTAGGTTGGGACTGCTCCGCCCAGCAGCCCCTGCAAACCGCCTCAACCTCCTCAGAGGAAGAGAGGTTAATGCGTGCTCTCACTCGAGAAATTTATATCCCAAGAGCCCCTGTATATCTAACTTCTCATAGTCAGACAAATACATTTTATTCCTCAGAATTAAATGCAATCAAACAACCAGATGAGTAAATACGGTCTAGTGTAGTAAGATTCACATCAAAAACCGAAATTCTCAGAACAAAATGAGTGCTGTACAAGGATGATATTTACCTATTTATTAACAATTTACATATTTTTTAACAATTAATTGTAGGAAATAGTGTTGTCAATTGATTGAAACAACAAAGACAAAGTATGTATTTAATAATAATTTTTTTATGACTGAAGGCGAGTATCACTGATACCAATACTACTGATGGTATCTCTATGAAATAGTTTTTTCCCTAATATTTAACTATTGACTATAGCCATTCAGCATTAAAGTATAATTGAGAGCTATCAATTTTAACATTTATTAGACTTATTAAAAATTAACAACTTCTAATTTAAGCGAACTTAAAACAATCTTCACATAAACCCATTGTAATAAATGTCATATTTGCCTGTGCCCTTCAGCAAGAAGGAAATCTACAGAAATTGAATAAAGTTATCAAACACAAAATTCTAAATTAAATATATATGAATCCTTAAAGCTACAAAAGTTATTGATTTGCTCTTTTTTCTTTTGTTCTTTGATTAACAGGCATCACAACAGCAGGGTTATTAGGTTATTTTGGCTGCTTTAAGAGCTGCAGCTGCTGAACATGAGACAGATCTGACACGCATCGTATTTTCTCACAACTCTTTACCTTTTCTGACCAAGTTCAGATCTTAAAGTCTCTACTAATGAGCTGACGAGTTGAATCGGGTGTGTTAGATGAGGGACACAGTGCTGGGCTGCTACAGACCAGGACAGTTTGAAAAACAACTGCATTTCAGAGACATGTTCTTAAATGTGACTCCTATACAGTGGTGTGAAAAAGTGTTGGCCCCCTTCCTGATTTCTTATTTTTTTGCATGTTTGTCACACTTTAATGTTTCAGATCATCAAATTAATTTAAATATTACACAAAGATAATGCAAGTAAATACAAAATGCAGTTTTTAAATGATGATTTCATTTATTAAGGGAAAAAAAGCTGTCCAAACCTACATGGCCCTACGTGAAAAATGAATTGCCCCCTCCTGTTAAATCATGAAAGAACTGCAATTAACCACATTATTTTAGAAAGCTGAGTTAAATTTCACTAGCCACACACAGGCCTGATTACTGCCAGACCTGTTGAATCAAGAAATCACTTAAATAGAACCTTTATGTACAATATGCTTTGGGACTCCAGCTCCCGTTACATCTGGCGTAAAATCAACACAGCATTTCATAAAAAGAGCATCATACCAACAGTCCAACATGGTGGTGATAGTGTGATGGTCTGAGGCTGCTTTGCAGCTTCAGGACCTGGACGACTTCCCATAATGAAAGACTCATTGCCAGTTATCGCAAACACTTGATTGCAGTTGTTGCTGCAAAGCGTGGCACAACCAGTTATTAGATTTAGGGGGCAATTACTTTTTCACGTAGGGCCAGGCAGGTTTGGACAGCTTTTTTCTCTTAATAAAATAAATAATCATTTAAAAACTGCATTTTGTATTTACTTGCATTATCTTTGTGTAATATTACAATTTGTTTGATGATCTGAATCTTTTAAGTGACAAATATGCAAAAAATAAAAAAAACAGGAAGGGGGCAAAAACCTTTTCACACCACTGTATAACAAAAACTTACATGCACGCACATTAGTGATGCGCGGATGAGCTAAAACCTCACCCGAATCCGCAGCTTCAAATAAATTATCCACCCGTCAACTGCCCGCACCTGTATTTTTGTCTGATTTAGATAACCGCACCCGACCCGCACCCGATCACCACATTAGGGTTCGTACAGTCATGAAAAACCAAGAGAGGTTAATGCGTGCTCTCACTCGAGAAATTTATATCCCAAGAGCCCCTGTATATCTAACTTCTCATAGTCAGACAAATACATTTTATTCCTCAGAATTAAATGCAATCAAACAACCAGATGAGTAAATCATCTGTCATGAAAAACCTGGAAAAGTCATTGAACAGCAATTTCCAGATTTATGTAAAAACAAAAACTCAAAGTTTTTGAAAAAAATCATGAAAATCTATTTCACAAGTCTCTGTATAATAGAATTATGTTTAATCAGATCCTGAATTTCGCATTACATCGAATTGCGCATACATCGCATTACTAATTCCCGCAGCTTTCGACTTTAAAATGAGGGAAATTACTGCAAAACCTTTATTCAATATAGCGTGTAGGTTAGATGAGTAAATAAATCCACGCAAACCATCAGATGAAAACAGCGTAGGTGATTCAGCTGTACCGCGTCTTCTCTCTTTGACTTTCGCTTCACATCGACGCATCTAGATCTGCTGCACTCTGCGATAGAAGACTTTAGCTCGCGTTTTGGGACAGTTGACAGAATTGTCAATTGCCTAATCGGTCATTGTTGCATCATCACAAAAATGTATTATTTTCACGTCTTTTTAAGCCATTTGGTACTCGCGCTCCCCAGAGGCGCGTGCGCTCACAGTCACATCCAAAGCGCGTACTGCGAGTACCAAATTGAGAAAGTAGCCTACTGTCGGTTTTGTCTAAAGTTAATGTAAACAGTTGCAAAATAAAGCGCATGCGTATCAGTATTGGATCCGTGAAATAGGTCTTGTGACAGCAGCCTAATAAAGCTGTGCCGTCTTTTATTAATGTTAATCAAACAACAAAAGACAGAAAATCCCTTACTGCTCTTGACTAAATAATGTTTTGTTGAATAACTTTTAATGTTAATTTACAGTTTATTCAATTTCTGTAGCCTATTTAAAACACGTTCATAATTTAGAAAATGTGGTTAATACTTGCATCATTAATGATTCATTTTATCCACCCGTGACCCACCCGCAAATAATCAGAATGCATTTTTTTATTACCCGACCCACCCGATCCGCGGATTATCCTCAGCGCCCACGGATATAACCGCCATCCGCTCATCACTAACGCACATGTTTTAAGGCAGCTTTAATCACCTTTTTGGTAACTTCATGACTTCACTGACATAACTACAAGATTGCATTGCTCAGTTTCTTTTGCACTTTAATATGAAATGATATAGGCTACAGCACGCGCCACTGCATTTGTGTATGCATTTGAAGAGCACGTGCTATGAGCACAGTATAACGGCTGACAGGACAGGAACATTAATTTTTACTGACATATGGCCTGACAACATCTCATCTGATCAACAGTTCGTTTGACTAGCGCCTGGTACTGAGGCATAGTTGAAGTATATGTCTGAAAAGTCTCCCATTTGATGTGGTCATAAAGACCAATAAATAAATGCAATTCTTGTCAGCAGTTGTGAGCGGGGTGGCCAACCCTAGCTCCACCCCTGCGTTAAACTGAAAAAATAAATCGCATGCGTTAACATGTTAATTTTGACAGCACTAGTAGGAAACAACTTGTAAATGTCTTATCATTTGAATGTGAATGGCTCTGTACTGCAGGTAATGACAATTTATATCCATAGTAGAAGAGTATCAAAATATGGGGACACTTTTTTGATGGGGGGCATGTGTCCCAGCCCTGATGAAAGGCTAGGAAACTTTTTGGCTTTGACTCTTTCACCTCTCTAAAAATGTTCAGTGTTTTGATTAATAGAGCATTTTCAACACTTCTTCTATAGAGCCACAGAGTGGATAGAAGCCACCACGAAAGGATTTTCTCAGAGGACTTGCTATCTGCACTCCTCACGTGTAATAATGGCTGCAGATTTTCTTTTGGAGAGAGTATTTCTGTCTGTCTTTTTCAGTGTGCGCACCAACAAAAGCGCAGCATGATTCTCTTTTCATTTTCACAAATGCTTCCCTTGAAGCATTGTGCAGGTATCAATGGTTCAACCTTTAGGGGGGAAAAAAACTATTTCTCTTGAAAGTAGAAAAAATGTGTGAACCATGTTTCCCAACACTTAAGAGCTTGCCGAGAGCGAAAGCAACAAGGAAGACAATCCTTTGGAAACATAAATTAGGAAAGACAGAAACTACTTCTGTATGAAGTAATTCAAACTAAAAGTCAGGCGATTCATTCTCATGCCAGGACACTACAGCCAAAAACATCTCTGCTATTGTGATTGCTTAAGCTGCGTTCCTACACTGAAGGATTAGTAAGACTCCTACAATAACGCAATAATAATAATAATAAGGCTTGATTCCCTAGTCCTATTGTGCTCCTCTGAGGCTGAACCCCATCAGAACCTGGATAACACCTGCAGACATCCCGTCCACTCCTCATGTCCCTGAGAGCTCTATGCTGCTTTATAGGAAATCAATAAAAAACACAAACTCAGTGGAGCATTTGGAGATCAGTAGCACAGCTGACTGTACGTCGGTTCAGACAGTGGATCGCTGCTCTTTCTGTCTTAAACAGCAATGAGTGAATAGCCTTTACTCCATGGGCATAGCTTGACATTTGAGATTTGTAGGAGGTTGATTTGGTCAGATACACTTTTAAACACATAGCGTTTCTATAGTAAACTTAAAATTCACACTGTGTAACTCCATATTGAAGTGATTTTACTTACGACTACATAGATCAGCAGCAAGCGTGTGAGGATATCATAGCAACCAGATACACTGCACACAAATTACTTTCTGCGTTAAATAAACACACTGAAAATAATGCACTAGAAACATGTTTGCCAAAACAATCTTAAAATATATTTTCATTAAGCAAATCAAGGAGTGGATTATTCACCCACACTGTAAAACCTAACAGTCAAATGTATTACATGAAATGAGTTCATTTCACTCAAAGTTCATTGCACTTAATAGAAAAAGTAATGTGAACTCAATAACTGATTATATTACAGTTTTTCTCGCTTTGTCGCTTTGGTGCATTTCTCGAATCATCCTTAATATTTGCAAAGAAGTATGTGCATTTCTCAAAACAATTCGTACAAACAGCACCACAAAATGGATAGCCTGCAAAAGCCTGTAACTTACTCAAAATCTTTAGTTCATCTCTCAAAAGTAAGTATTTATGTCAATGAATATATCAGTGCCATCAGAATGAAAAGTCCTTGTGTCGTTGATCACAAACAAGATACTAAGTCATGTTGTCAATATAATGTGACGTAAACTATGGCAACTGTTTGAATGACAGTTACTGTATTGAAATGTAAGGATGCACTTCTTATGTATGCCATATATCCATTTCAAAAGTACAAATTTACACATTCCTTTATGTGGGATATTGATTGAAAGAGACTGGATAGGATTCACAGTTACACTTTACTAGTGGTAAAAAGTCAATCTTACAGTAAAAAAAACAAAACAAAAACATTACAACGTCATTGTGATATAGAAAAGAAAAAGAAATATAGGCACAAAGACGAAAAGACAAAATTAGAAAGGCAAACGCAGGAAACACCAGAATTGCTTTTGCATGCAGCACTAGATGAGGAATTTCAGTGCAGTCTGTCTACACCTCCTGACATGCCAGTCTGTCGGCCCACAGATTCTCATCTACATCACAACGAATATCTTTGCAACGTGGAATTGGAGTCAAGTGAACCATCTCACAACTTCATATATATGAATGAGGCTGGCTTCAACCAGACCAAAAGCAGAAGGCGTGGTTGAAATGTCATCGGCCACAGAGCTACTGTTGATTTACCAGGCCAACGGGGAGGAAATATCCATTGTCAGAATTTGAAACTCTTGTGTTGTCCTCTGTCTATATATGCGTTCCAATTGAAGGTTCATGAGATGCACCTTTGAGCTATTTCAGAGAACTGGTTTATCATTAGCTGATCTACATTCTCTTCATTATTGAAAGTCAAGATTCACCTGCACAATTCATGGCAAATTTACAAAAAGTCTAATAGAAATGTGTAGAAAATATGCTTGAAAGTTTATGACAACTAGATCAACCATTTTGCATTGAATGACTTATACGATGAACTAATGACCAGATGGGGGTGGCGGTAAGACTGTTGCACAGAGAACTATATAATACATTTTGAGCAACATGACATTAGCAATTGATAATGTAGGAAACCACAGATAAATGTACATAATCAATTGCATGAATGTACCAAAGCAATCGCAACTTGTTCAAAAGAAAGAGAAATTGCTTTTTTGATGTGCGCAAGTGACTAGATGCTGTGGAGGTTGAACAAGTAGTTTTGAGAATTT
>NW_015505434.1:148271-173532 GCF_001515645.1 Sinocyclocheilus grahami
GGGGGGGGTAAGACTGTTGCACAGAGAACTATATAATACATTTTGAGCAACATGACATTAGCAATTGATAATGTAGGAAACCACAGATAAATGTACATAATCAATTGCATGAATGTACCAAAGCAATCGCAACTTGTTCAAAAGAAAGAGAAATTGCTTTTTTGATGTGCGCAAGTGACTAGATGCTGTGGAGGTTGAACAAGTAGTTTTGAGAATTTAATTTCTGATCTGAGAAATGCGCCAAAGCGACTGAGAAAAACTGTAAGCAGAACTCAAACTAAATGAGTTATAGCAGATTTCTAGTTCCTGCTACGCTAATGCTTTACTCATAGTACGATTCAACAAGAAGGGAAGTAAACCCATTGGTTCCAAGCCTGTTAAAACCAAATAAAGTAAAACAGAATATGGGTGAAAGTTAGTCCAGTCAGAAGTGATTGATCTCCTCATCTTTCCATGTAAGTTTAATTGTATAAATGTAAATATGTGCCACCCATATATTGCACTACAAAAAATATTTGATGGACTAGATTGAACATTTTTTTAAATGTATTTTATGTATGTATTTATTTTCCATTGGGATCTGTTTTTATTTGCCTGTAAAGTTTCAAAACTTTTTTTTCTTTATTTTCATATCTCTCTGTTTTGCAATGCGAAATCAATGGCAGACATTGTAATTTTTGCTATTTGGTTTTTTTTTTGCAATCTTGTCACCTAAATTAATGAACAATATCCCGTGAATTATTCTTTGTATTAGACAAAACTAAATACTAACACTTCCAACCTAAAGGAAACCATATCCATAAATGTTCTAAAAATGTCAGTACAAAGTAAAATTTTACAAAATACATTTAAAAGGATGGACAGATAGACAGTCAGACAGACTGATAGACAGAGAGATAGATAGATAGATAGATAGATAAGAAATGCAAAATCCAAACTAATGATGTTCAGTGACCTACTGGAGTAGACCTTCTTTATGATGAAGGAGAGGAGTGCGAAAATCAAAGGTACAGTGGGTCAGTTAAAAGACCCATCAATAATTTATTTCTGAATCATCCAGGTGGAAGCAGGAGTGGGTGAAGGAACAGAACACTCCACACTCAACATTATTCACTAGTCTCAGAGAGCCATCACTATGTGCATATACAGTATGATTTGAAAGCTACATGGATTAAAATGAGGGCTTGTGAAAATACTACCATACCACACCGTCATCTAATCTGTTTTTTGTTGTTGTTTTTTCTCAGGACATGGCTTGGTGATGCTTCCCCTAGGATGTTTATGTTGGAAAATGAAGAAAACAAGTAAACACAGCAAAGCCTACTGCATGACTCAAGGTTGCCTGGAGTGTACACAAGCCTGGATGGAAAACATAATGAATGGATCGTGATTTATAGTAAAAAGTTATCTATGCAGCATGAACTTGGCCAATGATTTCTGAGAATGCGATGCAAGAAACAAAAAAAAAAAGGTTCTTTCCGTGTGTTCCTTTCACAAGGAGCACTACAAAAACATGTAAAACAAAAAGATTGTGCACTAAATGCAAACAGAACTCTCAAGCATTCCACATTTTTCTAACACCCTGTACAAAACATTGTGAAGATAACAGCTGACAGGAGATGCTCCGACCGCAAGATAAAAGAAAGTTAGTCGTCTGAATTGTAAATCTCTTTGTGCCTCAATCGATGAAAAAGCATCTAGCTCCTCATAAAACTTAATCTATCTCCAGAAAGACTGAAGGGAAGCTGAGATTTCTCCATATTTACTTTTAAATTTAGGCACCAGGGACTGGAGTGGATTGTCTTTGATGCAGTTTGAGACTGTATTGTGCGCCTGTATTTATAATTATACTTCCTTAGCCCCATCGCTAATAATGTCCAAACACACATACACACACACACACACTTAGTAAGCAGAGTGAACTTTTTATTCATCTAATCCCCCTAGAGCTTGCCTGTGAAATCTTGTATGAATCAGATCCATCTGCACTCCTCCCCTGCTGGGGAAATCGTCCGGTGCATGAGACGCAAAGCTAATGTGAATTGACTATATGCACAGAGCTTTCTTTAGAACTTCCGCATAAAGATAAGTCAGCTCGTAAACTTCCGGAGAAATGTCATTTGATGTTGTGCTATATAGAGACACTTGAGAGACTCTTACAGAAACATCTCCTGCCTCATTCTTTTCAGAAACTGAGAATAAAATAATTTCAACACTGTAAATAATGATAACATACAGTTTTATGTTATTTAACAACATTTAACTACATATAATGTTATATGCCAAGCCCGGTAATCCCAGGAGAGTAGACACATAATTGCACATTTAAACGCACTATAAACTAAACACTATAGTAACAGTTTAGGCTAATGTTAGCTAGCTAGTGATGCTATCTTGTAAATTACATCATAATTGTATTATTAATAAATCACCTTCATAGTCATGAACACATTTTGTAAACACTTATAAAATTTTAAAGCCTTTATTATTTCTCAACTCTACAGTAACTTTTCATTCATGAAGATGACATGAAAAAATGGGCCAAAAATGTGTCTCCTGGTGGAAAACAAAGAGTTTTAAGATGAAAATGATACGGAATTAGCATTATAACCAGTAGATAGCAGCAGAGGATCACTCATTAGCTCAGCTGCCATTTCAACTCACTAGTTTTTTTTTTCTTTTCAGATATTGCTTTTGGATTTATTATAAAATGACTATTATAACACATTTGAGTACTTTTACTGTACTGAATTATAAAGAATAGCAAGTGCAGGAAATCACAAAGTCTCATGTCCTTTATAATAATGAATAATTAGACATTTAGCAGACGCTTTTATACAAATAAGGACAATAGAAGCAATCAAAATCAACAAGAGAGCAATGATATGCAAGTGTTATAACAAGTCTCCGTTAGCTTAACGCAGTACACCTAGCAAGGTTTTTTTTTATCATAATAAATAAAAATAAAACAGATATAATAGAAAAAGAATAGAGCAAGCTAGTGTTAGAGGCCTTTTTTGCTTTTGTTAATCAGAAGTCAGAAGTCAGCAAGTCAGAATTATAATTGTATAACAAATAAAAAGAAAACAAATAGAATGCAAAAAGATTAGAGAAGCAAGAGCTCGTTTAAAAAAAGAAAAGAAAACAAGCAGTTAGTAAATAAATAGAGTGCAAGTCTAAAAAGGGCAAGTTTTTTCATTTTTATTTTATTTTAATAAAGAATAGAATTAGAACAGAGAGTGCTAGAGTTAGAGGGTCAAATAAAGATGGAAGAGATGTGTTTTTAGCTGATTCTTGAAGACGGCTAAGGACTCAGCTGCTCGGATTGAGTTGGGCATGTCATTCTACCAGGAGGGAACAGTTAATGAAAAAGTCTGTGAAAGTGATTTTGTGCCTCTTTGGGATGGCACAATAAAGTGGCATTCACTTGCAGAACGCAAGCTTCTAAAGGGTGCATACATCTGAAGTAATGAATTTAGGTGAAGGGGTGCAGAGTCAGTGGTGGTTTTGTAGGCAAACATTAATGCCTTGAATTTTATGCGAGCAGCTGTTGGTAGCCAGTGCAAACTGATAAACAGTTGTGTGGCGTGCATTCTTTTCGGCTAGTTAAAAATTAATTAAAAATTAATCTTGTTCTGGATTAATTGTAAAGGTTTGATAGAACTGGCTGGAAGATCTGCCAAGAGAGCATTGCAATAGTCCAGCCTGGACAGAAGAAGAGCTTGAACAAGGAGTTGTGAAGCATGTTCCGAAAGAAAGGGCCTGATCTTCTTGATGCTGAATAAAGCAAATCTGCAGGACCGGGCAGTTTTAGCAATGTGGTCTGAGAAAGTCAGCTGATCAATTATTTAAACAATTAACTAGTTAACTACAACTTAAATGTTAATTATTAATGGTAAAATCAATTAAATGATAATGCATTAAATATTTTTAGATTTAATTTAAAAACTATATTTTTTAAAGTTTTATCTTTAACTGTAAAAGCTGCTGTTGCTGCTGAATTTTTTTTTTTTTACTCTAATTTAGTCTGAACCACTTAATGCATAGCTCTAGTTTTAACATAGGCTTGTCCGATAGTTCGTTCCGTCCGTTGCTACAGTTATTACTGTCAATCACAGCAATGACTTGTGGCACAATTTTGTGAATTCACGCGCATAATTTTTTTATGCTGGCGTTATTTTAAGGGCAGTGGCTATTGCATATTTACATTACCCTTTACTTTGAAGCAGGCCTCTTGCAGAGCTGAAATGAACCTATCTCAGGTTTCTGAATAAACCATGAGTCTAAAACTTGCTGCCAGTCTGGGAGTAAGACTTTACGTGTGTTTCCTCAGTGTGGCTCTCCTGTCCCTCTCAGCCAGTCCTTCTGAACTCTATCTATTATTCTGGCCTGAGGTAACAGGACTTACCGTGCAGCTGCTTTCCTGGGTCCATAACTCCGATCAGAGGAGATCCATTCCTAAGTATTCAGTGTTCATCTGGTAAAGCTGGAAACTGGCCAGTGTGTGCAATCTGCATTTGAATGGAGGGAGTGCCGCTAACTGCTCTTCATTGTAATCTAAGACTGCATTTAGGGGTATATGGACATTTCGGATGCTTTTAAAACTGCAAGGCACAATGCACAGATTTGATTGAATAGTTAATTATAACTAGTTATGGTTAATTATTCATATTTTCCATGAGCTGATTTGCTACACATATGACACACATCATCTGATTTTTGTCCCGCCATAACCAGCTGTGTTATAACAATCACCCGCCAAGACTATGCTGTCAGCACTAGACTTGTTTTTACTAGAAGTGCTCAAAATGTTTAACATGACAGCACTGAACATTACATTATTTTGTGTACTTGTCCTTATAAAAATCTTTACAAAACATTACACGTATCCAATTCATTTTTCAAAGGAGCAGAAGACTACTCATGCATACAGCTTTTTTTCTGATTTTGTCAAACATATTTTCCCTTCATTATCAGGAAAAACTGTGCAGCAATTGTACAATGGGGCAGTAAGGGACAACTTTGTACCTTTGTACCCATCTACTGCCGAAAACGTGCATGTAGTGCATATGTACCCTTAAGGTAATGCTGTGAACATTTTAGAGGTAAATAAAGTTCCCATTGACTTCCACTGTATAATCAAAAAATACAATGGAAGTCAAAGGGAAGTATGGAAATGTAGAAAGTAGCTAAGTCATACAGCTTTGGAATGTTGAGAAAAGACATTTTACAGCTGCTTGACATAGTTGATTCAAGAAAAGCTCTGGATATTAATGACAGAAATGTTACATTTTGCTAAGATGAAAATATGTCAGATATGTTTTGGATTTAGAATCATAGATTTGGATTTAGAAACAAATGATCTGATGTTTTTTTTTCTGTTTATGTGACTGTAACATGATTTTGGAAGAATTGGAACTGGTTGAGAATGCAGATCTGGCCATAGTCACCTTAAGTCAACGCACTATTGCTTAGCGAGGCCACACGCAAATATGTAAAGTGAGGGCTGCTCTGCATGAGCAAGGGTTTTAAGAAAGCATCTGTGTTTTTAAGAGTTTACTATGCACCATTTGTGTTTCCTCTAAAAGATGCTAAAATGTAAAAAATGAAAAATGCTCACTTCTACATGTAATGAACAGACGGAATGCCACAGTGGTTTACAGGAGTGGCAAGTATTGCAAAAGAAGCTTATCCCATTGGATTGCATTTAACTGAAATTTGCATATTTTGTCTCGCATAATACAAAGTTCCAGGCACATAATTTTTGACCTTCTATCCTCATATGACACTTGTCCTCCAATCAAATCTGATTATGAGATGCCACGCTTCAAGAATTACATTTAAAACCACCCAGTGTTGGACTGGACCGGATTAACCTGATAAAACAAGGATGCGGAAACAGCATGTGCAGGATTACATTTTTCAGTGGGAGTTATTCACATTGGGAAATACAGTGAATTAGAGCCAGAGCAGAGTGAAATACTGAATGCTCATCTACACTCTTGGAGAACGCAGTCTCGCTATTAGCCTGCCCTTTGAAAAGTGCCTATTCTTATGTCCAGTAATTGCGAACGATACCTATTCCTTGAGGTCTTTGATGTCTCAGGCGGGATGAGTGTGAACAATTATCAGATGCAACCCTCTACACTGCGAGTAAATCACTCGCATATGCGACTAAATCTTCACTCTGGGCGACTAAATGATGTCTAATATTAGCCAATGGCTAATAAATTCTCAGATGTTACTCGCCAGTGTGTGAGTTGGAGGCTAAGTATAAGTTTAGCACAGATATATTTTCACTTGCCGAACACACTTGACTGAGTGCTTCAGAGTTTCACTCTCCGTCAAGCGATCTGTGCTATTTTTCAGTTCATCTCAATGGATGCGCAGCACACCTGTATTTGACGTACCGTAAACTCTAGTGTGAAGGTGCACGATCGCTGTCACTTTGTCTCACACACATGCAGAGAGAGAGAGAGAGAGAGAGAGAGAGAGAATTGATGCGCAACATGTACACAATAGTTTTTGTTGTATTTTACTGTCAAAATAACGGCTACAGCTGCTTGACATAGTTGATTCAAGAAAAGCTCTGGATATTAATGACAGAAATGTTACATTTTGCTAAGATGAAAATATGTCAGATATGTTTTGGATTTAGAATCATAGATTTGGATTTAGAAACAAATGATCTGATGTTTTTTTTTCTGTTTATGTGACTGTAACATGATTTTGGAAGAATTGGAACTGGTTGAGAATGCAGATCTGGCCATAGTCACCTTAAGTCAACGCACTATTGCTTAGCGAGGCCACACGCAAATATGTAAAGTGAGGGCTGCTCTGCATGAGCAAGGGTTTTAAGAAAGCATCTGTGTTTTTAAGAAAGATTAATATGCTCCATTTGTGCTTCCTCTGAAAGATACTAAAATGTCAAAAATGAAAAATGCTCACTTGTACATGTAATGAACAGACCGAATGTCCCAGCTGTTTACAGGAGTGGCAAGTCCCTCAAAAGAAGCTTTTCCCAATTGGATTGCATTTAACTGAAATTAGCATCTTTTATCTTGCATAATACAAAGTTCCAGGCACATAATTTTTGACCTTCTATCCTCATATGACACTTGTCCTCCAATCAAATCTGATTATGAGATGCCACGCTTCAAGAATTACATTTAAAACCACCCAGTGTTGGACTGGACCGGATTAACCTGATAAAACAAGGATGCGGAAACAGCATGTGCAGGATTACATTTTTCAGTGGGAGTTATTCACATTGGGAAATACAGTGAATTAGAGCCAGAGCAGAGTGAAATACTGAATGCTCATCTACACTCTTGGAGAACGCAGTCTCGCTATTAGCCTGCCCTTTGAAAAGTGCCTATTCTTATGTCCAGTAATTGCGAACGATACCTATTCCTTGAGGTCTTTGATGTCTCAGGCGGGATGAGTGTGAACAATTATCAGATGCAACCCTCTACACTGCGAGTAAATCACTCGCATATGCGACTAAATCTTCACTCTGGGCGACTAAATGATGTCTAATATTAGCCAATGGCTAATAAATTCTCAGATGTTACTCGCCAGTGTGTGAGTTGGAGGCTAAGTATAAGTTTAGCACAGATATATTTTCACTTGCCGAACACACTTGACTGAGTGCTTCAGAGTTTCACTCTCCGTCAAGCGATCTGTGCTATTTTTCAGTTCATCTCAATGGATGCGCAGCACACCTGTATTTGACGTACCGTAAACTCTAGTGTGAAGGTGCACGATCGCTGTCACTTTGTCTCACACACATGCAGAGAGAGAGAGAGAGAGAGAGAGAGAGAATTGATGCGCAACATGTACACAATATTGTTTGTTGTATTTTACTGTCAAAATAACGGCGTTCCTTTGGAATTATTCAGCTTTTAAGAACTGCCGGGTTTTCCGGTAGTGGGCAGAACTAATGCGCAAAAGGCAATCTCATTGGCTGGCGTTCACCTATTATCGTCCCTGTTTTGATTTCAGCAAATCACTTTGAGCGAACGCACACAACCTGATAAATATTCATGAATCCAGCAGCTCATTCATCCTTAGTGTGTTTTATATTATTCTTATTAGTAAAATTTGTATCATTATTATCGTATCAGTATTTTTGTTCGTTTTTTCCCTATTTTTATTTTTTTACAGAAACACTGAATGACCAAAAAAGCACCACCACCAGTCCAGTTAAAATGTTCAGTTAAAATGACTAATATGCATTCAAACATGGTTATCAAGTTTTAATTCTAATTACTAAAGTTATATCATTAAATAATACTTGATTATCATATTATAATGCTTGACTGACTGATGTTAAGAGTGTACTTTCAGATTTAAAAAACTGTGCCATTTTACAAACATTTATTATATACATATATCAGTCTGGCGAGTAAACCGTAAACAAAAAAAAAATTACTAGCCAATGGCGATTCAATTGCCAAGGTGTCTGTAGAGGGTTGAGATGAGACGTGCAATTATTTCCAGCCGTGATTCACTAACAAAGCAGAGGTCAGAGCCTTTCCGCTACACTCTGGCACAACCGACATTTAATTCTGCTGCTTAAGGGAACAGAAAATATGAGCACAGCAGACTCTCTACAGCGAGAGGGCAGAAGCTAAGATGGAGACTTTGTTGCACCTGAATGCATGTTATTGAACCTAAGAAGCCAAACCTGACCTGAGAGGCAGGGGAAGCCATGCATGTCATAAAGACTAAACAACATTATCAACATGAGATTATACAACACTTCTGCTATTAATTCACCCTTTATCCATTGGTGCAGTCAGTCACAAACTACTGTAAAGGCTTGATTTTATCTGCTAAAGCTACAGCCTATTGGTTTCTGCTGCCACTCAGACATGCTTTACAGAACAACCCCTTGGAACCAACTGGTGATTTCTGTGAACATTGTGGTTTTCAGTCAAATGCTCATATTTTTCTTACATGGGCTGGAATGAATCGTGACAATGCAAAGTAGTTTTATCTAGATATTGTTAAATTATGCAGTAACATGATTACAAACTGCAGAGATTGGTAATTAGAACGAGGCAAATACTTATCAGTCAACTGAAAAAAGAAATGCAACATTTGAAAGTAATTACAAATGATAACACTGGAGTAAGACAGAACGGTTTCTAACGTTTCTACAATGCATTTTACTCGCCAGTGTGTGAGTTGGAGGCTAAGTATAAGTTTAGCACAGATATATTTTCACTTGCCGAACACACTTGACTGAGTGCTTCAGAGTTTCACTCTCCGTCAAGCGATCTGTGCTATTTTTCAGTTCATCTCAATGGATGCGCAGCACACCTGTATTTGACGTACCGTAAACTCTAGTGTGAAGGTGCACGATCGCTGTCACTTTGTCTCACACACATGCAGAGAGAGAGAGAGAGAGAGAGAGAGAGAGAGTTGATGCGCAACATGTACACAATATTGTTTGTTGTATTTTACTGTCAAAATAACGGCGTTCCTTTGGAATTATTCAGCTTTTAAGAACTGCCGGGTTTTCCGGTAGTGGGCAGAACTAATGCGCAAAAGGCAATCTCATTGGCTGGCGTTCACCTATTATCGTCCCTGTTTTGATTTCAGCAAATCAGTTTGAGCGAACGCACACAACCTGATAAATATTCATGAATCCAGCAGCTCATTCATCCTTAGTGTGTTTTATATTATTCTTATTAGTAAAATTTGTATCATTATTATCGTATCAGTATTTTTGTTCGTTTTTTCCCTATTTTTATTTTTTTACAGAAACACTGAATGACCAAAAAAGCACCACCACCAGTCCAGTTAAAATGTTCAGTTAAAATGACTAATATGCATTCAAACATGGTTATCAAGTTTTAATTCTAATTACTAAAGTTATATCATTAAATAATACTTGATTATCATATTATAATGCTTGACTGACTGATGTTAAGAGTGTACTTTCAGATTTAAAAAACTGTGCCATTTTACAAACATTTATTATATACATATATCAGTCTGGCGAGTAAACCGTAAACAAAAAAAAAATTACTAGCCAATGGCGATTCAATTGCCAAGGTGTCCGTAGAGGGTTGAGATGAGACGTGCAATTATTTCCAGCCGTGATTCACTAACAAAGCAGAGGTCAGAGCCTTTCCGCTACACTCTGGCACAACCGACATTTAATTCTGCTGCTTAAGGGAACAGAAAATATGAGCACAGCAGACTCTCTACAGCGAGAGGGCAGAAGCTAAGATGGAGACTTTGTTGCACCTGAATGCATGTTATTGAACCTAAGAAGCCAAACCTGACCTGAGAGGCAGGGGAAGCCATGCATGTCATAAAGACTAAACAACATTATCAACATGAGATTATACAACACTTCTGCTATTAATTCACCCTTTATCCATTGGTGCAGTCAGTCACAAACTACTGTAAAGGCTTGATTTTATCTGCTAAAGCTACAGCCTATTGGTTTCTGCTGCCACTCAGACATGCTTTACAGAACAACCCCTTGGAACCAACTGGTGATTTCTGTGAACATTGTGGTTTTCAGTCAAATGCTCATATTTTTCTTACATGGGCTGGAATGAATCGTGACAATGCAAAGTAGTTTTATCTAGATATTGTTAAATTATGCAGTAACATGATTACAAACTGCAGAGATTGGTAATTAGAACGAGGCAAATACTTATCAGTCAACTGAAAAAAGAAATGCAACATTTGAAAGTAATTACAAATGATAACACTGGAGTAAGACAGAACGGTTTCTAACGTTTCTACAATGCATTCAATGGGATACTGTGAACTATTTTGTTAATTATGAAACTACAATGACCCTAATCAATATTTTATATTACATAAAGTGAGTAACATACGTTATAGAATTTTATTTGGGAATGAGGGCTGATACATACTTTAATCCAAAGTGTGAACTTCACTACTCAAGTTCGAAGAAAAAAAAACATTAAGTTCGAAGATACACACAACCAAATGTGAAGACAAGACCTCAATAATGTAGCGACCAAGACTGTGATCACTTTGAGCTGCTGTGGGAGTAATAAACCGAGTTTAGTTAATGAATAAAATAGCAAGAGCAGCATATTTCCCCATGAGGCATTACAAAAGTGGAGCTGCATGGTGCAGTCATCTCGAGCGATACGGAGAACACAGCGTAATTAAAGCAAACATCTCCTGAGATATGGGACTGAATGGGACATGAACAAGGGAGCCAAGATTGATAACAACAGCTCAATCCCTGTGTCCCTCAACAGAAATGCTGCGAACCAGAAACCACTGTGGAGGAAACCACATGACCTGGACTTATGTCATCTGAGTCAATAAATTAAATAACGTGCACGTTCCTCCTTTGATATTTCCTCTTCCAATTAAGCCAGAGGGGCAAAACTCACGAGCAATGTCCCAGATGCTTGAACACCGTGTTAAAATATCAATTTGGCATCTACTAGCATGGGACACAAATACCTCTTTGTTTCTGCAGATTAAACATGGGTAAAATAAACCAAAGGGCTATTACTCAAAGGCTGCAGGCAGCTTCTATTAATGAGTGGCATCTATCAAATCACAGTATTTACCCCAGCAGCTGCCTTGCATGAAGAGCAAAATTGATTTGAGACTGGGCGCACTACGTCCTGATATCAGACTAGGACTGTTGCAAGAAAAAAATGCATGTATCATCAAGCAAGCAGCGGAACTGTGACTCCTTTATATTGGTCCTAATACGTTTAAAGAGAGAGCGAGAGAGAACACCATCACCAAAAAGGAGCAACGTTCTCAGAAATTAAGATATATGACTTCAAGAGTTTCTGTGTGCGTGTGCATTTGGGAAGGGGAGGTGTTATTATGGAACTTTTATCAATGGACACGGCATCATGAGCACTAACATTTTTCAATATGAACACTAGAGAGATTTATGCCCACTGTCCTTTGCTTCTTTTCTGTGCTTACTTTCAATTGTGTCCGAGCTTTCATAAAAAAAATCAAATAAACTCTCCAAGTTCTCAGAGCTCGAAATGCAAATCTTTTGAAAGCAAAATGGAGTTTGTGAAAAAGAACCTGTAGCAGAAGACTGTTAATATCACTATCAGTGAAGAAACTGGGCAATATAATAACTGCTGGCTCTACTGTCTGCTTAAGATGGGAAGAGGATTTCCCAATGGGTTTAAGTAGAACAGCGATGGAGGGAACTAGAATAGGGGTTTAACTCTTTCAATGCCCTTCAAAAAATGCATTTGTTAAAGCAAATTATCACAGTTACAGCCTCCATCTCCCTGAAAAAGCCTGAAATAGTTTTTAGGCCAAAGCAGTTTGCGAGATCTATATGAGACACATGCATTTAGCTCCTATTTTTTCATTTAATTATATGAGTAAATCTAGTTAGTGCCTTGTTGTTTGGCAGCAGCTCTCCCATGAGGACAATGCTTTGCATTTTACTGCTCCTTAAACTGTGGAGCTTCAGCCATATCCCTCAAGGCTTTCATGATAGAACATGGTTTAGTTCAGGCCCTTAGGAGTCGATATCGCTGAGCAGAAGACCTTAGTGCAGAAAATCACTCCAATTCTACAGTCAATCTTATTCCTTTCTGGCTAATGAAGACCTAAAGGTACCATATCAACTCCCAAAGTCCAAAACGAATTGTGCTGCCTTCGCTGTACTTCAGGGAGATGAAATAAGACTTTCAGAGGAAAAGGGCTGACTGAAAACATGTGTGAGCAAACAGGACCGGGATGGGGGATCTTCTCTCAGACGGGCCTCATCTGGCCCCAGTGCTACACTACAGGGTCGCTTTCCTCTCCAGAGCCTATATCCGCACACAGAACATGGCCGCTTTTGCTCTCAGCACACATGCAGATCTTTTCAATTGGTCTGCACTTGGGCCGCCATCTGTCGAGCCTCAACAGGCACTCTGGGACCGTTCAGGCTTGACCTCACTTCCCACTTTAACAAATGGATTGCCTCAGCGGGCAGTTGGGACTTGGGAGAGGTGTTTATTGCGGTCATTTGCCTCCGGTTTCTTAGCTTAGCCATTTATTTTCCTGGACCTCCTGAACACGTCAGGGTTAGGGCAGCCATCACCGAGCTGGCATAAATCAGACATTTCCTTGATAACAATGATATTGAAGTGCTATACGGCCCTATTTGTCATCCTTAAGGATTTTAATGGAGTAAATCAAAGTCATTAAGGCTTAACCTTTGCATGGGCCCCGGATGCCATGAGAGTAGCCCTCCGCTGAGCTTTAATATGCATTTCATAGTCTTCATATTAACCATTTACACTTAGCTTAATCGCAGGTTAGGTGTATTTGAACTGTACAAATTCCCTTCATGGCATGCAGTATTGGTTTGCTGTGGTAGATTTACAAAAAAAATAAAAATAATAATATATAGATTAAAAACATCTGGAAGAAAAGAGAATTAAAACCGACAGATTAAACGTATAAAATTCAATAAAATGGTATTGTACATACATTTCTTTTTCTTAAAGTCGTTTGAATAAATTAATATACAGGACAGAAAAAGAGATCGTCATTGACCCAATTATCATGCCAGTTTGAGGTGGGACCTTTTAGTCTGAATCTCAGACAAGGGGTAATTACACACCTCAAACCACTTCAAGTTCTGCATTATCTTGTTCTTGATGGAGGTCAATTATCTCATCACAACCAATTAATAAGACTAAGTTTGATTCTTGCGAGTCTCGGCTGTCTGAAAGAGATTCCTGATGCAATCTTAAGGCCCAAGATCTTGCTGAAATTAGTTGATGAAAAGAACCAGTCTGAGTCAGAAAATCTTTGGTGAATGGAAAAGTCAAGTGATTAGTTGTCATGGTGACCAAGGGGGCCTGGTGTTCAGCAGAAATCCTGGCATCCAGTTTATTGAGTGAGGGGACTGTGACAATTTGTTAATCTAATGAATAATTGATTTGTTAAATCAAATAAAAATTAGTGTGTCAGATTGGTCGAGACGCTACAGGAAGGAAAGATTTAGCAAAATCTTAATCAACCTGTCACACTTCTAACATGAGACATCATCAGAGATAGCAAGGTGCTGGACCTCCAACTCCACTGTGTGTGAAGAGAAATCAGCTCAGTTCAGCATGTTCAAGAGGAAGTGGTTGGATGGAGTGCAGATGTGTGCCCTTTTTATCCCAGTCATTGCCCAATCAAACCTGTGGAACTGCGGGATTGCAGCCCCCCTGTAATGAAGAAGCATGTGAAGGGTCTGTCTGAGAAACACACAATAGAGGAACCAAATTCAGCGGGGCTCTTCTGGAAGGATATCTGCATTAGAACCCCTGGTGGCCATATACAGTAATTTGGCAACTTTGTCAGTACACGTCATGATCTCTAGACCCAGCAAAGTAGACTGCAAAGTTGTGGTGTATGAGAGGGAGTCCTATGCCAACTTATATTTAACTCCATGGAAGTGATAAGGTTATCTGAAGTGGCCCTGAGGGTTTGTGTAGCTTCTTATGCACAGCTTCCATGGTTTCTGTCTCTCATGTGTATAAAGCTTTTCCTGCCAACATGTCATGTAATGCCATTGCCGAAGTGCTGTGCAGCCGAATCTGTGAACCACTGCTGTCTTCATGGATGACTGGGTGCTGCCACTGCTGTAATCACTTTGCATGTAAGAGATGCAATGCTAACAGACTCGCAGACACTGTGATAAGCAGACCCTCTTTAATACAGGGAAATGGAGCATGTGGAAGTGCAAGACATCTAGACAGCAGGGAGCATTGGGAAAATGAATGAAGGGAAGTGTTATGCATAACTGATTTCTTCGTCATTGGTTTCCATGTCTTATATGACTGAGCCTACAGTATATGAGGTGAAACGGTTAAAAACATGGTAAGTAATAGGAATCAAGATTATGCAAGACTGATCAAGAACAAAGGATACACACAAGAGTTTTTCTATACTGAATATGTCCAGGTGCTACAATGCACAAAGTCTTAACAATTCTTGTCAAATTTTGACATTTTTTTAAATTTTAAAAGAATCAGCACAATTTTGGTTAAAAAGGGATAACAGAGTTATTGAATTAAAATGTTACTTTTAAAGGTTACATTTTTTATTTCTAAAATTATTGTTAAACAAGTTTAAATATATGTAATATTGTAAACTAATCTGTATTCAATATATATTTGTCTTATATTTTTGGGTGCTCTTGCTAATTAATAAATATTAACCTTATGATTATTACTCTTGCCTCTAGTAATTATGTGTGTGATTTCTAATCTCCAACCCATTTTAAGCTTGCAATACAGTAATTTTTAAAGAATGGTTGAGCATGTCAAATTTTAACCCAACCAGCTGGGTCAAAATAACCCAGAATGTGTTCTGTTTGATATTTAACCAGTGCCAAATAACCCAGAAATTGTTGTTTTTAACGCAACATTTTTTAAGAGTGTAATCAATCAGTAGCTACAGTGGGGCAAAAAAGTATTTAGTCAGCCACCAATTGTGCAAGTTCTCCCACTTAAAAAGATGAGAGAGGCCTGTAATTTTCATCATAGGTATACCTCAACTATGAGAGACAAAATGAGAAAAAAAAAATCCAGAAAATCACATTGTAGGATTGTTAAAGAATTAATTGGTAAATTCCTCGGTAAAATAAGTATTTGGTCACCTACAAACAAGCAAGATTTCTGGCTCTCACAGACCTGTAACTTCTTCTTTAAGAGGCTCCCCTGTCCTCCCCTCGTTACCTGTATTAATGGCATCTGTTTGAACTCATTATCAGTATAAAAGACACCTGTCCAAAACCTCAAACAGTCACACTCCAAACTCCACCATGGCCAAGACCAAAAAGCTGTCAAAGGACACCAGAAACAAAATTGTAGAACTGCACCAGGCTGGGAAGACTGAATCTGCAATAGGAAAGCAGCTTGGTGTGAAGAAATCAACTGTGGGAGCAATTATTAGAAAATGGAAGACATACAAGACCACTGATAATCTCCCTCGATATGGGGCTCCACGCAAGATCTCACCCCGTGGGGTCAAAATGATCACAAGAACTGTGAGCAAAAATCCCAGAACCACACGGGGGAACCTAGTGAATGACCTGCAGAGAGCTGGGACCAAAGTAACAAAGGCTACCATCAGTAACACACTGCGCCGCCAGGGACTCAAATCCTGCAGTGACAGACGTGTCCCCCTGCTTAAGCCAGTACATGTCCAGGCCCGTCTGAAGTTTGCTAGAGAGCATTTGGATGATCTAGAAGAGGATTGGGAGAATGTCATATGGTCAGATGAAACCAAAATATAACTGGGCCATAAAGAATAAAGAATGAATGGGGCCATATATCGTGAGATTTTGAGTGAAAACCTCCTTCCATCAGCAAGGGCATTGAAGATGAAACGTGGCTGGGTCTTTCAGCATGAAAATGATCCCAAACACACCGCCCGGGCAACGAAGGAGTGGCTTCGTAAGAAGCATTTCAAGGTCCTGGAGTGGCCTAGCCAGTCTCCAGATCTCAACCCCATAGAAAATCTTTGGAGGGAGTTGAAAATCCGTGTTGCCCAGCGACAGCCCCAAAACATTACTGCTCTAGAGGAGATCTGCATGGAGGAATGGGCCAAAATACCAGCAACAGTGTGTGAAAACCTTGTGAAGACTTACAGAAAACGTTTGACCTCTGTCATTGCCAACAAAGGGTTTATAACAAAGTATTGAGATGAAATTTTGTTATTGACCAAATACTTATTTTCCACCATAATTTGCAAATAAATTCTTTAAAAATCCTACAATGTGATTTTCTGTATTTTTTTTCTCATTTTGTCTCTCATAGTTGAGGTTTACCTATGATGAAAATTACAGGCCTCTCTCATCTTTTTAAGTGGGAGAACTTGCACAATTTGTGGCTGACTAAATACTTTTTTCCCCCACTGTATAAAGCGGTTCTGAACCAACAGCCTTCCAAAAAAAAAAAAAAAAACCTGCGCCAAGATCAATCCAGTAATGAGACATCACAATTGCCAATGGGGCATGTGTCACTGTGGTGTATGAATACATTGATATCAGGGACGTGCACAGACATTTTGAGGGGCAGGGACTCAAGTGGGAAAAAAAGGGCACTTCTCATATTTATTTTAATTTTTCCTAAACAAAATGTTTAATATATTAACACAACTCTGACTTACTTACCATTTTTTTTAATTCCCTCACACTCACCCAGTTTTCTCATGTTGTTTCAAATTTCAACAGATGTCTACAAAATAATCAGTTCACAATGTTGTTATAATTACACTTATTGTAACATGTACACACACACTCAAACTGATGGTGACAAGAACTTTGTTTCACATTTTAGGGAGGGCTGTTAAGATCTATCAGCATACAACATACTAATATAATTGATAGTTATTAGATGAGGAGCCTGAGATCAAAATTATGAAGTTATTGTTTAAGGCAGGACACTTCATGTACAGTTCAATTTTGAGATTTTGGTCTATTTTGCTTCCATGTCTTCATTTGCTCTAATGGAAAGGACATTTCTAAAATACACATTAAGGTGTTTGTTTTAAGCCTACTACCCTTGTCTGTTTGCTTCTGTAGATTTCTTCTAAAATAACTAAAACAAGCTATCTGCATATATAAACATAAGATTTCAAGGAAAAGACTCTTGATGTAAGTCATTAACTAATAACTGGGGAAGTTCTGTAGTGATATGCTTTAGTTAGTTTGTTTATCCTATTCCTCTGCAATGCCTTGTCAAATGTATGCAAATCAGCACATTTTAATTACTTAACGCCTGATTTACATATCAATGTGGCGATTCTGATGACGTTATTAATTTTACTGTATTCAGCTGTCATTTCTCCATTAAGTTAGCCTGATATGCCCATGATATATTGCCTTTGCTAAACTTTAGCTAACTTATTACATGGTAGCTCATGAGTCATGGATGTTAGCAAGGCAAATTAACTATATTTGCATTTTGTCTTTAGGATAATTAGTCTTTTGTTCATCACCACTCACCTCCACACCAAGACAAACACAACTTGGAAGGGAGGGCTTCACTCTCTGCCTGTCTGTGATCAATGTGTGCTGCAATGCTGTGTATTGGTTGATTGGAGATGCGGAGGGAAGAAAAGCATCAGAACCTCAACGTTTCCCGACCCGACCCAAACTGATATTTTGATTTTTTATTTGTTTGACAGAGAAAGCTGTGCGCAAACAGAAACATACACACGCACACATAATATATTATTTTATTTATATATAAAAAAACTCCCCAGAAAAAAGGGCACTTTCTCTCAAGGAAGAAAACGGGCAGGTGCTCAAGCGCCCTTTTATGTCTATGTGTGCACGTGCCTGATTGCTATTATTAATCAAAACGAAAATAATTATTGCCACTCTTCAATGAAAACGGCAAGTTATGCATTTTGTTTGTCAGACTAGATTGACTTCCATTGTATTGATAAAATTGTTCAAAATGCATTCATTTGATTTTCTTCATAAAAAAAGTCAGATAAGTTTGGAACTACATGAGGATGAGCATATGATGACACAGCTTTAATTCTGGGTGAAGTATCCCTTTAACCTGTTAACCCGCACCTGGACGCCGGCGCACTGAACGCTCTTTGTTTGCACGTGTCAATGTTTACGAATAGTTTAAATGAAAAGGGACATCATTAATCTTGACAAACTAGATATTCTAAAGGTCTAAGCCTCAAGCATCGACGACAGATTGCTGTTTTTCGATGGAAAGCTTATAAAAAATGTATTTGCTAAATTTGTGTAAGCAGTACACATCAAAACATGCATAATCAAAACGCAGTACGTACCAGAATCATCATAATAACTAGTCATAAATGCATCCACAGCTGTAAATCCCAGTTTAGTTAGAAAGGTAAGGGTCCACTGAACAACATCCCATAGAGCACGTTTAGTCCAACGAAGCAATAACGTTTTGAGAAATGGGAAACCCATTACTTTTCTGGATTGCTCCAGGACTGATTTCATGTATTTTCAAGGCACTTCAGTGTCTATAACGGTTTATCCTTTTGAGCATCATCAACTCAAAACCAAAAGGGTCTTCTTTCCAAAGACACCAAAATGGTGTATGTAGCACACTGTTGTCAGGAACTGTTACCATTTTAAGTTAGGTAGGTCATTTTCAGCTGTGATTCCCAAAATGGTGTTGTGCAGGTTAACAGGTTAAAGAAGATTTTCTTATGACTGCTAAAGAAAGCATATATGTTCAGTCAAAATGAACATATAAAAGAGGCTACTATAACTGTTTTGAAGCATTGTTTTTAACCTACTGAGCAATGACTTGCTATGTGCCACTGACAGCATAAGATCAAAGCTCAGTGTACTCGTTAAGGGCGCTAATTGTGCACTCTTTATATGTGTTTAGAAAAAAAAAAAAGACATGGACTGCTTGGGAAAAAATAAAAGCATAATAAAACAAACTTACCACAAATAATTATTTTCACCAGTCTCAAAAGTTTTCCATCTAATTAGAGGGAAAACAATTGTGCAGAGCCTAAGGGTGTAGAGAAACTTTCTTCTCCAGTTAATTTAATTGCTCTGTCTAGTTAGAGATGATGAATCTTATTATCATTCTGGAGTAAAAAAAAAAAAATGCCTGGACACTTTGGCCTAATTTTAGCATCCCAAATGGTTGGTTGTTCTTTCTGAATATCATAATACGCTACTATGGTAACAGTGAGTGTCTTCTGCATATTTGAGGAAAGTTCTTCAGAAAGCAGCCAGAAAGCTTTGAGTTGATGAATCAGTGGGGAAGTAAAGTGCAGACAAAAGATCAGGTATCTCGACACAGAGGGGCTTCGAAACGGATGACAGACAAAGGCAGCTTTTCTAGCATTTAATAGAGGGTCATTGCGAGCTTTGGTAAAACACAATGTTAAATGGAGAAAATGTCTCGCAGATTTCACTGATTTATACCATCGCTTTCCTTTGTTTGTTTGATGAAAATTATAGGGGCTGTTTAGTTCTGCTTCTACTGAGCTGAACATGCTGTGAAATCTCTCTGAGTGTGGACAAGTAAAAAAACAAAAGCATAATGGAGATGACTGAGAGCTGGGTGTGTTTCTGTCATTTCCCACCATGCTTATCGTAATAGTTATTGTGCATCAAAAGCACAGAAATTAAATGGTTGTTTCCATAACTGTGGTTTTCTATAAGCAGCAGAGGGGGGGTCTGAAATGAATTGAAATGAGAAAGAGAGAACTAGAGAGGAACAAGAGGTTTCAGAGCATTTGAGTTTTAAATCACAATGAGTCACTGGTTTGCTGATAGGCAATAAAGGCTGTGTGTGGTATAAAATATAGAACAGTGGTTCTCAACAACAGGGCCGGGACTCCAATAAGGCCACAATATGACTTAGTGCACTTAACTGTACTAAAAGTAGTGTACTTCAAATCTTTAAAATAAATAAATAATATATGTTTCTGTATTAAGTGCTCTGCTAAAGCATACTTTTTTCATGAGGGGAAAGCACAAAAAAATAAAAATAAAAAATGAGATAATTTTTCCACCCCTAAATAACTTTTGTTTTTATTGGAAAATAGAATATTCTGAAATCAATGAGTTATGGTTAATTATTTCAGTATATCAACATTCCCACTTCTGTTAATATACAAACTTGAAAACAAGCAGCGTTGTCACGTTTACAGCAAAAATATCAGAGGAAATATTTTAGCTAATATGGGGGGCCTTTGAATCAAATATGCTGAGAAGCACTAGTAAAGAGTGGATGACTTTTTGATTTCAAAACGATTTCTAAATACTCCACCCCACAAAACAGATTATGATAGAACTTGACTGCATAAAATCAAGACTCCAAAGAGCTTAAAAGGGTCTTAAATTATGAACAAAGGTAATTGCCTGTAGAATCTTGAAAAATCACACGTATTCTCAAGTGAATGTTAATGACGGCCTCATCTGATTTTGCCTTATCTTTGATTTCTGTGTAAATCTGTATTTGTATGTTAAAAGCCTCCTCTACAGTTTAGCTGAACTGTAGAGCCCCTTTTTTTGTAGCCTTGACCTCATTTTACAGTATAATTTCCTGATGATATTTCATGTAAAGCCTGACTTAAGGGAATATAAAACATATAAAAATTTCAGCATCCGCAGCAGCTAATGTGAACTGTCACAAGGACTGTCTGCCATTAAATATGACAGGCCTTTCAGTAGTGCTGCCACCCAACCCAGCAAAATTCCATCTACCATCACGCTGCATTAGTGATACCACATTACACCAGGTATGACATGAATATTTTACCACTCCAGGTGGGCATATTTGCTGCTCTTGCAGTTCACTGACTCAATGAACTATTATTTGGCAGACATGTCTATGGAGACCATCAGCGCTTATAAGTGCAAATATTTTTGTCTTTAAAATGTAGACACACCTTTAGAGTTTTACTAACTGAAGGGTCAAATACGGTGCAATTTTCCCTTAAGCATAATCTGAATTAAAAATACATGATGCAAACAAAAACATGTCACTGATGAAATATCTACATTCACTGGCATTATTAAGGAAATGTTGGTGTGTGACAGGAAGACGAGTTAAACACATCAGTTTGTTCTCCTCAGTTTCCTGTCTGGAGATTAAGCTTAAACAAAGAGCCATTTCCCCGTCACCTCTGTCATGTGCCGGCCAATCAGAGGCCAGTAAAGAGCAGTGTACTGCTGTGCAGCTGCTCTCTTCCCATCAGGAGATTCTCTTTTTGGCAGGTGGCAGCGTCCGCTAGATGCATCCGCCACCTCCCAGAGACCTGTCGCATCATTAAGCCATCAGCACATCACTGCGGACAGAGAGAAAACAGGCCATGGCAGGGACTAATCCAGCTGCAAACCCGTCCAGATGAATAATACATCGGCCCGCCAGACAAATGTTCAAGTAAGCAGGAGTGGACCACTGTGCCCTCCTTAAGATGGTCCAGAGATTGACTTCCTCCCATCAGGGTTAGTAAGCAGAAAACACTCTTCTTTTGTGCTGAGCTTCAGCATGTTTGTACAGAGAGGGAGATTCTCATGGGTGAGTCCTCCTGTCTGTTTGAGCTGCACAGAGTAGATTTTATCCTTACTCACAAGGCTGTTTTTCTCCTCTCTACTTCTCCTCTTTTAGTTATATCTGCAGATCTAACAGCTATAGATACACTATCCGTTTGCAATGTGGGTTATGCACAACATACTCATGTATGTTGTAAAACAGGTTGCATCACTTCTGGTTCATGTCTTTTGTATGTGCTTTGTTAAAGGAGAAAAACTGGTTTTATTTTTTTAAATAATGTAGTAGTAAATGATGAAAGTAACATTAACTAAGATCAATATTTTAATTGTTAGTTCACCTTAACTAATGTAGTAACTAATATGAACAAAAGGTACCATACTGTAAAGATTTACCAATGGAACTACAATGGTTGTGCTGTTTGCTTTTGATTCACAAAAAAAAAATGGTAAAAGATGGAAAAGGTTTAAAAGCGTGTGTGAATTTGTGTTTGAATCAGATTACACTGTTCAAGCTTTATGTTACTGCATGCAGCTTGCAAACACTGTCTTTTCTTGCAATAGAAAAGACAACCATTTGACAGTATCCAACCATAGTCGAGTTCCTCCATGCCAAAACTCAGTAAAACATTTCTTTATCAACCATGCTTTGCGCACAGGCGCATTGTCATGCTGGAACAGAAAAGACATGACCCACTATACGAAAACTGTTTGTCTAAGCAGATTGCATGGACTTATGCTTAATTTTATATACCTGCTGACAGTGGGAGTAGCTGAAATAGTACAACTCATTAATTAAAAGGGGTTGTCCACATACTTTTGGCCATGTGCATAAAAAAGAACTGACGAGAGAGAAAACAAGTGAAATTTGCATTCATTACACAGCATCTTTAAAAGCAAGAAGATTTGCTGGGCTTTGCTCAAGACTCAAATCTAATTAACAAAGTCACAGTTGAGTAGTGCCAAAAGTCACCTCCACTTTTATCATTACCATCATTTGCCGAAGGAATTAATTGAAAATACAATTAGCTGTACTTTTAAGTACACAGTCATTTCTCAACGACAAAACCCAGTTTAAATCGCTTCACCAATGACCCAACTCTTCGCACGTGAAGCACGCCCTTTTAAGCATGACCTCGCTCTGTGAGAAAAGAAACACAATCTGTTTCATGAAAACGGACATCAAAGCTCAGAGCAGCAGGGAACAAGAATGGAAAAAAACCCCAGACCAAATGCCTGTACGTGGAGTGGTGCGCATTAGTATTAGAGGATGAAAAACAGGACTGCGTGTACTGCAGGTTTGTTCCTACTCATAGACATCAGACATTTTTTAAATGTATATGTGTGACATGTAAAGATCTCATTCAAATACAAAATGTGACTTTGTATTCAGTTGTGGTTCTCTACTTCTCTTTTTTGCTATATTATGAAGTGCGAGTAAAGTGGATCAAATGTACCTTCAGTCAATGAAGAACGCTGGGACCCTTTCCTGAATATTATGCTTTAAACAAAACTCTTCCTTTTAAATGTAATGGTGCAGAATCGGCTGCAAAAACGAGATACCTGCATGACCATGAAGAAATGTCACATTTGCACATACTGGCCATTAGAATTACCAATGGCATTGTTGTGGTGGGGTGGCAGAAGTGCACAAACTGGCCCTGTATCCTTGTGCAATGATTTGTCATGTTAGACGGTAATAAATGGGCCCATCTCAGCAGAACGGCACATTCATCTGTCTCAGTGCCGGGGCGCACACCGCACTAGTCCAGCCTGTCTGCTTCAAACCACTACGCACCATGGCCTCACAATACCTCAGTCTTACTCTCACTAGCTGCCCCAAAGTTCACGTTACAACGTTACAGCAGGACATTTGTCGACATTCTGCGGGGTCACGTGGTCTCTTGAGGCTCACTGTTCTTCTGTGGCAGATGGAATTAGATTCAAGGCTCTGATTCGTGTGTAATGCAGCTAATGTAATTGCCTGATGTGGTGTCCACCTATTCTAGCCCTGTTCTGCTCTGTTACATTTGGCTGGTTGCAAAGCCCTCACTCTAGAAGAGTCCTGCTGGGTGGTCTTGGTCTGTGAGTTTCCCTATTTTTGTCTCCAAATACTGGAACAAAGTGCTTATCACGGTCACAACAGCCAAAGTGACACTGGACTGAACTTTGTATGACAACCATGTTGCAACTATTACACCAGGCATGACCTATGGATTTATAGTAGGGACCAAAATTCAAAGACCATAATTGAAAAATTTCAATTAGAATTTTTTTCTTCAAAAATTCACTCTGCCAAGGTGGCGCTAAAAGCGTTTTCTTGGTTTCCGCAGTAAACAAAGCAGTGCTGCACTTATGAACTTTAATATGCAGGACTCCAGACTGCGACCATTTTTTCTGCCTGTGCGACTAAATTTTGTGTGCGGTCGCACTGGTGCGACCACCGCGTTGGTCAACTCATAAGCGCTTCAATTTCTATTGCATATGAGAAATATCAAAGGGCAAACTAAACTGAAAGCATAACAAAACAGCGCTTAGAGAGAATACCTACTCAGCTACAGCAAAAACAACGCGCATATTGAGGAAACGATGGATGGTTTTCAAGCAAAATTCAAGTAAAAGACCGCTTCTTAAACCAGAGAAGGTGAACATGCTGGTAGAATATTCTGGTGAACATGCAAGCACTGTCACCGTTAGTTTTACTTTTCTTTTTGTTTTCATTTTTGAAAAACTTATCTTTGCTGTTTACCTTAAACTATGGAGGCTCTCTTTTATTTATTTATTTATTTATATGTTTTTGATTCCTCAGTGTTTGCTAAACGTTCTGTAATTTATTAGTCAGTATATAATACAGCATGTGGTGTGTGCCATGCCTCATCTTATTCATTTTTGTTAATAAACGTTTTGTAAGCTAATTTGTCATTGTATCTTACTGATTTATTGTTGTGCTTTTTGATTAAGAACAACAATGAATCCATCTTTTGTTTTAGTCTTAAAAAATGAAAGGTGTGTAGATGTAGCTATGTAAGCAAAACCGTGACAACAAGATCGCAAATTCGAAAGTGAAAGCATCCAAAGCCCGCGGCTTAACACAGCAGAAGAGAAACTCCCATTCACAAAATTCAAATCATAAATAATACTACTGATGATAAAGAATGGGTTGAATGTTAACAACTTTCGTTTCCATATAACTATAAACTATAATAAAAGTTCATCAGCATGCATTGAATAATCCCATGTTGTAGCGCAAAAAAAAAA
>NW_015505434.1:174629-192134 GCF_001515645.1 Sinocyclocheilus grahami
GAACTTTAATATGCAGGGCTCCAGACTGCGACCATTTTTTCTGCCTGTGCGACTAAATTTTGTGTGCGGTCGCACTGGTGCGACCACCGCGTTGGTCAACTCATAAGCGCTTCAATTTCTATTGCATATGAGAAATATCAAAGGGCAAACTAAACTGAAAGCATAACAAAACAGCGCTTAGAGAGAATACCTACTCAGCTACAGCAAAAACAACGCGCATATTGAGGAAACGATGGATGGTTTTCAAGCAAAATTCAAGTAAAAGACCGCTTCTTAAACCAGAGAAGGTGAACATGCTGGTAGAATATTCTGGTGAACATGCAAGCACTGTCACCGTTAGTTTTACTTTTCTTTTTGTTTTCATTTTTGAAAAACTTATCTTTGCTGTTTACCTTAAACTATGGAGGCTCTCTTTTATTTATTTATTTATTTATATGTTTTTGATTCCTCAGTGTTTGCTAAACGTTCTGTAATTTATTAGTCAGTATATAATACAGCATGTGGTGTGTGCCATGCCTCATCTTATTCATTTTTGTTAATAAACGTTTTGTAAGCTAATTTGTCATTGTATCTTACTGATTTATTGTTGTGCTTTTTGATTAAGAACAACAATGAATCCATCTTTTGTTTTAGTCTTAAAAAATGAAAGGTGTGTAGATGTAGCTATGTAAGCAAAACCGTGACAACAAGATCGCAAATTCGAAAGTGAAAGCATCCAAAGCCCGCGGCTTAACACAGCAGAAGAGAAACTCCCATTCACAAAATTCAAATCATAAATAATACTACTGATGATAAAGAATGGGTTGAATGTTAACAACTTTCGTTTCCATATAACTATAAACTATAATAAAAGTTCATCAGCATGCATTGAATAATCCCATGTTGTAGCGCAAAAAAAAAAATAATAATAATAATTGTATATGTATATATATATATAGCGACCAAATCATGTGCTCGTGCAAACAGCTGAGAAAGTTAGTTGCAAAAGAGCGACCAGTGGGAAGAATGAGTCTGGAGCCCTGATATGCATTATACAGAGGCAAGAGGAAAAGAAAAAAATACCATCGAAAGACAGTAAGTTCCCCTCATACATACATTCATATAAACTCCTACCCCTAACTGAATCGCGATTTGTTTGGCATCTCAACCGATTTGAATCGTCACATAATTGAATCGATTTTCAACCGGCTCACGGTTAATCGTTACACCCCCAGTTTTGCCAGTATTTTTTGTAAAATGAGATATAACAAAATAAATACCTCCTCAAAGTCCTTCTCATATGCCAAGAAGACTAAAAATGCTAGTTAAGGAGATGATTGTGCTTTTACTCTTGTTAGTTGCAGTAGCTCATGGTTATGTATAATAAATACGATTAGAGATACAGCCATGGCTCTCTGCTTTGCTGTTTTCTATTATTCATTGGCAATATGCATCACAGCTGCACAGATCGCTTAACAACTGTGTGTAAATACACATTGGCAACTGTTATATGATGCAATATTTACAAAGAGATATGCAAGGAGAACATTCTCACCCAGAACACATGAAAAAAAAAAAAATTGCTATGTGCTCTAATGCCATTACTGCAGTGCTATTGTGAGTGAGACTCTTATGGGGCGTTGCATTATTCACCCTGCCAGACTGGCATTAACAGCTAGGCTGAATTCACCACAGCATGGGACTGTGCTCTTTGTAATTAGCTGATCATTACACAATCCGAGCCATTCAGGACAACTCCTAATCAGCTTAGAGACATGAGTGCGATTGTGCTCAAATAGTAATGATAATAGCTGTCATTTTTCAAATGCACCACCGAAACTGTGCCGGTGGCATCGTGGCACATTGATTTGCAGCCAAATAAATAACCGTGCCGGCCACAGCTGCATTCGGCCAAGTCAAGGCAGTCTTATTTTTTCATAGCAAAATTCAATTTGCGAGTTTCTTTCAGGGCTCGGTGTGTGCAAGGCAGTTTATTTCCCAGCTCGATTTCAGTTGACTATGCAAAGTCAAAACAGGAGCCAATAACCACCACACACAATGGTCTCTGCCTTCTCCTCCTTTACCATGCTGACTGCAAGTTCAGTCATTACATTTGAACAACATCCATCACAGCTGCTTTTACACTCCCGCGTGATTGCAGCCGCTCCTCTACAGAGATGTTACTCTATTTCTTGAGGACAATAATGGCTTTGTATTGAACAGCAGCACAATTGCCCTAAATGGAGAATAATTTCCACCCATTTCTCAGCCGAGCAAGGTGATGTAACAAATGACATGACACATTCTTTTTTTTGTTTGGTGTTGGATGTTCTTTTGATACCCCTTCTTTAAGACGAGGGCGAAATTGATGGCCGACAGTGATATGATAATTGAAACGGTCTCCCTCCAGTTGACCACTCTTGCAGATAACCCTTCCTAATTCTGCAAAAGAAAAGCAATGAATCTTGTTAGGGGGTCTCTAAATCTGGCTGATAAAAAGTCATCATGCTGGGACAGTCGTGGGTTGGTTATCGGCCTATTAGATCTCTCTGACTTCTCTTATCACTTCAGTGCTGGTCTTTAGAAATGTAGAGTCAGCCTGAAATATAATTGAAGCTTAGCACCTTTATGAATGCTTACATACTGGAAATGCTGTGCAAAAATTTCAATAAGTTTAAAAGTCTTAAGCCTTTCACTCACATGCCTTTCAGACACAAGCATGACGACACAATTAATTAATCCTGAAAGGCTGTACATAATAGAAGGCTGTTACAGAGGGCTGCAAGGTTGAAGGGTGAAAAAATTATCAGTAATCTCCAACAATAGACCTCTAGCGCTCACATGATGGAAAAATGGCACTAGTTGCTGCATTAGATTCCACTCAAGCACACCGAATGGTGGTTGCAAGAGGTATAGCTTTAGTAATGAAGCGAATAATAAAGCCAATGTTCCAGAATGACTGATTAATGGCTACACCTTTTAAAAAGAGTAGCTGCTGATTTCAATAATAGGAGTACTGATGCATGCTACTGAATATTTCACAACCTCCCACAGCCAAGGAAATGAACTACCTGAGAAGATTGATTGAACAGAGTGGGGTGTAGATGTATCTCATTATGGAAAGGCTTTGCCTGTCAAGGAACCCGGCCTGATTTTGGTGGGAAAAGAGAGAGAAAAAAGTTCATCTTTTAATGTAGTGCAAATCTGTGTTCAATGATGGTTTTGAGCTTCAAAATGAGCAAGGTGTGGGCTGACCCAAAAATAAAGCTGACATATTTTAAGTTAGTCATTTGAAGGACATATTATGGCTTTTGCCTACTCATGCTGTGTTGCAACCAATTCTGCCATGACCTTTACTGATTCAGTGCCCGTCACTAACGTGCTTAAAAAAATGGTTACATTTCATCCAGTCTCAGGCCATCACTGTTCTCAGGCCACTAAAGTCTACGTGTTATTTTTGGATGCTGGTTTGAGAGTGTGATTTTATGGGACAATGTCACAAGAACTTATCTAAGGTACATTTTAGATGCAATATTGTCAGCTACTGTGCCTATTTTTGCTCTGCCAACAAAAACTGTGAATGATTATATAAGTCACTCATAAAAACAAATACTTGTTTGATTCCTGAATGAATCAGTGAGTGTGAGCAAATCAGTTTGCAATGATTTGATGACTCACTCAAATTTCATTTCTTTCACAACTGCAATATTATTTATTTTTTACAGTGTAGCTTGAAATGTAGCTCAAGGATTATGTTCACTCCATGTAGTACATACCATGTCTATAGACAGAGATTGACAGAGCTCATCATTGGTGCAGAGCCTGAGGAAAAGGAAGACAGACCCTTAGTAGTGAAGAGTCAAAGTGGGAACGAGAGATAACTATTTTTTCAGCAGGGACCAGTTCTGAGAATCATACTTTTAAGTAGAAAAGTCTCTGAAGTAGCTACAAGACCAATTACTGTCCTTATGCACGGAAGATATGAAACAATACAATCTGCTACTTACAGTAACATCTGCATTGTGCAAACTGGGGATTGTTGATGTGGATGACTATGACTTTTAACGCAATGTATTTTCAGAGCATAGCAGAACTTAAAAAAAAAAAAAAAAAAAAGTGTTTTTTGCATTTAAATGCTAACTCCTGTTGAACATCTGCCACTGACGGTGGTGTTATTAGCTTTATTAACACTTCAGCTCTCGTGAAAAACCCTCGAAGCCCTGTCACCATGACAATTCTTCTCTCTGTACTGGCTGTGTTGGCACAGGATTGATGGATGCAGCTTTCCATGCAATATCTGCCAGAGTCTGTGAGCCTGATGAGGGGCACAAACTTTGATGGGAAGGTCAGCCACTTATGACTATCGACAGCCTCCATGAGGCGGCCAACGAGAGGATTGATTCTTGCTTTAAACTTTCACGCCGTGGGAGAGTGGCAGTGACAAAGAGTAAATCACTGTCTCTTTTGCCCGCTCCAATCAATCACATCCATGGCCACTCCAGTGAGATTCTGCCATTTCTCCCTTCGCAGAAGCCTCGCCAAGGCAGCAAAATGTCCAAAGGGCATCTAGGCTGGTCTTATCTGTTCTTCCTGTGGTCTCCTGGCCCATAGGCAGGCCGAGGCTCAAGTCAGCAGATCATCAACACCCAAAGGACCAGTGCACTGATCACCCACTGACAAGACTGGTGGCTGTATTTTTGCTAATGGGTAGCAAAGACTTGTGCAGTACGTGATAAACTATGATAATGTGTGAAACACATTGGCTGATCCAGAGAGATTTGTGCCTTTAAATCAGAGACACTGGGGAAACAGCAGTTTTCTTGTGAAATATGTACAAGCAATGATTTTATTGCAATAGCGATTAGAAGCGGATGCACAGGAAGTGTTCATTTAACAAGTGCCCCAGGATAAAAGTCAGCATAATCTTTAAAGCAAGGGAACACATTTATTCTACGGGTCAATCTCATTAGGGCTAAACTTTGCACTTTTTTTGTCTGAGCAATTAGTCTAGCCAAATAATGTGATGGAATTGCTTTGATTGGGCTTAAGAACATTGATCCCTGAGGCTGATCTTGAGCCCAACCAGCTTAGGGTACATTAGTTGCCTCCTGTGCAGAAAAAGCTATTAGACAATGGATTTTCTCTTCACCTTGATTCATTTATTGCTTAGATAATCCCTGTATTTTGGGGTGATTTGCCCCACCACTTGCTAGTTGTAATGGCTTTTAGTTAATAGCTAACCCATGCAATTAAGTAGTGACTTAAATGGTCCCTATGTATACTGTAGTATACTGGAGAAATAAATTACATATGTAGTGCCCTAAATTATGTACTAGATACTGTGCATTAACAGTATACACTCCTCCATGTAGTATATGAATTTGAAAAGCCGTATCATTTTAAAATGAAATAATTCTATTTTTTATTACATAGAAACATTTGTTGCCTTTCAGTTAAATGATGATTTTCATCTTCCTCTTTTTTTTTGAAAGAAATTAATACTTTTATTGAGCAAGGGTGCATTAAACTGATCAAAAGGGGCAATAAAGACATTTATAATATTACAAAAGATTTCTAGTTCAAATAAATGCTGATCTTTTGAACTTTACAAACATCAAAGAATTCTGAAAATAAATCTATAACAATTTCCACAAAAATATTTAGCAGCACTGTTTTAAACACTGATAATAATAATAATAAGAAATGTTTCTTGAGCAGCAAATCAGCATATTAGACTGATTTCTGAAGGATCATGTGACACTGAAGACTGGAGTAATGGCTGCTGAAAATTCATCTTTGCCATCACAGAAATAAATTATATTTTAAAACATTAAAACAGAAAAGTTATTTTAAAATGTAATATTTCACAATATTATAGTTCCCCCCCCCCCCCACAATATTACTGTATTGTTTACATAATAAATACACGCTTTGTGAGCATAAGGTACTTTCAAAGACAATATATACCTAAATAATTGGCTTTTACATATATATTATACACATATTGAAAAATAATGTCGAAGCATTCAACTTAGATTTGTAAGGTGCTGTCTTCTCCACAGAATGAAGTTGCCTCTGTGTGTGTGTGTGTGTGTCAATCACCACAGCGGCCTGATAATAATTGACTACTGACAGTCTCCATGAGGTGGCCAACAAGAGGATTGATTCTTGACTCAAACTTTCACATCATGGCAGATTGGCAGTGACAAAGAGCACATTACTGTCTCTTTTAGCTCCAATCAGTCACATCTACAGGGACTCCAGAGATATTCTGCCATTTTGCCCTCCACAGAAGCCTCACCAACGCAGCAAAATGTCCAAGGGCATCCAGACAGGTCTTATCTCTTCTTCTCATGGTCACCTGACCTGTCTTCGCATTAATCAGTGGACCACCAACACCCAGAGGACCAGCTTTATCATGCACTGAGAAATTTCAGCAGTCACTACGTCCACCATCTTGACAAATTTTGGTCAAGCCGCCATCACGGCTAGATAACCACACCCGTACTGCTGCATAAAGAGCCAACTCTGTTGATTGAACAAGTACTTCATCTGGATACACTGTCTTATTGAATTGTTCAATGTGAACACATTACTCAAACTCCTTGCTCTACAAAAATGGCATAAAATTGTACAGATGTATGTGAAATGGGACAGACCTCCATTTAATCTATTATTGTTTTTCAAAGCAAATAACCTGACGGGTGAATGCACACCTAAATTACCTGCGTATTTTAAAAAATCACCTTGGTGCAGTTTTTGGAGCAATGCATGCTGGGTGTACTCACTAAAGCATTGACAGATCAGAGATAAGAGCACTTTCTCTCTCTCTTTAAGTAACATCCCAAGTTACTTCGTGAAGTGGTTCACGGCGCACAGGTGTCTGCTCTCAAAAAGAGGTAAGGTGACTGTAATAATTACGCTGTCTAAGCAGAAGACTTTAAGAGGCTTGGCTAGCAAAGTGCCCAGTATCCCACTGTCTGCTTTAAAATCTCATGTCAGAAAAGCATGCTATCGGAACAGCTTGTTACTGCAAAGTTTTTATCATTCGGTTCTGTACATCACATTGTGGTGGAGCTCAAGGACGTTATCTTAGAGGGGAACGCATTTGGCTTGCAGGAGTTGTTCGTTGTCATTCGCAAAACACAGAGCATAGTAATCATTCACTGTCAAGGTGTGCCAGCAAAACTGCGAGCCTGTTTTTGTCTCTGTGTCTGTAGGCTACATGTTTATGTGTGTGTGCATGTGTACGTGTGTCCAGGAGTAGCCAGGCAATCTTCACGCCATACTAATTGTGTCATCTGTAGCGTTTGAAAGGGCACATGGAGGCTGGTCAGTAATTACCACAAATTCAGCTTCCAGCAGGTAAAAACACAAATTAGAGGCTATAGAAGTTGACTTGAGTTCTCATAGTCTCATGTGATTTTTCATACTTCCAACACTGTGCTCACAGAAGGTGAACTGTAAATTTGTTTCTGCAACACTGTTGACCTCAAAGGAAAATTCTGGGTTCGATACAAGATTAAAGTGATGGTAAACCCAGAAATAAATTCCATGTCATTGTTTCTTTCTTTGTGCTCTACAGAAGAAAGTCACACAGGTTTGAAATAATGTGAGCAAATGATGGCAGAATTTTAGTTCAATCACATTTGTGGAGTATTGTTGATTACCACAAAAAATTATAATAAAATAAAAAAATATAGTAAAGGCAATTACAATGAAAGTAAACAGAAAATTTAGGAAGACTTCAAAGCAAAAATAGACTACTGTTCAAAACACTGGGTTCAGATAGATTTTTGTTTATAAAAGAAATGAATACTCTTATTCAGCAAGGACATATTAAATTGATCAAAACTGACAGTAAAGACCTTTGTAATGTCACAAAAAGATTCTATATCAAATAAATGCTGCTTTATTGAACTTTCTATTTATCAAAATATCCTGATAAAATTGAATCACAATTTCCAGAAAAAAAAGCAACAAGTATTTTCAACACCGATTATAATAAATGTATCCTGAGCTGCAAATCAGCATATTAGAATGATTTCTGAAGGATCGTGTGACACAGAAGAATGACTGCTGAAAATTCAGCGTTGACATCAGAGAAATAAATTGCATTGCCGATTGAGCTTTCATTTTTTTTTAATACACAGAATATTCCTTTAAGTGCACTGGTTATCTTTTACCCCTATTCAAATAGAAACAATGATGAGCATAGGACTTATTTATCAATATAATGGTCACTAATACCGATTTACTGGATGAATGCACATGCCCATGCAATGATAACGGCGGTTTAATTGGCCTTAATAGAAAATGAATGCTGACTTGCATGTGTTGTATCTGCCTTCACATAAATGTCATCTTTCATGCAAGCCATTTAATATTGCTTCATTAGAAAAGAGCTTTAATAACATGTTATAATTGAATGCTATCTATTAAAGGGAATATGAACTTAATCATCATGCAGTTGACTTTATAGCTTAGCTAAACACACAAGTCAAAAAAAAAACATTCTGGAAGGCTTAACAAGTCATCCGGGCCAAGGAAAAAACAACAAAAGTGTGCAATGATGAAGCACATTCACGCTACTGAATGCCACTGTGAGCTTTCATGACAAGGACATTTCTCAATTAAATGCATTGCATGAATTTAGTTAGTTTCCATAATTAAGGAGTGCCCAGGAAGGCCTCTTTTGCAGAGAGTGAGACGTGGTGGAAATGCTTATCTTCAAGAAGAGCAAGGCTGGCAGCGAGAGACACCAGCAGAGCTTCCACTTTAGCAGTGCTCTAAAAATACTTTACACATGCAGAGTCGAAGAAACACAAACGCTCTACATATTCATGAAAATTAATCACACAGTGCCACTGTGGTCTTTTCATGAGGGTCTATGCATAGATATTTTAAAATGAACGCCATGATTATTAGGGCCGGGTCATATACTAATATTCACAGTACATTCTGCCAGTAAGCATATAAAAAAATTATAATAAAAAAACTGATAAAATATGTACCTTGAAATCAATGTAAGTTGCTTCGGTCAAAAGTGTCTGCCTGAAGCATGAAATGAAAACAGTTGTGATTTTGTTTGCCAATTTAAAATAAATAAATAAACATTGTAGGCCTCTTTTGCAGAGAGTGAGACGTGGTGGAAATGCTTATCTTCAAGAAGAGCAAGGCTGGCAGCGAGAGACACCAGCAGAGCTTCCACTTTAGCAGTGCTCTAAAAATACTTTACACATGCAGAGTCGAAGAAACACAAACGCTCTACATATTCATGAAAATTAATCACACAGTGCCACTGTGGTCTTTTCATGAGGGTCTATGCATAGATATTTTAAAATGAACGCCATGATTATTAGGGCCGGGTCATATACTAATATTCACAGTACATTCTGCCAGTAAGCATATAAAAAAATTATAATAAAAAAAAATGATAAAATATGTACCTTGAAATCAATGTAAGTTGCATCGGTCAAAAGTGTCTGCCTGAAGCATGAAATGAAAACAGTTGTGATTTTGTTTGCCAATTTAAAATAAATAAATAAACATTGCAATGACTTTAATGCACTTTTTACTTTGCCCCCAAGTTCACTATAGAGTCAATAATATGAGAGTTTAATTACAGATTTTATAAAAAGCATCGCTGGCTGGAACTTTATAGAAGCAAAAAAGGAATTACATGTAGCAAGTAAATCAGTTCAAAACTCTGATTCAATGATTCATTAGTGTCAATTGTTAGCACTCAATTTATTTTTACAGAAATCTCAATGTGGCATTTTATTTACATGAAAACATTTTATTATAAATAAATATTGCTGTTTAAGTATTTTTATATTTGTTATATTTGTTTATATTTGTGACTGAATATTGTTCCATGTGGTGAGTCTTATATTGTACTTACAACAACTGAATCTGCTTGGCTACAGTGGCTGTTTGTTTGGTTGAAATTACAGCTCTATTCTTTGGAACAGAATAAGAAAAATATTATCAAAAGGCTGAAAATTATTGAGATTTCTATATCGTCCAACCCTAATGGATATCATGAGTGCTGCTAAAGAGAATACAAGAAGATGGGGGAATCAATAACTTCCACCCACTTCATATATGGTTTTGCTTAGAGTCAGTGGTTATGAATGGTAGAAGTGTGGCTCTCTGTCAGTCATTCTGGACTGTCCTCTGCTCTATGCTAATTAGATCTTGCTTGTTTTTGTTTTGCTGTTGTGATTGATGGTAATGGACGATTTCAAAAGCGAATATCCAGGCAAAAAGGCCACCAGCTGTACACAACCTTCTGTGTGTTTGTGTAGAAAGCATGCATCTAAAGGGACCGGTGACGCCACTGAGAGGTGCTTATTTCCTCTGAAATGCACTTGGACATTATTGGTCAATCTTTAGTCTGAGTGAAATGTAACTACCAAATCATTTTGTCAGTACCGGAAAGCCAATTCATTTTTTTCTGTATACTGGCTGATGAAATTGCCTCTTATTGCTAGACATCTGAGGAAATTGACAAACATTTGTTATAGAGAATAAGCAACACGTCTAGCTAAAAATTCTCTTTAAACTCTTTAAACCACATAAATGACTCATACGAGCACCGGACATATACACAAGAGATTTAGCGCTTCTTTCACTGAAGGATCTGCTTTCAAATGACTGCAACAGGATGCCAGAAGACTGACATTTTCAATGCTTTGAAAATTCATTTCTACTCTTGCTCTAGGTCAAAAATCTGTGTCTCATATGAGCTCATCATAAACAAGACCAATAAGCTTGATTAGCATAGCAGAGTTTGTCTCTTACACAGACACACACACACACACACAGACAGACACACACACACACACACACACACCTAACCCTGCAGATGTACAGTATCCATGCCAACTGGCCTTACATTGACTAACACTGCATTACAATATATAATCATGCCAACACAGACAACACATCTGTGTTATATAAAAAAACCTTGTTTATCATCATAAGCAAAACAATGCAAGATGCCTCTCAGTCTAATGACAGCTCATTTCAGCTGGACATGAGTATTGTAATGGGAACAGAACAGGCCAGAGCGAAGTACACACTCACTATTGTGCTCTCCCGTTATTCCACTACAGGAGTGATGCATGCCCAGCTGTGAGATGCATATTTCAATTTTTTTCATAGTCTATATTCCTACTACTGCAGCATAGTTTATTATGTTTCTTACATGGTGTATGTATGTGTGTATAGTTTGTGTATGTGTGTGTATAGTTTTGCACTGTCTTGGCATTCATTGTGGACAGCAAAGTAAGAATTTCATTGCTCAGGGAAACTTGTTTTCCTCACTGGGCATATGACAATAAACACTTTGAATCTTTGAATCCTATTGGCTGAGATGTCTTGTAGTACAGAGGGGCATTGTATGTTGGGATGGTCTCACTGATTAATTGTGTGAGGTATTGGGTTGCTGTTCCAAAAGGCACAGTATTTGTGTTTTTTGCTCAATAGTGTGCTATCCATGTGCCTCCAAGCCAAGACGTGATTCTGATGGATCTTACAGCATTCCACTACCAAAAATCTTACAATGAGTGGAATGTTTTCTACTTTCCATGGACAATAAGACTAATAAGGCAAAGACATATATACACACATACACATTAGACAAATTAACAAAAGTTTCCAATGAATGACAAAGTCACATCTACCTCTCTAAGTGACCAAAAAAAAACAACTTTTTGTTGCACTTAAGCACCCAGTGCTGTCAAAGCTCCATTCAAAATTAATTTTGAGCAACTAATGCAGAACGACACCAGAAACTGCCCTGATGTCAAGCACATGCTCTGAGAGAGAGAGAGAGAGAGAGAGAGAGAGAGAGAGAGAAGCTCTGCGACTTACCTTTGTCACTGTAGTCATCTACCAGTATGATCTCTGCGATCAGGTGGTCGGGTGTGCGGTTGGTGATGCTGTGGATGGTTCTAAGCAGAGAGGACCAACCTTCGTTATGGAACGGGATGATAATACTGGTGTTTGGGAGGTTTTCAAGATACAGCTTCTGCTTACAGCTACAGAAAAGAAAGAATGAGAGAGAGAGAGTGAGATTGAGAGAGAGGCAAAACACTACTGTATCTACTTATGCTTTACATCAAATGCTTGATCAGTGCATCACTGTATAATCCACATATTGTAAATCACTTAACAAACATGTGAAAGCCTTTTCAGAACAATGATGTGTGAAATACAAATCTTGTCACTTACTGCACTAGATCTTGCCAAACTGTAAAAACATTATTTGAAAATAAAAGGACCGGCATGGGCCGCCCCAATGCCGTGGGCAACGGCGATGGAGTTCAGATCATAAATCAAAGTTTTGAGAGGTCCTTCAGTCCCAGCGTGCTCATAAAGCTTTCAGAAATCTACATGCTAATTGAGCTCAGACAAAGCCGGCACTGACAGATGAAGTGGCACTTTATGGCTCACACCGCTCTCTTTAATTCAGCACCCTGACAAACTTGACAAGCCTGCCCTAATTCATACACCTCCATATAATAATCATTCTCGGGGCGCAGCATGGTTTATTAACATTTCACTTCGATGGTGGTGGAAAAAAACAACAAAAAAACAAAAATACAGTATACAGAGAATCACCATGGTGAACGAATGCATGCTGGAGGGGAGCCAGCATCTAAAACAGTCCTGTCTGACCTGTCAGATCAGTCTACTAATGAAATACAGCTCAGGAAGAAAAAGGCACCCCATTTGCATAGTAATAGGCAGACAGTGTCATGTGCATTACTGGAACATGCAACTGTCATAACAGCAAATGCTCCAAATCGGCATGAAAGTATATTTATTTGCATGAAAACACTACTGTTCAGGAGTGTCTTTTCTTTAGCTTTGATTCAACAATCCATACTCAAACTGACTAAATAGGGTGACCATACGGGCCATTTTTACGGGACGCACCCTTGCCAGGACTTCTATATTACCTAAAATATCCAAGTTTTGCACTGTGCAGATCGATCGTTGTATGGCGTTATTTCACGAGAGCTATAGAGAGCAGAGCAGACGGCTCTTTATGCTTTTAAATCGCTCTTGCGGTACTTTGATGTCATACAATAATCGGTGCGCAGCTTCAAGTTGCACGAATGAACAAACACGTGCGCATATTTGCGTCGCTTTGATCGCTCTCACCTTCTAACGCGCAATGCGCCACGATTGGTCAATTATGTACAATACCTGCATGTTATTGGTCAAACTACTTTGGGTGTTTTAGGCAATATACAAATCCTGGCTAGGACGTGTTCCATATATATGGCACATATGGCCACCCTATGACTAAAATAACTTTTACATTTGAGGTAAGAATAAAAACATTTTTATAAGATTTTTTTTTTTTTTTTAATTGTCATGTTTTTAAAAGAAGTCTCTTATTCTCACCAGTGCCATTTATTTGATCAAAATACAGTAAAAACAGTAAAATTGTTGAATATTCCTACAATTTAAATCACTTTTTTTCTATTTGAATACATTTTAAAATGTAATTTATTCCTGTGATGACAAAGCTGAATTTCAGCAGCCATTACTCTTGTCTTTAGTGTCACGTGATCCTTCAGAAATCATTCTAATATGCTACATTTCTTGTTAATATCAATGTTGAAAACATTTGTGCTGCTTAATATTTTCTGTGTAAACTGTGATACTTTTTTTCATGATTCTTTGATAAAAAATAAAGGTTCAAAATAACATTAAAAAAAATACAATTGAACTCTCTCTCTATAGAGAGATATGCACACACACATTTTTGTTTTGCTTTATTCAAGACTATATGTGTGTTTTTAAAACTCTCAGCCATTTTTCACTTGAGAAAGCATGGAATCTGTCCATTTTTTCTGCTTGTTATTAGCACAAACTGAAGCTGCAGCTGCATCTGTGTATCTCTCTGTTACCTGCATTAAAAGTGAATACACGGGCATGCTGGCTCTCGCACTGAGACAGTTACTCACATTCTGTCTGTTGGCAGGTTCCACACTGAGCGCCACAGGCTTTTATAGGGGATGTAAATAAAAGCCCCACACCAGGCTCTTCACCGGAACACTGTCTACAGTGCTTGAAAGGGGTTTACACAACTTTACAGCTAACAGCAGGGGAGCAACAGACAAACTTTTTCACCAAGAAGTCGTAGGCGAGATTCTCTAACCTAAAAACATTTTTTACAGACTTCACATTCATTCACATTATCAAAGCCTGAAAGCTTGGCAAGCCAGCAAATGCTTAAATGGACCTTAAGCTCATTCTGGCAGAATAAATTGTATTTTAGTTATCGACAACCCTGTAATGAATCGTCCTCCTTTAGACAGTGACTCTTTGGTACATGAGCTATAGAGAGATTTGTTCTTGCTAAGGGAAAATCCATGGCAGTGGAGACATTCAAGGGAAGGTAATGGTGCAGAGCCTTCTGAGAACAATTAACGATCAATCCATCAAGGTGCTCATTTAGATGGAAGTGTGAAACCAGACCTTCTCCTTCAAATCCTGCTAAATGGATGGACTGCACCAAACTAATGCTGTCTCTCTTTTTTGCCTTTACACTTTAACACTGATGATTAAGCACTTTCATTGTCATCTGTGCAACAAAATGTTCTTAAGACTAATTTATTTTGTAATCCAGTCAATATCTGAGACATTCCCATTCAAAACGTTTGGGTTACTAATATTTTTTATGTTTTTGAAAGAACATTTATTTGATCAAAAATACAGAAAAAAACAATAACATTCTGAAATATTATTACGATTTAAAACTAATTTTTACTGTTTTAATATATATAAAAATATAATTTATTCCTGTGATTCAAAGCTGAATTTTCAGCAGCCATTACTCCAGTCTTCAGTGTCAAATGATCCTTCAGAAATCATTCTAATATGCTGATTTGCTGCTCAAGAAACATTTCTTATTATCATCGATGTTGAAAACAGTTGTGCTACATAATATATTTGTAGAAACTGTAGGCTAATAGATTTGTTTTGTTTGTTTTTTCAACATGGGCTGTGTTAACACATTTTTATTTACTATTTACCAATTTATTTTTAATATAATATATAATTAAATTAACAGTGTGGATACAGAAATAAAGTGAGTCATATTCGACTCATCTCAATATACTGTCTCCCATGAGCTCCAAATAAGCTTTTATTAGGCTCCTGATATGACTCCAGTCTTCATCTTGTGTGAGTCTTCATGATTTAAAACAATTGTCAAAAGACATACTTATTTATTGCATATGTAAAACTTGTAATGATGGGAAAAAAAATCCTAAGTGAATTTTTCAGTGAAAATGTCATTAAGAAATGTGGGGGTTCATGGTCATAATTTTATTCACAACAATATATGATTAACACAGAACCACTGACTTTCAAAGATGTTTAAGGTAAAATCTCAAAGCTTTAGGCTAACATTTAAAATAAAAAAAGTTAGTTATCCCTGCTCTCCCTTGTTTTGATGTTATATGACAGCAAAAGGTGCACAAACAGAAAAATCTTTCAGCCTTGAAATCACTAAACTAATTCATCCTAATTAGATTAACTTCTCATTTAGGATGAAATCATTCATTAAAACACATTGCGTAAGTATGGCCTGCCACGGATCGTTAAAACGCTGATATCTAGCTCAAGCTGTGCGGCTCTGGAGGCTGGTTACTGTCAACATGCTGTGATAATCAGCTCTACTCACTTTGGATGTCTGATGTCAGGAAGGGAGCGGTCCAGAGCGATATTGTTGCTGACGTAGATGTTGAAGCCATTCTCTTTGTATACGGAGTCATCACACTCATCCTCTGAGAGCGGGTACGGTTTCCCATGCTCCCCTTTTCCTGAAACAGATGCGGTCAGACATCAGCAACCATGCTGAGCACAGCCAAGATGTTGACAAGGTGAGCATGTGTGTACTAACAATGAACATGCACCACCCCAAAGATAGAAACTATACTGCTGTGAGAACTGATAATTTATTTTATTATTATTTTATGACTGAATAGCTGAAACAACTTAACCAATGAGCCCTGAATGATGACCAGACATACTCCAGTATGAAGGCTCAACATGCTGACCGAGTTGCTGGCTCTGCAGTGTACATTATGAACTCAGCCACTTTCCTCTGTGTCTCTCTGTCATAGTTGATGGAAATCCTATTTATCATTACTTAATGGAATATTCAAAAAACAAATTTAATTCTGTCATCATTTCATCCTCATGTAATTCTACATTCGTATGCCTTCTGTGGACCACAAAAAGAGTTATTCTGCACTGCAGTATGTGATGCTCCTTTCTATACAACAAAAGTATTCTATACGGCCATAGAGTTTCCCCGGCAGACTTCTGCCATTCCAAGAGGGTTCAATCACCTCCATTCTTCCATATGCACCTAAGGGATGTCCATATGTGTATTGCTTCCAAAACCTCCTTCGGGAAGGTTCGAGCTTCCGTAACATCCCTGTTCCAAGTAGAACGGGTGCGTTTCCCCAGTGTTATCCAGTCTTACTCAGTGGGTAGTGCCATAGTAGCAGTAGCTGGTCCTCTTGTGCAGGCCCTGGCCTACGCCAAAAAGTAGGGGCGCAGGTGGCTTCCACAGGACACTGGAAGGGGCGGTAGCTGTGGCCTTTTGGTAGGATCCCAATTCGTCGGTCCTCCGACGTGACGTCTCTGTTCCCCCCTTCAGGGAGCGAGGGTTACATACGTAACCGAGACGTTCCCTTTCAGTCGGTCACTCTCGACGTCACGTCGGAGGACCGACGAATTGGGATCTCGCTTAGAGGGACCAATCTACTTCGAGTGTAAACTAAACGAGCCAATGCACATTGGCATGCGATTATTGCATCCAGCTGCTGCTGATCGCAGCGTGAGTATAAGTAGGCAGCAGATGCAGCACATATTCAGGTTTTCGCTGAGGAGCCGAGCCGGTGACCCGGCCGCTCAGCGGTGGTACAGGAGCTGTGGCGACGGGACGTGACGTGACGTCTCCATTCCCTCCTTCAGGGAACGAGGGTTACATACGTAACCGAGATGTTAAATTTCTTACTATGTGTAAGTAAGTAAGTTGTTTTTTAGCACGTAAGTTTGGCAGTGTTATTTTTTAGGATTACTGATAAACTACTGTCGTTTGATTTGTATTATTTGTATTTGTTATTTATTTTAATTTGAGTTAAATTATGTCTGAATTTATTATGTCTGTATAGGTCTTTTATTAAGTTTTAGTTTTATTTAATTTATTATTTATTATTATTTATTTATTTAAGTTATTTTACTGCTTCAACAAACTAAATGGAAATTAAATAATATATATATTGAATTTATAAATGTGTATGTATATATATACACATATGTGTGTATGGTTGTACATACACATATATGTAGTTGTTTTTTTGGTGTTTGGCTTAGTGTTATGTTAGAATCATTATTATACTCTTAGTCTTATACCTTTTGTTCTTTAATATTTTTAATTGTTTTTAGCTTTATTTTTTGTTTTTCATTTAAATGTTAAGTTTTGAA
>NW_015505434.1:192456-205902 GCF_001515645.1 Sinocyclocheilus grahami
GTCGCCACAGCTCCTGTACCACCGCTGAGCGGCCGGGTCACCGGCTCGGCTCCTCAGCGAAAACCTGAATATGTGCTGCATCTGCTGCCTACTTATACTCACGCTGCGATCAGCAGCAGCTGGATGCAATAATCGCATGCCAATGTGCATTGGCTCGTTTAGTTTACACTCGAAGTAGATTGGTCCCTCTAAGCGAGATCCCAATTCGTCGGTCCTCCGACGTGACGTCTCTGTTCCCTCCTTCAGGGAACGAGGGTTACATACGTAACCGAGATGTTAAATTTCTTACTATGTGTAAGTAAGTAAGTTGTTTTTTAGCACGTAAGTTTGGCAGTGTTATTTTTTAGGATTACTGATAAACTACTGTCGTTTGATTTGTATTATTTGTATTTGTTATTTATTTTAATTTGAGTTAAATTATGTCTGAATTTATTATGTCTGTATAGGTCTTTTATTAAGTTTTAGTTTTATTTAATTTATTATTTATTATTATTTATTTATTTAAGTTATTTTACTGCTTCAACAAACTAAATGGAAATTAAATAATATATATATTGAATTTATAAATGTGTATGTATATATATACACATATGTGTGTATGGTTGTACATACACATATATGTAGTTGTTTTTTTGGTGTTTGGCTTAGTGTTATGTTAGAATCATTATTATACTCTTAGTCTTATACCTTTTGTTCTTTAATATTTTTAATTGTTTTTAGCTTTATTTTTTGTTTTTCATTTAAATGTTAAGTTTTGAAATTTTGTTGTATGCATTTGTCATTTTTATTTAATTAATTAATTTTTTTAAATTTGTATAAGTAGTGTTTATAAAGTTTTAGCTTTTAGTTTTGGATGTGTTTTTAGTTGTTTTAATACTATAATTGATTGCTTCTGTTGTCCTCATTTGTAAGTCACTTTGGATAAAAGTGTCTGCTAAATGACTAAATAAATAAATAAAAATCAAATCTAACTAGGGTTGTCAACCGTTCCGTATTATATGGAATTGTTCTGAATTTAAGGCATCAAAGTGTTCCGTATGAAAGCCATACAGAATGCACATACACACAAAACGCGAGTTTTGGGCAGTAGAGTAGCACTTGTTGTTTGTCATTTCTCCGATCACAAATGCAGACAGAGTTTTATGTTTACGTGGCGCGATGCAATGCAACGCAACGCAACGCGTAAAAAGACAGTATAAGTCATTATAATCAGTAATTATGTCCCCACTGGATGCAACAAATGCCTCGTTTGTAATGGGTTTTAATGTTTGTCTCGTCGCTCCGGCTGGGACACGGCATCAACAGTATGTGAGGGGCGTAACATTTCCGTCTCACGCTTCAGGAATTCGGCCAATCACAACGCATTGGATAGCTGGCCAATCACAGCACACCTCGCTTTTTCACACCGATGAGCTTTGTAAAAATCGATGCGTTTCAAAAAGGCGGGGCATAGAGGTGAAACAATAATGTACAGTATGTGGAAAATAATGTGTTTTTTTTACTTTAAACCGCATTAACACATTTCATTACACCAAATACACAAAATAATGTTATTTTTAGCAGCATCATATGACCCCTTTAATTTAAACAGTATACATGCCCAAAAATAATAGGAATTATTATATTTTCATGTGATAACATTTTAATAGATTAGCTAAATTGTTAGTTTTATGAATTAATTTGATTAATACCACAGTTTTTGACAATACATTTGTATTTGACATTACATTGTTTTTATATGTACTCATGACAGTAAAATAAGCCAATATAAACCTATATATAGATCCATTTAATGAAAAAAACAAAAACAAACAAAAAAAAACATTTAAATTTGTGACCCTGGACCACAAAACCAGTCTTAAGTCGCTTGGGTATATTTGTAGCAATAGCCAAAAAAAAACATTGTATGGGTCAAAATTATCAAAAATCATTAGGATATGAAGTAAAGATCATGTTCCATGAAGATATTTTGTTAAATTCTTACCGTAAATATATCAAAACTTAATTTTTGATTACTAATATGCATTGCTAAGAACTTCATTTGGACAACTTTAAAGGCGATTTTCTCAGTATTTTGGTTTTTTTGCACCCTCAGATTTCAGATTTTCAGATAGTTGTATCTCGGCCAAATATTGTCCTATCCTAACATAACTAACCATACATCAATGGAAAGCTTATTTATTCAGCTTTCAGATGATGTGTTAATCTCAATTTAAAAAAACTGACCCTTATGACTGGTTTTGTGGTACAGGGTCACATTTAAATTGTAGCTTAAATTCTGCAAAACTTTTGTTGTTGTTGTTGTTGTTGTTCTACAGGAAAAGAAAACTCACTTGCTTTAAATGCCATAAGGGTGAGAAGATGAAAGTTATTATAGCTTTAAAGTGCTAAAAACAAGTCTGAAGCAGTGCATTGCATTTCAGTTTTGAGAAGACATGCACACTTTGATGAAATGTGAGAATGCTATAGCAGCAATGTAGGCTGCACAGCACTTTTTCATTAGAAATGTTTCTAGTTTGAATTGTCTTTGAATGTCCTTCAGTAGGTAATTGACCATTCAGTGCTACTAATATCTCCCAGAGAACAGCTGCTTCCCTGAATCATTAAACAACACTCTAGCATCCTTAAAAAATGCTAGGTACAGGTTTTTTTTTCTTTCTTTTTTTTTTTTAACTAACAATGTAACCATTAATTGATAAAAACAGTAAGACTATTTCAATTGCCATATTCATCCAAAAGAAAATATGGCAAATATGGTACAGTACATTGTTTATCACTGTAGTTTTGGAATTACTTGAAACCAAAGGACTCACTGAAATTATTAATGTAAACTAATATTTCATATCTAAGCCAAACAGACTATGGAGTGCTGATAGCAATATTCTCTCCTTTACCTGCACAGGAGATTTGAAAATGATCAAAATGTTAATTACCTCTCATGCTGCCGCTTTAACAAAATGTACTCAATGAAAATCTGATATTTATACAGAAGATACGGGATTTTCCTCCATTCCAGCTTTGATTTTCAAACTCCTATGAGGAATTTCCTAATGACAGGCTGAAGTCAACACCAAACCACCATCCTTCCAATGTAATTAATGCATTCTGATAGATCTTTTGTCTGATCTACAAAACAACATTCTGGTTGAGAACAAAAAATTCAATGCAAGAGATCTTCTTTGATGTGAGCAAAATAGAAAGTTTTCAAAACAAACAACACATAAGGGGGTCTTTGCCTTTTTTGTAAAATGCATCTATTGATATTTAATCATATTTTGATGTCACCTGACAAAACAAAGGGCACACAAATCTCAAATGGCACAAAGGGTCATTGTCAAGTTATTATTTAAACAACGCAAAATGATATATTTACAAGTATACATATATAAGAGAATATTCCAGCAAAACTGATAATTATGGTTCTGTATATTTCTGTATGTACTGCATGCATACAATTTGTACTATATGTGTGTGTATATACAGTAAATGTGTGTGTGTGTGTGTGTGTGTATATATGTCTGTAAGCCTTATTCATTAAATACATCCCTTAGTGCATTTCAGCACAAAGTCATCTCTCTGTGACATGTGCATAATTACAATAACTTCACACCCACTCCTCTGGCATTTTTCTGGCATGATAACAGAGTTAAACAGAACATTTAAATCATAATGCAAAATTACAGATTTTAATACTCCTACGCACAAGCCTTCAGTGTAACTGTGTACACGTGTTTGCCTCTTAAAGGCATTGAACAACAGCTCTATGCAGAGATTATTATTGTTATCAGAACTTTTGGGGCAAAGCTTCAGAAAGCATTGCAGGTTTGATCACTGACAGGCAGTGTGAATAACAAAGGCAAAAGATTTCTGTCAGCTAGTGTAACTGCACAGCAAGCATTAAATCTGATAAATACTGGTTCTGTATTGGATCAGCTGGACCTCTGTTCTGTGTCTACTAAATTTCATAATGAGATGTAGCCTATATAATTTCCACTCCTAAATATATGCGGTATATAATATATAATTCTGCCATGACAACTCTCAGAGAGTTTAGCATGGTAATATACATGGCAATGTCAATGTGTTTGGTCTTGGCGGAATATATCTGCTACCCTGCTTCTGCTGCTGCAGAGCAAGTACCGAGATTTGCTACTGCCAGTACATCCACAGACATGCTGCTGTGAGAATTTAAAAAATACTGCTAATGCACATATAACACACATGAGATAACCCCATATAAAACATACATGAAATCACCCCGTAGCAGATCTATACAGGTGGAGCTGGGGAAGGTGGATGGATTCTGAAGTGCACTGCAACTGCTACAGCAAGCAGTAGCCGAGTATTTGAATGTTTGAGCTGCAAGCTCATTGGCTGCGGATACAAAAAAGAACCAATCAACTGCAACAAATGAATAATGATGTCATTATGTCAGACTGAGTTAGAACCTATCGGCCTGTGCCATCTTTTTTTTTTTTTTTGTGACGTGACATGTGGCCAAGTATGGTGACCCATACATGGAATTAGTGTGCTGCATTTAACCCATCCAAAGTGCACACAAACAGCAGTGAACACACACACACCGTGAACACACACCCAGAGCAGTGGGCAGCCATTTATGCTGCGGCGCCCGGGGAGCAGTTGGGGGATTCGGTGCCTAGCTCAAGGGCACCTCAGTCGTGGTATTGAAGGTGGGAGACAGCGCTGTACATTCACTCCCCCCCCCTACAATCCCTGCCGGTACGAGACTCAGACCCGCAACCTTTTGGGTTACGAGTCCGACTCTCTAACCATTTGGCCACGACTTCCCGCCTCATGTCTCATTGTACCAGCATGTACTGCTGCTGCTCCAAACAGCCATGTGAACCACTTGTATTACTATCTATGTGTGCCTGGGCTACCATGCTGACCAGCTTAACACTATTGGCCTATGGCTATGTGAGCCTTGGCTACATTCCCGACCGGCTTAACACTAATGGCCTATGGCTATGAGTACCTTGGTGACGATGCTGACTGGCGTAACACTAGTTACAATGTGCACTATGTGCAGTTAACAAATAGTTACTTTGCAAGCTGATGACAGAAGACCCCAGCATCCACCTGAGCAAAATATATTAAGTCATTTGATAACTGTCATTAATGTAACTTTTATAATCTTATTGTGTATTAAAGCCATTAGGACGGTAAAGAGAGTGTAAGTCCGCACACTCTGCACAGCTATGGAAAACATCGACCAAAGAAATAAGCAAACGTGAACATTGAGGTTAAGCAGCTAAATATGGTGAACCCCAGTTGAAATGCATAAAAACGGGAATGCTTATTTAATTTAAGCCTGTTCTAATATCCTTAACTTCTCAGAATCAGAATCAGAATGAGCTTTATTGCCAGGTATGTTTACACATACGAGGAATTTGTTTTCGTGACAGAAGCTTCCACAGTGTAACAGAATGAGAGTGACAGAACAAAAAACACAGATAATAAAAATAAAAATAGAACAAGTAAATAAGGAATAAAAATATATAAATTGACAATTGTGTGTGCAGGTATATTACAATAGACAGTAGGTCTAGTAGGTCAAGTAGTTTACAGTCCTTAATACAGGTTTAGCTGATTTCTGTTTCTGCCTGTTGGTCGGTATAAGATGAACTAAACAGTGATCAGAGAGCCCCATTCTCGGCATGTCCTCAGAACAATTACAGACTGCTTGCTGCTGCAGCTGTATAAACACAGATGCGTAAATGCTACTGCTTATACTTGTACTTACACATGATACTTAGTTTAAACTTGTTTATGGTTGCTCATTTAGAAATTGATTAGGCGGTGTAACGTTTATTATTATTTATTAGCTCTAAAAAGGGGAATATTTATGACGAATTATAACTGGTTATGATTCATAATAAATATTTAGATTATATCTTCGAATTAACTGTAGCAGAATCAATATTACAATTATTTGATCTGTCCGTCCACCGAGCAGACAATATAATCATTTATCAATTCAAGGAATATTTATTTTCTGGCCACGGAACAATAAACTGTCCTTCTTTGTACAGTGCTAGCAGTAATTCTTAGCCAAATGTAGCAAGGGTTCAAACATTCATTGACTTGGAACTGTGAACAGTAAACAGAGACAATTCGTTGTGAATATAAGGGATTTAATAAAATGAAACTATATCTAACATATAACTAACTAAAACATATATATACACGGAATGAAACAAAGTGAGGAAGATAGAGAATAGAAAAGAATGGCAGTATTTCACATCACTTAACCACAACCTCTGAAAAATCATCAAAGAATCCAAAAATCACCTTAAAAGGGACTGAAATTTAAACACGCATCTGAAAAATTTTAAGCGGTTACTTGCATTGGTTTTTCGATCGCTGAAAAAGAGTCCGGATGCGGTAGATAACGGAGCTCTTTTGATGAGTTCGTGAGGAGTCAGCTGGAAGTTTTTACTTCTGGTTCCTCTGAAGAAGAAGTCCACAGCGACCAACGTTACTTGAAAGTAAAAACTGCCAGAAAATAAAACTCAAGAGGAAGGTCTTGAGAGTCCTGAAAGGTGTTGTCTCAAACGAAGAAGAAGTTTTCTGAGCACAAGTTATTTTGGGCTAATCGTTTTTGAGAGTTCCTATTCTGTGTGTTCTGACCAATGAGAGACATGGATTTTGAGCGGGAGAATCGTCTTTGTCTCTTGTTTTATGGCTCATTTGCATGCTTTATGGCCGGTCTGGAACATCCGTAGTTTTAACCCAAAATATCGTACCAGTCATATGATGCGTTTCACAATCACATACTATACGTCATTGTCCGAGAAATGAAGAACAGGTAACATTGATACCAAGAAACAATAATCTGGAATAGATTAAACCAAAGATACACACATACACCTGAATATAAGTGTTTTATGGCTTTAACTAATACAAATAACGAGTGGTAACTCATCTAATCTAACAAGGGAATGTACACACCACATGCATATACCAGATACAATTATAACTGATTAATTATAGTCTAAAATAAAGAAATGTCTGTATGTGTGTGTGTGTGTTAGTTTGGGTGTGTGCGTGTTCGTTTGGCCATTCACAGCTCTCTGTGGAATGTTTTTGATCAGAAGATTCCAGGATTCTCGTGGGGCTGGTTCTAATCTTTTTGACGGCGAAGAACCATTTGGCAATTTACAACCCCTATACAAGTAACATCTCTGACCAGAACTGTAATTTATATGCAAATGTCAAAAGGCTAAAAGGGGTCCAACTATCATGCATGATCCTACGCAGACGCTACAATGCTGTTCTTTTGAACTTTCTATTCATCTGAATCCTGAAAATGTATCACAGTTTCCACAAAGATATTAGTCAGTTTTCAACATTGATAATAATCATAAAATGTTTCTTAAGCAGCAAATCAGCATATTAGAACGATTTCTGAAGATCATGTGACACTGAAGACTGGCGTAATAATGCTGAAAATACAGGTTTGATCTCAGAAATAAATTACATTTTAACATATTTTCAAAAAGTAAACAGTTATTTTAAATTATAATATTATTTTACAATATTACTGTTTTTATTGTATTTTTTGATCAAATAAATGCAGCTTTGGTGAGCAGAAGAGACTTTCAAAAATATTCAAAATCTAAATGACCCAAAACATTTAAACAGTAGTGTATCGGAGATATTAATCTCATGCAATACATCCATGATATTTTGGTCTGAAGATGTTATTACACACAGCAGATGAAGTATTATTGTTCTCGGTCTGTTTAGCCCCTCCCCCGCTGCAGAGTCATCTTCCTGTATAATCTACTCAAAGCGGGGGACGTTTAGCGGAGTAATTGGGATAATAATTATTGTCTGGTTAGTGGCAGCTGGGTGACTGAGGGGGTCAGAAACAGATTCCATATGGCAGGAACAATACAGCCAGCAAGATCCCTAGATCTAGCACCCAACAAATGCAAAGTAGGTTTCAAGAGTTCAACTGGAAACTGTAACTCCGAGCAAGACGTTTGTTTGCGCTATTGCATTTTTAATTACAACAGTTGGAGACGCTCCAACGGGAGCACTAATGCTCTGTTTAGCTACGCGGATCCAAATTAGCCTCCAATAAAGCGCTGACGCAGCATCGCGCCACATCTGCTGAGGCCGCTGGGAAATATCGGGCAACGAGAGGTTAAATATCCATTTGTCACACCCCTCACCCATCCCATGTGACCTCGGCTCTCTGTAACCATAGCAGTGGGGCGACTCTCGCTAGAATACATAAATCAGAGCATTACTGCCCACCGCTTCTTTTATCTCCATTCAGAGGGCGATTTATTTGACTCGCTCTTTATTTGAAGGGTGTTCAATGGCTATGAATGCTCGCTCTGTGTTGTGGGTGGTAAAAAGCTCAGAAAACAATATGGTTGTGCCTCCTCCGCAGCGCTCAAGGCCTCTCCAGTCTGTGTGCGTTCACACAATGTCCTTCTTCACTGTGACTTTGGAACGGATGACAGTGTGAAAGTCGTTCTCTTTTAACGCCGATCGTTAATCCTGTGACCAAACTTCGCTTTCACGTCTCAGTGAAGCCCTGAAAGCTTTTTTTCACCTCGCTCTTCCTCAGCCAAGGTATTTAATGTGATTTAATTTAATTAAAAGGGAAGTTGGCTATCTCAATATATTAGCTTATTCATAAATTACTTTGTTTCCCATCAACCTTGTAATCGGCGGAGGCCCCGGAGCTCACGGGAGAATAAAAAAGCGTGTGATATGAGCATTTAATGTGCGCGAGACCAGATATTGATCTTAATGCCGTGCAAACATGACGGAGATGTCAGAAAAACTCAACTGTGGCAAATTGACCAAAGAGAGTTTCAGGCGAAAGCCCCAGGACTTAGTTTTTTTATTTATTGATATAAATTAGTTTAAAGGCACCATGAAATCAAATGTTTTGTGACTTTTAGTTTATGTCTGTGTGTTTTCTCGGCCCTCTGTTTGCTGGACAAATTCCTGTTGGAATACATTGACACAAGCAAGACAACTTTCTTAGGGTCTTTGCGACATTCGTTTAAAACAATAAAACATATAAATATTTTATATATAATATTAACATATATAATTAATATTCTAGAGGTCTTCTGAAAATTATATACATATCTAGTGTGTTTTTTACTTTATTATTTTATTAAAATACAGTTAATATTTTTAAAGTAAGAAATACAGACCAGGATTATTATAGTTTACCAAACCTAAAACTAAAACCATAAAAATAACAGTAATGGTAATAAAGTACTATATATAGGCATTAAAAATAATAAAAATGACAAAAACACACAACAAAGCTACAAAAAGCTAAAACTACTAAAAGCTACAAAAAAATATATGTGAAATTATTTTATATATAAAATATCTTTATCAAAATATTGATAAAAACTATAAAAATAAATAAAATATAAATTAATAAACTAAACTTAAATAAAATAGTCAAATAAAATAAAATAAAAGTGATCCTTAAATTTACTTTATTTCAGCTAGTTGCCAAGGCAACATCTCTCATTTTCTTTTATTTTGACAATCTACTAAAATAAATAAAACTGGAAATAAATAAATAAATACTGTGCAGTATATAGACACATAAAAAAAAAAAACTACAAGAAAAATTACAAAAACTTTGACATGAATTCAAATGAAAACAGAAAATATAAAAAGAGACACATTCAAAGTATTAACTGGCATTATTCACTATTTATTAATCTTTACAGCCTTCCTGTGATTGACAGAATTACAGGACAAGCAGCTCTGAAATGACCTTATCCACCAGCCCTGTGCTATCAGTACTTTTACAACCTAGACCTGGCTTCTACCCCAGGTTCCCCAGTTCTCTCTTCGTGATGTGCTCATAGGACACACACACAGGCAGGGACTTGGTAGTATGGCGCAGTTGGTATTCTCGTTCCCAAAGCGACTCGACGCAGCTCGAGTTCCTGAAGGGGAACGTCTCTAGGTTACGTATGTAACCATGGTTCCCCGAGGGAACGAGACGCTGCGTCTCTTTGCCATACTCCCTGCATCCCTGCAGGCGCTACTTCATCGAAGCTGGTTTGCGCCCGGCCGGATGTGCCTTTATGCTTTCTGGTGCTTACGTCACCCTGCTCGTGACGTCTCGCTACTCCATTGGACGGATTTGACACGTGCTTCAGAACGCGGTCACGCAAGGGCGTTCCCAAAGCGACTCGACGCAGCGTCTCGTTCCCTCGGGGAACCATGGTTACATACGTAACCTAGAGACGTTAGTTTGGGTGTGTGTGTGTGTGTGTTCGTTTGGCCATTTACAGCTCGTTGTAGAATGTGTTTGAAATCAGATTGCAGGATGCTCGCGGGGGCTGGTTCTAATCTTACTTGAAGGTGAAGAACCATTTGGCAATTTACACCCCTATACGAACGTCAAGTTTCTGACCAGAACTGTAATTTATATGCAAATGTCAAAAGGCTAAAAGGGTCTTTTAAGCCATAAACCGTCCAACGCTCATGCATGATCCTACGCAGGCGCTACAGCGGACCATGCGATATGCACAGTGATATCCGTAAAAGAGTATTCACTTATCTTAGATGTTGATTTCAGATGCTTTCTGAAGCGCACTGCAATTGATACAACCAGTATCCCTATACGTAGAGTACGCAGTTTGCACAGGGCACCAACTCCCAGGGGGGCACCATCCCATTTGCTCACAAAAAAAAAAAAAACGACGTGCCATTCCCCCATCCGCGCTCGCAATTGCTCACACATCATGTTTGCGGCTGAATGCAAATGATCATAATTGATGGATGGACACAGGCCCGGACTGGCCATCAGGAGCACCGGGCGAATTCCCGGTAATTCTTGATGTATGGGCGCTCGTTATGTGTGTGTGTGTGTGTAATGCATTTATCCCCTCGGGGCTTGCCATAGATAGGCAATGGGCATGCACACTTTCTTCTCTAGAGTGTCGCGGGTTTTTGAGTTCTCTCTCTGGGGTGACGGATAATAAAGAAGTGTTTAGGCGAACCCGGCACGAATGCTCGGTCACATTGGTGGCAGCGGTTTTGTTTTATTCGCATTTATGTGGTTCAGTGTCACGGCGACTGTTTAACTAGTTAGTTTATAGTCAAAAGTTCTTAGTGGAGTTAGCACGCGCGGGTTCAACGTTGTCTCGGCCATCATGTGGTGTAAAGACGAGGATGATTTATATTTGAGACGGGACCGCGACAAGATTAACAGACACGTGAGAATTGAGTTACTTATGCAGCAGAGATCAGCAGGTTAGTGGACGAGGCTTTTCCTGAATACGGCGACAGAGCCCAGAGGGAAGAAAAATTTCGTCGGTTCCTTGCTGGCTTGGACCCTGTGCTCAGAGCTAAATGCCATGAACAAGGAGCAACGGATTTGGAGGAGGCTGTGATAATTGCAGGTCGGTGTGAGAACGCTAGAGACGCAATAAAGACTGATTACACGACTGTTAATGTTGCAGGAAGTACTAATGATGGAGGCGCTGTGGCTGCTGTATATTCTGTGACTGATAATGGAGGACTGCACAGAGCTGTGGATCGATTGACCGAGGAAATGAGGGATATGAGAATGGAATTGAGGCACTTGGGCAATGAAAATCAAAAACTGAAGGCCAGAGTGAGTTCTAGAGCAATGGACGAGTGGGATGGAGGCCGCTTTCAGTTTAATGGAAGGTGCCAGTGTGTCTGCGGGGGTCGAGGATGCCATGGGCATCTTTGGGCATGCAGTGTGTCTTTGATGGCGCTCGGAGAGGCCGCTCACCTGAGAGGAAATTCCAGCACTGTGATGAGCGTATATCAGGTATGGATGTGCGTAGTTATAAAGACTCACACTCTCCTTTGTCTCCTGCGAGACGCAGCCCCAATCCCGGTTCTCGCAGATGGAATGGTTATGAGGATGATTCGAGAAAGCGGGGGGTGCGTTTCATGTCACCTAGCAGAGAGGAGCGCCGCTACCAGCCGGAAAACTGACTGTAGCTGATGTTACGGCCCAAACACCAGCTATGTTGCCCATGGGCCCTCAAATTGACAATGTCGACGACTGTAATTCTGTATCAAAAGACAATTAATTAAGTTTGGACACTGGCCAGGAGCTGTTAGTATCATATATGAAAGGAGTGACTGAAGGCGTGGAGGTTCAAATGTTAGTCGACTCTGGTTCCAGTGTGTCACTTATGAGTGCAGATTTTCGTATGTCAATTCCTACACTTCGCAATCGCCCACTGAGAAAAGACTATGTGTCAGCCCATGCAGTGAATGGACAAATGCTAGATACACTGGGCACCATCACTGTAACATTCCAGCTGGGAACTGGGTCATGGCAGCATGTATTTCATGTGCTAAGAGAGACCACACAGACTGTTTTGCTGGGCTGGGACTTTCTGTTGAAAAATCATGCCTTACTGGACCTCAGCCATGCTAAGCTCTAACTGTGGGACATTACGGTTCCTCTACTTACCAGCAAAGACTTTGTTCCGACGTGCTGCAATGTGTCGCTTGCAACCACTATAAATTTGCCGCCTCTCAGCGAGTCAGTGGTGCCAGTTAAAGTATGTCTACCTAACGCAGCTCATGTAGCAAGTGACTTTGTTGGATACCTAGAACCCAATGTGGCAGATTCTTCCAGTCTAATAGTAGCTCACACACTGGCTGGGGTTCACAACGGACTGACAAAGGCTCGGATTTTGAATCCTACTGGACATGACATTTCATTGAAACAAGGGATGCACCTGGGTGAGTTATACTCAGTTGATGATTCTGATGTTCAGTTTTTTGATGCCCCAGTTGATGTAGCTGCAGTGACCACTTCTGCAGCTGCGCCTCCTATATCGCTGGACGAGTCACCTATTTCTGATTCGGAGAAAGCTGCACTGTCAGCCTTGTTGTTGGAATTCCATGACATCTTTAGCTCCTCCAAACAGAATGTTGGCAAATGTAAGCTAGTGAAACATTACATAAGAACTGGTGAGGAGGCTCCCATCAAATTGCGTGCACATCGTACATCCCCTGAAAAACGTGCTGAAATAGAAAGACAGGTGGCTGATTTGCTTGCGGATGGTGTGATCGAGGAGAGCTGTAGTCCCTGGGCATCGCCGGTGGTTTTGGTGAGAAAGAAGTGTGGCACCTGGCGTTTTTGTGTGGATTACAGACGTTTAAACAGTTTGACTATTAAAGACTCTCATCCTCTGCCCCGAGTGGACGACACACTGGACGCACTGGCAGGTGCTGCCTGGTTCAACACATTAGACTTCTCCAATGGTTTCTGGCAGGTGGAAGTTGCGGAGGAGGACAGAGAAAAGACGGCTTTTACAACAGGACAGGGCCTCTATCAGTGGTGATCTATGCCGATGGGCCTTTCCAACGGCCCTGCTACATTTCAACGTTTGATGGAGCTGGTCCTCAGAGGGCTCCCATGGCACA
>NW_015505434.1:205919-224280 GCF_001515645.1 Sinocyclocheilus grahami
TGGTCCACATTTGATCGTGAGTTGTGGGCTATTGTGTGGGCAGTAAGGGAATTCAAGCACTACATTGGACTTGCCTCATTTACCATCATCACAGACCATCGACCACTCTTAGCTCTCCGGCGTCTGTCCATTGATAATGACCCAACAGGGAGAAGAGCGAGATGGATCCTGGAGCTTGATCCATTGAATTGGGTCATTGTACATAAGGATGGACAACATCACAAGAACGCGGACGCGCTTTCTCGCCGCCCTGAGACACCTGACACGAACGTGTCGAAGGATAGTGTTAAAGGGGTGCTGCAAGTAAATGTGATGAGTTCTAATCAAACAGGCATTGACATTGCACATTCCGACAATTCCACTAAATTTGTCAATTTGTATCCCTTGCCTAATCAGTCAGCACAAACAGTTGCACATTGTCTGTTTGAGGACTATATTCTACTTCATGCCGTTCCAGAGACTTTGCATTCGGACCAGGGTCGTCAGTTTGAGGTGAAGGTGGTTCAGACTCTCTGCCGTTTTCTGAACATTAAAAAGACTCGCACCACGCCATACCATCCTCAGTCGGCTGGCATGGTTGAGCATTTTAATCGGACTCTGATTGATCAACTGGCTAAGACACTGTTGACTTATGGTGGGGAATGGGACGATTATGTGAAGCATGTGGCATTTGCTTATAATACAACGACTCATTCCAGCACTCGTTTCACGCCTTTCTTCTTTACCCACGGTCGGGAAGCACGTGTTGTATCGGATTTTAAATCCTTTTGACGCTGGTGAGAGGGCACAGGTAGTGCATTATAATAGGGTGCGGCCATACACATTACCCGTTTCTTCCCTGTCACAAATCCAGACCCTGTCCGATGTTCCGGACTCGCAGCCTGAGTCAATTCCCCTGGGGTCTGAAGTTTCTGGTGGAGAAAAGTTTGTTTCTCCCCAGAAAGATCAGAGTACTTTGTCTGACTCGCAGTGTTCAGTTAAGGAGTCTGAGCTAAGTGTTAGTAAGACTGAGAGAGTTCGTAGACCTCCTGGCCATGTAAAGGATTTTGTTCTGTATTGAAATAACTCTGCCTCTGTGTATGGGAGAGGGTTAGTGATATGAAACAGCTGGGTGCAATCAGTGTTAACAGCTGTGTACAATCCGTGCTGAGTGCAATCAATGCAATGAATGATGGGATATGTAGTCCGGGGTGATGTGCAACAGTGTGTAGTGCGAGAGTCAATGAAATTGGAAAGGGTGACCTCTGATGGCTAGCAGAAGGAAGTTCATGGACCGGATTCGTGACAATATAGGGGAATGTTATTCTAATCATTGGCTTGTTGCCATCATGTTAAGAATGTGCTCTGTACTTTGTTTAGTGTCTTATTGTACACAGATGTTCATTGTTTCTGACTGTTATTTTGGCACATAAACGGGGACGTTTATTTTGTGAAGGGGGGGACGTATGTAACAGACTTTATTTGATTGTTATATTGCACTAATTCTAGATGTACGGGCGCTTGTTATGTGTGTGTGTGTGTATAATGCATTTATCCCCTCTGGGCTTGCCATAGACAGGCAATGGGCGTGCGCACTTTCTGCTCTAGAGTGTCGCGGGTTTTTGAGTTCTCTCTCTGGGGTGACGGATAATAAAGAAGAGTTCAGACGCTCTCGTTTTTATTGTTTTCTTATTCCTAAGTGTTTAGGCGAACCCGGCACGAACGCTCGGTCACATTAATATTTTATATTTTTGCCTTCTCAATGTACCAAAGTGATAATTTCCGATTTTGTCATACGATACTAAATCGATAATAAATCATAAATTGGTTAGTCTTGACTGGCAACGCTGCGCTATACGAATCAGCTCGTCTGTTCCGCGCTTCAAACTAGAGACCTGTGCAGGACGGATTTTTCAGTCCCGCTCCCGCAGGATTCTGTCCCGCGCTCGCCTGCTCCCACGAATCATTTTATTCTCCCGCATCCCGCACACACACGTGTCTCTTCCCGCCCGCACCCGCACTCGCCCATCAAGAGTTGTCCCGTGCCGCACCCTGTTGTGTTGGGTCCCACAAGTGCAGGTCGCTACTTCAAATGACGGTTTTGAACAGAGTCGATGCGCGGGACTCGATGAAGGAGAGGAAGCGGCCAGAAGAAGCAGCGAAATGTTCAGGGCTTCAGGTGCAGGTCAGTTTCATCTGTAAATACGCTAAAGAGTTTTGTCTTTATTAACCTAGTTGAGTATTAAACCGCTAGCACCTGTTATGCTATCAGGGGCACCCTATTTTTAACATCATTCAGAATACTGTTCTAAAGGACATCATTATCGATTGGAAAGTTACATTAATAAATTTAGCAGACATATTTTCGCATAGTGTCACGAATTCGGTCCATGGACTTCCGTTTACTCACCACCAGAGGTCACCCTTTCCATTACATTGACTCTCGCACAACACAAACTGTTGCATAGCACCCCAGACTACATATCCCATCATTCATTGCACGGTTTGCACACTGCACTGATTGCACTCATTGCACACAGCTGTTTCTTATCACCTCACTCACTATATAACACCCACTCAAACCACCATTCTCTGCTGAGTATTGTTTAGCCTGTACCCCTTTCCGAGTCTCCGTGTTTTCCTTGTTTTGCCTTGCCTGTTTTTGCAGTTTCTGATCTTTTGCCTGTTTTCCTGGATTTTTCCCTCTCGTCTCGCCCCTGTGATTCTGTCTGCCGATCGGTGACCTACGCTAGCCCTAGGACTATTCTTGTGTTTTTGCCCACCATATAGCTGTTTGCCATTGTTCGACCCTGCCTGTTATACCACGTCTCTTTAATAAAAGCTTGCAGATGGATCCACACGTCTCACGTCTCATCAGCCCCGTTACACATAGATTTATTGTATAGGAAGGGAGGGAGCTTGAGCAGACAGCAACACAAAAATATCACAGCCTAATAATGCAATAATGGGTTCAGTATTAGGATTTTTCAAAAAATATGTTGTACTGATTTTGACTTTTAGGCACTTTAGAAAATTGTTTTGATATATTTGTATGAAATACAGGTTTGTTAAATCTCGGTTATGCAAGTCATTTTAAGATAAATAACATTCTGTGATAACAAATTGCAATGAGGTGGTCATTTTGCAACAAGGTGGACACAGTTCTGTTCATAACAGTAGACCTGCTGGTCAAGAAGTGACGGGTACAATAAAAAAAGGGAGAGACAGAGATATTAGGGAAGAAAAAAAAAGTAAAAAGGGAAGTGAATGTGCAGTTCAAGAGACAACCTTTAATTATTTTTCACGGCCCCAGACCAAGGATTTAGACCTTTTTATGTGATGGCCATTTAAATAATAGGGTTATCTGTGGTTTCAGAAGTTGTATTGGGTCAATAGGCTGTATACAGAAAAAAGAGGTAATAAAGAAGAGTTCAGACGCTCTCGTTTTTATTGTTTTCTTATTCCTAAGTGTTTAGGCGAACCCGGCACGAACGCTCGGTCACATTAATATTTTATATTTTTGCCTTCTCAATGTACCAAAGTGATAATTTCCGATTTTGTCATACGATACTAAATCGATAATAAATCATAAATTGGTTAGTCTTGACTGGCAACGCTGCGCTATACGAATCAGCTCGTCTGTTCCGCGCTTCAAACTAGAGACCTGTGCAGGACGGATTTTTCAGTCCCGCTCCCGCAGGATTCTGTCCCGCGCTCGCCTGCTCCCACGAATCATTTTATTCTCCCGCATCCCGCACACACACGTGTCTCTTCCCGCCCGCACCCGCACTCGCCCATCAAGAGTTGTCCCGTGCCGCACCCTGTTGTGTTGGGTCCCACAAGTGCAGGTCGCTACTTCAAATGACGGTTTTGAACAGAGTCGATGCGCGGGACTCGATGAAGGAGAGGAAGCGGCCAGAAGAAGCAGCGAAATGTTCAGGGCTTCAGGTGCAGGTCAGTTTCATCTGTAAATACGCTAAAGAGTTTTGTCTTTATTAACCTAGTTGAGTATTAAACTGCTAGCACCTGTTATGCTATCAGGGGCACCCTATTTTTAACATCATTCAGAATACTGTTCTAAAGGACATCATTATCGATTGGAAAGTTACATTAATAAATTTAGCAGACATATTTTCGCATAGTGTCACGAATTCGGTCCATGGACTTCCGTTTACTCACCACCAGAGGTCACCCTTTCCATTACATTGACTCTCGCACAACACAAACTGTTGCATAGCACCCCAGACTACATATCCCATCATTCATTGCACGGTTTGCACACTGCACTGATTGCACTCATTGCACACAGCTGTTTCTTATCACCTCACTCACTATATAACACCCACTCAAACCACCATTCTCTGCTGAGTATTGTTTAGCCTGTACCCCTTTCCGAGTCTCCGTGTTTTCCTTGTTTTGCCTTGCCTGTTTTTGCAGTTTCTGATCTTTTGCCTGTTTTCCTGGATTTTTCCCTCTCGTCTCGCCCCTGTGATTCTGTCTGCCGATCGGTGACCTACGCTAGCCCTAGGACTATTCTTGTGTTTTTGCCCACCATATAGCTGTTTGCCATTGTTCGACCCTGCCTGTTATACCACGTCTCTTTAATAAAAGCTTGCAGATGGATCCACACGTCTCACGTCTCATCAGCCCCGTTACACATAGATTTATTGTATAGGAAGGGAGGGAGCTTGAGCAGACAGCAACACAAAAATATCACAGCCTAATAATGCAATAATGGGTTCAGTATTAGGATTTTTCAAAAAATATGTTGTACTGATTTTGACTTTTAGGCACTTTAGAAAATTGTTTTGATATATTTGTATGAAATACAGGTTTGTTAAATCTCGGTTATGCAAGTCATTTTAAGATAAATAACATTCTGTGATAACAAATTGCAATGAGGTGGTCATTTTGCAACAAGGTGGACACAGTTCTGTTCATAACAGTAGACCTGCTGGTCAAGAAGTGACGGGTACAATAAAAAAAGGGAGAGACAGAGATATTAGGGAAGAAAAAAAAAGTAAAAAGGGAAGTGAATGTGCAGTTCAAGAGACAACCTTTAATTATTTTTCACGGCCCCAGACCAAGGATTTAGACCTTTTTATGTGATGGCCATTTAAATAATAGGGTTATCTGTGGTTTCAGAAGTTGTATTGGGTCAATAGGCTGTATACAGAAAAAAGAGGCCAAAATGGTACCTTTTGGGGTACAACAGCTTGTCACTGGAGCAGTACCCTTAAAAAGGACGTCTTTTTGCCTTTTACCCCTATTAAGTAAATATTAGTACCTTGTTTGTACGAATTACTATAAGGTACTAATATGTACCTATTAGGGGTAAAAAAAAAGGTACAAAGATGTTCTTTTAAGGGTACTGCTCCAGTGACAAGCTGTTATACACGAAAATGTACCATTTTGGCCTCTTTTATTCTGTGTGGCCTGGATGAGTGTGAGATTTCCCGGCCTGAAATTGTGTCCCAGTCCGGCCCTGGATGGACATCTATGCCCATGAAAAGACATCAGCAATCAGGCGCAGAGAAAAGAAAAAGAATGAAAAAAAGGTGAAAACGAAGGCCATGCATCACTTTCCGGCACATTCATAATCCTGTGAAACTTTTTTGGCTGTTGATGTTAATAACATGTTTTAATGTTCGAAATAATTTCACCACCACCAACACATCTAATATTCTCTCTGAGTTTCCATGTTCCCTTAGGAAAATTAGCCATGGTTTTAACACGAATAAAACCAAAAAGCATCGTTCTTGTAGCCATGGTAACCGCAAATTAACCATGGTTTTGTTACTTGAAATAATAATTTACAAAGAAGTATTAAGATAATTTTTTGTGGTTATAAAAACAGACCTAAGCCAACAATAGCCTTTAAAATGGCTTAAAATGCATTATATAAAAACAATGAGGCAATAATGATTGGTTAATAACACTGTTAAAATACATAATGTAGGCTAATACAAAATAAACAATTTATGTACATTACATGTTATTACAAATTCCTGCAAAGGGAGCCAAAGGCCTGGTAATTGCTGCTTCTACACTTGCGACAATCAAATCCTTGATTAGGCTATCGGCCAAACATTTAATTAAAATATTCACTTAATCTTACATTTTTGGCCAGCTTTTTGCTATAGATGACACAGCCTCTATAATTTCTTCAACAAAAAACATGTGGACATCACAACCCTTACAAAACTAAACCATGGTTTTATCGTCGTAAAACTGCTTAATTTTCTTTTGCGTGATTTATGAATGCTTGAGACTATAAAATCAATTAGACAACTGTATTAATAAAGTCATAGCCATAGGTAACTGTCTAGAGCTACATTTGTAATTTGTAAATAATACAATTTATTTATTTATTTACTTTTATATTTTATTAAAGTTTTATTTTGACGGCTATAGGTGTTTTTTTTTTTTACTTCCATAATATTTGAGGAAGGGGGGCACTACAATACAATCCTGCTTAATGGGCACCCATTTGGCCAGAAGCGGCCCTGGATACAACTTTGTATACATATGAAGATGATCCAGGAAAATTGGAATGAGCTACATTTCAATTGAAAAGATTGTGGTTGTACAAATTCCTAAGTTGTATTCTGTGCTGTTCTATTCAAACATGCGTATGTTGGTTTTAAGGAACAAACATCATGCCACTATGGCTTTTATGTGAATGTTTCAGCAGTTATTAAGATTTTTTTTTTAAAACTCAAATCCCCACCACTACTTGTGCTGTAATTTGTTGGCCTTGTCCAAATCCAAATCCAGATCCATTACTCTTCCCTGGCATTCATGTACTACCATCTCCAATGAACTAGATTCATGAAAAATTAGCGGGTGTTTTTTTATTTTTTTTATAATGGAGGCTGCTATCATAAGATTTGTCACCAACAGATGGTGTGCACTGAAAGCCCTCTGAAAGAATAATGCAGCATGCTCCAACGTGATGGGTCAACACAGAACAGTTGGGCCGAGTGGGCCATATGCAGAAGGATGTGGTCCTGCCTGCAGGTGCCAGAAAAGCCATCCTCCCTCTAATCTGACAAATCTTCCTGATTAATACACTGACTTCTTTTTTTTTATTCCAAAGGGCTATAAAACAAGCCTCTTTCTGGGTACCTTCTCTCATACAGTTATGTGCAGCACACAATTATTTGCTATCCTGAGCACTTGCATTTAGCATCTGGGATTTAAGAGTATTTACAAATATCTGAAGTTAAAATTATTTCCAATGTAAAAGCACTGCAATGTTAAAAAGCATTCACCCAAAAAAATCAATTTAGACCCTTAAGAGGCATTTAGAAAATAAAGAGAGTATGTGCAGAGCTACCAAAGCACTAACATTTATATAGAAGGGGTCATGAAATGCAGGTTTTTTTAATATTATGTTTCTCGAGGTTAGTTTAGTTCGCAAAGTTTTTGCACCAGAAATATTTGTAAAAATTATCATTTTAAAAGGGGCATCTTGAAGAAACCTCTTGAAGAAATGCCCACTACTGTGATTTGCTTACAGCATGTTGTGTGATTTGATACTCGAGATGGCAACTGCTGTGACAAAGCTGTATGTTTGAGCCCAAATCAGATCCCGAGGCAGAAGAAATTGAAATGTAACTACAATGATTGCAACAGTCTGTTTCACCATGGCAATTGTTTTCGCTTGCTTCATTTTCGGTTTATAGTTTTAAAAGTACCATTATTATTGTCGTGTTACAAAAGAGACCGCATGTACATACGCAGGTACTGTATGTACTGATTATTTTAGCAACACTCAAACAGTGATATGATTGGTGTCTTAATAGCATTAAATGCTGGTTTGACATTTACTACAAACACTGTAAGATTACCAATAAATACACTTACCTGTGTTGCCTCCAAGGACAAAATGCTTGGCACTGCCATATCTTTCAATAAAAGATGTATTGAAAAACTGGCAGCATGTTTAGAATAATTCACAAAACAGTCCGGTGTGAAATGTGAACAAATTAAAATGTTCTTCTTTCAGTTTTTCAGTCGCTCAGGCACATCACTAAAAATTGTTCAGCGATGCATTTCTAATGCTCGGATCTTTATGAAGGCTATGCAAAGTTTTTGGAGGTGCAGTTTCTTTACATCCACTGACAGAACAACGTCTGATTTTGATAGTCTTACTCGACATCTTTATCCAAACACAGCATGACTCTCCACACTTCCTTGATTACATACAATGATGATGCATGTTAAGGAGCGTGTCAAGGGGAAATCGTGCCGTAACGATTTCAAATCCGGGCATTTCAAAAGGGTAGAAAAAATTATTCATATTTTAAAGTTAGTTAGTTTTGAGTTCTGAAACTTGCAGTATGTTTTTTTTATTGTAGATTAACCTCTTATATGTGTAAATATCAATACCATTTTCATTATCCATTTCATGACCCCTTTAGAAGAGAACATCATGTGGATTTCATTGGATTTCTACACTACGTTCAAACATGGACACAATCTGGTATTACTGTTGGCACGATACCTACAAAGATTATCTGTGTCAGTTATTGCCTGAACTATAATTGAAACTGTAAACAATTCTAAAAGTTTGGCAATTTGTGCTTGGCCAACAACCATATCCCATCAAACACCTTGGGTCATCCTTGGAAACCAGAAGAAAATGGCTGAATAAAATAAACACCGAAGTAAGCACCTTGACAGCCATGTATATCCTTAACTGCCGAGGACCTAATGCAGCTAAAATTTAGCACTGCAAAAAGACACCTTTACATTATTAACCAGCCGTAAATTCAGATGGATCAATAAAGTCTCTTTAGCCACAGGGGCAACCAGTTGATTTACAGGGACAGCTTGGCAGGGATTCTAAAATAATGTCCTACCCTAAATGAAAGCCATAAAGAAAACGTCATCATCATCATCAAATATTTCCTCTTTAGTCTGGTTGATGTCCTTTATGCTGTGATAATGTGAGGTTTTCATATGCTTTAAGAGGGACAAGTCTCAATTATAAGAAAGAAAAGGCCTATTCTGAAATATTCAGTGCCCGTACCAACACGTTGGCTGTCTTTCCTGATGCTCTCGTTGTCATGCCAGTCTCTTCTTCTCAAACCGTCTGTCCAGGTATAAATGTGTACTTCATTTAAGCCCAATGGGAAGCCCTGTGGAGAAAGAAACTTTTTAAAGTGAGATATACAGAAAAGATATTTAGATAAACTTAAGTTAAATCAAGTTAGATCTCAAATAAAAATACAATAAAAAACAACAGCAAAAGCATCATTCTTAGAGGTAATTTAACTTCACTTTGAAACATTTCTAAGAATTCCCTAAGGTAACTTGTTCATGCCTAAATTGTCCTATAATGCAATGATTAAAACTTCAAACATAGCTGTTGTTTGAACAGACATTCAACTGGCTGAAATCAGTGTAGCCAGCAACTTAAATAACCAAAAAGCTTTCCAATCTGATCCGTAAACATTATACTGAATATTTAAGCCATAGGCAAAATTTTCCTTTAGATTTGATCAGCTGCATGAAAAATAATAGTGTACTTGTGTGTCTGTGTTGTGCGGGGTGCAGCCCTTAATCTTTTGAGTACTTGCACGCACACGGTGCATATTTGCCTTCCTGGTTGGACATCCATCTAGAATTGGTGCCAACCATCAATTCCATCATGCCAGCACAGCATGTCACATTTTTTTCCTTGTGGATTCTTCTAATTTGGGAACAAAAAAGCATCTCAAAATGACCACGTAGAGCGGTAAAATGTGTGCAGTAGACCGAGCTTGTTTAAGTGTAGCAATGTGCTCCTCTGTTGTACCGACGCCTCTTCTATTTGCGCAATAGGCATTTACAGGGTGTAAAAAGTGGAGCACTAGAAGGTCTAAGAGGCCCCATTTGATCTACAATTTACCTATTCTCACAGACAGAGCCCTGATAACAGCTCTTTTCACTGGCAGCAGGTGCTAATGCACTGGGGATGCACTAGAACAAATGGTTTTGATGAAAGCTCAGAGAGATGGATTCAGGAAGCCATGCTTCCGACATACATGCAGAATAAGTCTCCATGCCTTTTAGAGCTTTGTCTTTGCGCAAGCTTCACCATGGAAATGCTTCAGGTAAGCAAATTAGGAAAAGGAAAAGACAGAGACTATTCACTCAAAATTAATCCGGCGAAAAAGACACAGAGATTTTTAGGGAAATGATTTAGAGTGCTACTTAGCAGAGTGGATTATGGGAGGCAGGTGCTTGGATTCCAGTAGCAGCTCTGAGGATTTGGGCGGCTTTTTTCACTGTGTTTGTGAATAATTTAAAAACAAAAGCATTGCTTTATTAAGGCCTCAGAGAGTTTCTGGGGGAAAAATTAAGAACACAAGCACATCGGAGTTTGTCAAAGGGGAATTTCACTAGAAGAATGTGACATCGACTTGACAGTCGCAAAAAAGAGAACTGCTGGCAGCAATGTTGGATATCACTCTCCCATAGGGACGCAGAGGCTTCTGATGGTAAGACTTTGTGGCAGAGCACAGGTGGAGCTTGCCGAGGTTATTAATGTAGTGCTTGACTTGAGTTTGCTGTGAGTCATTTACATGTAGGACTTGTCCCAAATGACACCCTCAGTAAATGGTGAATCAATGCAGCATAAGCTGTCAGATTGTAGTCTTCAAGAAAATACAAGACTGCATGATATTAACAATATGTGCTAATAATGTTTTAGAAAAAAAAATGATTTCAAATAAATCAATCATAGTCAACAGTTTCTGGGATTGAACTAATCCCTGGGACTAAAATTAGATGGCATTTTAGTCAGAGTAAAATGTATAAATATGACAAAAGGCTGACTAAGCATACTAAAACAAGGACTGTGGGGAAAAAAGTGTAAATTTTATTTTACTGAAAATAACTGTGCCTTTTGATAAAGGGTCACTCACACCTGTACGGAATGGGACAAAATGGTCACATAATTGTTTAACACTTAAGTCAGCATGAAAACACTGATGTGGCATTGTCACCTACATGCATGGCATGTTTAACTGCATTATCAGCTGAAGCTATTGAATCAACTGATTAAAGTTGTTTTTTGAGAAGAGCTACAATTGACAGATGTACGCATATAGTAAGAATATGGCTAAAACCCAAGAAAAACTGAAACACTCAAACCCACAGGGCTTCGATTTTGCAAAGCCGAAGCACTATTTATTTCTCCGTGTCTTGTATATAACTCACTCTTACAAAACAACAGTATTCAGTTACATTCTTCATTTATGATGGCCTACATCTGGGGCTGAAGGAAGTTGTCTGTCCTCAAGAACTAGACATATTAAAAAGAAAAAAGACATTGGATGTAGAAAAAGCAGAGCAGTCCAGTGTTTCTAATTTTCTTCTTGTGTTCCAGAACAGTGAGGTTAGCAGCAATTTACCAGACACAGAAGAGCTTTGAAAAGAAGGTGTTTTAGACTTTAGTCTGTCATCAAGCCCTGCTTTCCTCACATTGATTACAGTAAATTTAGCAATTACTGACTCAGTCCAGACTGGAGTGGGGTGGCTCACGGCACAGTGTGCTGCCTAATTAAAAGTGGTCAACAAAGCGCAGTGGTGGATGCCGCTTTCAAAAGCGTCACTGCCTTCAATATCCAAATCATATGGCTGCTCTAAAACTGAATCATGTAGGAGGAGTGTCACTGTTCCCCCAGTACAAAGACAAATCAAACCAAAGACACAGGGAAAAGATAACAGAGTAGATATGTAGCCAACATAAAGAATATAGCATGCAAAAAAATATAAATAAATAAACACATATTTTAATATTATTTTTATGTCAATTATATTAAACCAGTAGAAAAAGCAATGAGTAGGGTTCTGTTCACCGTATTAAAAGACTGTTTACTTTGGATATATTGCTGTATTAAAAGTTAAGAATGCAGGACATTTGTTTTTCTATTTCTCAGGATGTGAAATGCTGAAAAAAAGTGTAAGTGACAATAACGGAAAGGCATCTGTCTGCTACATACATGGACCAAAAATTTAAAAACAGTACAGACTGAACATAACAACACGTCCTTCCTGAATGAAAATAAATTCCTCAAAATAATTTATTTAGTGTTCCACAGAATGTTTGAACAACATGAGAGTAAATTATGACAGAATATTGATTTTTGTGTGAACTATCACTTTAATAACCACATTTGGACAAGTAATAAGGCTACCACTGTAACACTTCTGTTTTGTTTCATGGACTTTTAGTTGTGTTTCCTGGTTGTCTTATGTTTTGTTCACGTTTCCTATGTTCCCACCCCTCATTTGTTTCCATAGTCGCTGATTACGTTGCACACCTGTTACTAGTTTTGTTCTAATTACTTTGTGTATATCTTGCCCTCGTTTTGCTCAGTTCCTTGTCTTGTGTTGTTTGTACTGTCACATGTTTTCTCCTGCAAAAATCGGTGTACTTGGATTATCTTTGTTTTTGTTATTACTAATAAAGATACACTGCATTTAAATTCTGCCTACTTGTTTCCCTGACCTCTCTGTGACAACGACATTACCAAATGAAAAGTTAACTTGAACCCTGAATTGTTCTGACCTGCAGCTGTCATCCTGATACTGAGACACAGTGAATATGGTGAATATGCCATTTAAACAAAAGGTATGGTTATTGAAGGTGCAATTGTCTGAAAGAGGCTTGAGGAGAAACTGAATGGAAGATGGTACAAACAATGAATGAAGTATAAAGGAAAACGAATGTAGTCAATTAGTATGAATAAACTTGTGTCATCAAAGAACTACTTAAATCTGAACATAATGGCCATAGTGATTTGACTCTTTCAGAAACGTTACATTCAAACTCTGTCTGTAAGTGAGGGGTGCAAGGTAAAAGCCTTTTTTTTTCAACCCCACATTTGGCAAGCTTGTTCACCCTGCAATTCTCTGCTGTTTTTCTCCTCTCTTCCTCACCGCCCTTTCTCTTTTTTCTACAGATAAGCAAGCAGATGTTTTATACACTGCCAGCACCACTATCTAATTATGTCGTTTAGCAGTGCTGTCCAAAATCCCCATTGCCGGAGCTATTTTTCCACAGCTTCCTCCTCAGAGCTGGTTTTCAATGTCCTGAGTTCTTTCTGTCAGCCGCCGCTCCTCTACTGGCATTGTGATAGCTGGTGCTTTATGCGCTTTGTTTGATAAATATAATTATTCTCTGTGTGGCCTACAGTAGGCATCAGCAGTGGTGAGACTGAACTAAGCGAGGTTCCATAAACAGGCACTGCAAATGAGGACAAGGACTGTTTAAATAAGCCTTTGTGTAGCTGTCAGGAGCTATTCGATCAAGCTGGCTGACATTTGTAAGTGAATGTGTGTATGTATTGGTGTCAGAAGGCCAGGCATCTAAACATCACATTAAGTCAAGACATGAATCTAAGTGACATGAAACAGCGTCAAAGTAACACGTTCTGTGATGCACTGGGAATTCACTTCTCCAAGGTTGTTTCTAAGGAATGAGAACTGTGACAAAAGAAGAACTATCAATGTAAAAACACTGGATGTCCACTGCATGATACATCATTATCTCAGAATATGGGATCATCTCCAGTAGGTGCAGCTAATGAGAACATCTGCACATCAGAGCATTGCATCACATCACAAATGGAACATAGCGCCGACTGCGACCGTTCGACCTGTGATGAGTTCAAACGATAGAAGGAAAAAGACACGTCCAGTGGAGCAGGAACCATTGTGTTCTGATCAAGCACATCATTTGCCCTGTGTCTGCCGCAAGAGATCAGAGAGCCCATCTTGTGCACCTGTGAAATAAATAAGCCCCATGACAATGATACACACAAAGGTGGGAAAAATGGAAATGCCTGTTGAATCTGACATCAGATCTGTGGCCGGGCGCATTAACCTCTTAGGCTAGTCTTAAAAAGTTAGTCATATATTCTTTTTTTCTTCTTACTGGTCATAACTTTTTTAAGTCAGTGACAAAAAGGTAGATCCAAAAAAGTAAGATGGATTACCTCTTGGTTAACTGCTAGTTGGTCAAACTAGTACTTAAGAGACAGTCTTAACATTGTGACTGTTTATGCAACTGGCCCCTGTTTAGTCATAAATAGGTCATGAGCAGTAGAACAGGTTGAATCATGTCAGTCTGTAAGAGGGGCCGGGAGAAAAGAAACCTCTCCAATATTTTGAATTTGGACTGCAATACATAGTCCAACCACTCGGTGTCAACCCTACATACAGCACCTTTAATGTTTACGAATTCAGATTACTCTAAATTACGAGAAGGGTATAACTGCAGCCTGGAGATCTCCAAATGGGGGCAGGAACTCTAAAACGGGGTGGGAGCTCCAAAATAGGGCGTGGCTTCCTCCCATTGACAGGCAGGCACATGACACGCATGCGCATTTTCCCTCCCAATCCACTTCAGTGCAAACTCCGGCCCACAGCTGATTCTAAAGATTTTATTGGTTGTGTCAATTAAAGTGTTGATTTCCTGCTAACCCCTAAAACTACTCCACACCTGACCCTAACCTTAACCAGTGAAATTGACTGCATGGCGGGATTGGCGCTGAATAGCGTGGTAAAGAAAGATGCAGTTCAGGAGATAAACAGTTAATAAGATTATGCCATATGAGATCGTTCCGTAACTCCCCAACTGGACCTCACCGGACAATGGCACCTTTTTAGTTATACCCAGGGTCACTACCCTCTCCTACCCTGCGAATTTCGAGCCCTGGGATGCCCCCGTTGCTTAGAACAAAGCGATAGAGTAAAATCTTTCCCCTGCGCTGTACTGGGACGGCTGGGAATATTTATAAATATTTAATTTATAAAGTTTTATTTTGAAATGTAAGTCAATAACAATTGGCTGGAGCCAGAGCCAATGGTGAAAGTCTTTGCGCGTGGAGACCCCGCCCCATTTTGGAGGTTCTGCCCACTTTTGGAGTTCACGCCCCATTTTGGAGATCTCCGGTCTGCAGTTATATCTACTTGTAAATTACGGCCATTAGTCACTCTCTGCAAATATACTGAACAAAAGAACTTTGAGTCAAGCCAAGTGTAATATTCTCAAAGTTCAAATAACAGCATTACATATATATATATATATATATATATATACTGCTGCAGGATTATGAACTTTTGAACGGTAGTAAGTTTAGAGTGCAACAATATTCAACAGGAGTAGGAGAACTGAAGTATTGATCTAATGGATATTCAGGCGCCTGCGTGTAAGAGAAAGGATGCTGTGAAATACAGTGATGCTCCAAACTTCACATGCTGCTGAGTTTGATTTTTACATTAACCTCCGGCGCCCTGTAGGGAGAGGGACTCCAGATCTGATGCTGTTCAGCATGAGCAACATCCACCTCCTCTGGAGAGAGATTAAACATCTGCTGAAATTACAGGAGAGTATAGAGCCAGCCACTGTTATTATATCTCACACACACACACCTACAGTAGCTCACATTATTCAATTTCTGAAACATTCTTGATAGTCACAGCGTGTCTGTAACTTGATTAATTCCAGGGCTTTTAAACTTTATTTCTTTTTATGACTCTATTCATTTGGGCAGGACTCATTTACCCAGAACCACCCTCATGAAATTTTTTTCTCTCCTTTGTGGCCTTTCGTTCTCTCTCACTTTCTTTGTTACTCTGTCTCTTTGAAGTGCTTCTACATTACTTTCAAATGCTGTTCTAACCCTCTATAAAGGGGGAGATTAGAGACAGTAATACCTATAGTGAAGAACTGGAAAATAGTACATGGAAACAAGGAGGACTTTTATGAATTTATGAAACTAAAGAAAACAATCTGTACTAAGAAAAAGATATAAGGATAGAATTTAGTAGTCCCAGCCTGAAACAGCACACCCGCAAACTGCCCATGAGCTATTGATGATCTGTCCGATACAAAATACAGAGAAAAATGGTAAAATTACTTCCCATAGCGCATCATGCTGCCATCTATTCCAGAGGTAAACCACTCACATGTACCTGGCCAGCCACCTGATCTAAAAGAAAACGTGATTCATCAGACCAAGCAACCTTCTTCTATTGCTCCATGGTCCAGTTCTGACACTCACATGCCCATTGTAGATGCTTTCAATGGTGGACAAGGGTCATCAGGGACACTCTGATCGGCCTGTGGTTACATAACCCCATACGCAGCAAACTGCGTGTGTTCTGACAGCTTTCTATACTGGTCGGCATTAAGTTTTTAAACAGCATTAATTTTTCAGACGAGACAGGCTTTCTTTCACTCCCCACGTGCATCAATGAGCCTTGGGCGCCTATGACCCTGAGGTCCTTCCTTGCACCACTTTTTGTTTTAAAGATGCTCTGACCCAGTCGTCTAGCCATCACTATCTGGCCTCTGTCACTCAGTTTTAATGTTGTTGCTGATCAGTGTATGTGTGTGTGTCTCCATATATGCTCTCAAATGACTTATTAAAATATTATTTTAATAATTTCATTGAATACATGGTTGCTAAGTAGATTAAAAATGTTTAATGTAAAATGCTGTTCAAAAGTTTGGGGTCGGTGAGTTTATTTCATTTATTTTATTTGCTTTATTTTTTTTGTAAGAAGACTCACCAAGACAGTAATATTGTTACATATTATTACAATATGTTTTTGTAATAATACAAAAATTCTCTGTTTTACTACAAGAAAATTATATTTAAACATGTTTATATAGAAAAAAATCTGTAAAGATAAATCATACAATACAATTAATAATTAAATAAGAGTATAATAACCTGCAAAATCTTTGTGAACAAATTGTGAAGATTAAATACATTGTCCAACACTACCATCTTCTACACAACTTCAAACTATATTGTGCAAATGTTTGCTACAACGAGCCCTTCTGATAAATAATTAGTCACTTAAATTGCCAACGTTTTGAGTTTATCAACAAATTTCTTTGGCGTTGTCTTTCCAGCCTTTTATGTATACTGCTGAGTTAATCACATATCACTGATTATTGATTTTAAATATCACATATGTAACGTCTGGAACACTCCAACACACAATATATATTTTGTTAGCTAGATTTCACAAATACTTTGTAACACCCCAGGACGCCGAACAAGACCCTGGTTTCATGGTAACCCGATACATTTACAACCTTGTGGAATGCGAGCCGGCTCTCATTCTGCTTTCTCCAGAAACAAGGGGTACAAATGCACAGGAGAAATGGACTGTTCTACTAATTAATTCATAGGAAAACCTTCTTTGAATGAACACCCATTTTCTTCAGGCCATTGTGTATATTATTGCTGGGTTGTATTTAATCTGTTGTATTATAGACTATTTTTATTCATGCTTACGATAAACCACTCATTCATATAAGTAACTCTACCATGTCTAGTATCTATGAATTCGTCTTCGGATGATCTAACTGAGAGTGCATATTACATGCTGATACCTCTGCAACATATGGATGTTCTAAGAATCATTACTAATTTCTGCAGCAACACTCAAGTGAATTACATATGCAAAATACCATGCTTACAGACAAAGAGTCATAAAAATCCCCAGTATTTCCAACCTCCCACTTGGGATTTCAGCCTTCCTCATTGGACGAACCCATCTTGAGAGGCGTGAATCTCTGCAGGCTTTAAAAGGCCACACTCCATGTGACCCGCCCCTGTCGGTGGTTCAGTGAGATGCTAAGATGAAGATGTGAGAAACGCTCCAGGATACCAAAGCTCGTGCCAGGCTCCGGCCTAGTCCTTTTCATTCATCAAGTGATTCTGACTCAAACTAGCTCTTTCTCATCAACCAACTTCAGCAAGATCTTGGGGCCGTAAGATCGCATCAGGAATCTTTGTTCATACAGACGTGCAAGTATCAAACTTAGTATATTTAATTGATGCATTAAGTATCACTTACACCTCTTTACAAGGTTTGTTTGAACTAAGAATCTGACGTTTTCCCTCAGGTTTTAGATCTGCTGAATATGCAAAATGGTTCCATAAATGTCATTCCTTATGTCTCTTTCTTTAGTGCTAAACTTTAACCCTTTCCTATACCAACTGTATGTGTGTGTGTGTGTATGTGTATGTTAGACCGGCTTAATGTGTTTATGTAGTATGTTAGACTAGTTTAAGTGTTTATGTAGTTAATAAAACCTTACTTGTATCACACTTGACGTGTTCATTGTTTACTCATAACCGGAGTCAATAATCATGCAGATTTACGTTACAAACTTATAGAATTGTACAGTAAGAAAGTTATTTCCTTTAACCAGGAAATTAACGTTCTTAGAATTGACAAGACGGTTGACCCTGAGTGGTCAGCTAAATATCTACAGTGGATCTAAAATATGAATAATTAATTATAACTAGTTATGGTTAATTATTCATATTTCCTGTTGTGAGCTAAATTCGCTACAACA